>NC_044565.1:2404016-2706135 GCF_007565055.1 Rhinopithecus roxellana
AATACAATTGACACCGATTCTCTAGCCTCATCTGTCTTGGAGTTGAGTCCATGGTGACCACAAGGAGATTTTCTGCCCCTTGAGCAGAGGATTACCCTCTGTGGGATGCAGGACCTCTTAGACAGTCTAGCTTTGTCACACAACAGCAGGATTGGTAAATGACTCGCCTTGACTGCCACAAAGTCATATGACCTATCGTCAGCACGGACACACATTCCACCCCAAGTGGGGACTTGTCAGGTGGTGTGATCTTCAGAGGCTGGCTGTAATGCTTCTTGCATTTCCTGAGTACTGTTTTATAACATCACACAGGTATTGTGGGGAGCGGCTGCCACGGACAACTTCAGACACTGAAATAGCTTTTTCTTTTAAGCTGAACATGGATGTAGTCCCTGGAGTTTTTGCCCACAATATCTATCTCAAAACAGCGGTCCATGGGTGAGTAGACTTTCTAGAGATGTGAATGAAACCAGCGTCAGTGTTCCTGGTGTCATTATGTCTATAGATTCAGGATGTTAGAGGGTGGTGCTGCAGTCTTTTCTGTTTGAGGCAAAACATAAACAGCAGGTCCTGGAGGGTCTTGTCTTATGGATGGTGTGACTCACATTGGAATTTGGAAGCCTAAGGGCCACCCAAGCCCATGGGCTGGGCAGTCTCTTCCCATGCATGCCCTAACATTCAGATGTGCCTACAGATTCTTCAGTGTCTTCGTGGCTCATGGCACTTGAGCACCCTTGTCTAAGGGATTCCAGACTTTCCTAGGTGGAAGGAATAAAGTCTACTCCATATAATCAGTTCCATAGGATGCTGAGGGGTAAATATACTAAGATGGAAGCAGAGAGAGTCATATAGGAATATAGGATCCCCACATTACATCCAAGATCAGTGAGTGTTTTAAAACTAGTTGTGGTATACTCTCTTCATCCGTTTTTGTTTCCTTGTGTAGGGCCTAGGAAGATTGTCTTTCTAATGCCCTTTTGTGTCTTTAACTGGGATTCATGCAGCCTAATATCCTGAAATCCCTTTCACTTTGTTCTGTCATGATTTAGGGTGTAGTTCTTTCTGAAATTTTTTATCTTGTTTGTGTTGAAGTTTTTATGTACTCTTGTTTCCTTTACTGCTCCTTACTGTAAGGATGCTAAGATAAGAAAGAAGTTGAATTGTAGATAAAGACAGATTTTGCAAGCTTTAAAAAGAGTTCACACCCTTATTGGGCTGAAACCCTGCACCGTTTACTCCTGTACCATCTTTGATGTTAAATCAAGTTTAATAACCTAACACTGCCTCCTTACATATTTTCAGTTTGGCCTACAGGTTTCTCTGTACAGCGAGAACTACAACCTAAATGTAATTGTAAACAGACTGTAGCCTCCTCTTGTGCCAACCACCAAGTCTTGGCCAATCAAAGGTGGCCAGCTGTTCAAACCGTGTGCAAATAAGGCATAAGCCAAGCTGTAACCAATCTGGCTGTTTCTGTACCTCGCTTCTATTTTCTGTACTGTCACTTTCCTTTTTCTGTCCATAAATCTTCTTCCACCACATGGCCGCACTGGAGTCTCTGAGCCTACTCTGGCTCAGGAGGCTACCAGATTTGCGAATCCTCCTTGCTCAGTTAAACTCCGTTAAACTTACTTTGGCTGAAGTTTTTCTTTTAATGTTGGCCATCATGAAACCAATAAAATCTGCTGAGAACCTAATGACTAGATTTCTTTTTGACTTTTTCTGTTTTGTTTGTTGTTTTCCTTTCTGATCTATTTTGTCTTTTCTCCCTTTTCTGGTTCTTCTTTCCCTCCTGGCTTGTATTTCTAGTATCACACGGGAAAATATTTCTTTTTCTGGTAAGATATTAGAAATTTGGCCTGTTTAGTCCATCTCATGGTTTTCTGTGTTCTGAAATATCTTTCAGTTTTCAGTCACAATTTGAAAGCATTGTTAGCCCTGGTTATACAAATGTGCCTAGGATGTGACTCAGGTAAGCTTTTCCATATTTGCTGTATTTCACGTCTGAAGCATCTTACTGGTAATGTCCAGCCAGCCTAAAAACCTCTCTCCCTGGGCAGTCCTTCCTGAAGACCCCTTTGGTTTTCAGAATTAGTGGTATTAGCCTACCCAGCAGTCATGTGCCAATTCTCCTATTCAAAAGATGCTCCTTGCTAAGGAATTTATTATCTCTTGGCAAAGTCTGATGAATTAATTTCATAACCATCTCTCTCCAGAAGCTGTCTGGTGAAATCTCCTATAATGTATGGTCCTTGGTAACTCCTAAGCCCCTTTTGCCCCTCTCAGAGCCACAATCTGGCTTATGAACAAATGGCCACAGCTTTCCTGCTAACCACCATGGATTTCAGTGGGTCTAGCTGGCCTCCATTCCTGGTCTTCCCGAGAAGTAAGGTCAGGAGCAGCAAGGGCAGTTGGACTTAGGTCTAGGGCTCTGTTTCTGGTCGTCAGGGGGAGTGCTGCAAGATCCACCAGTTCAAGGTGCTAACCTGAGCCTATCACCTCTGGACTAAATGGGGTAATGCAGTTGGGTGATGTTGGACAACTGGAGGGAGGATTCAGGTAGCCCCAGCCAAAACAAAAGAGCTGAAGAATAAAAATATGCTGTCTGGCTGACATTAATGGCCAATATTTAAAAAACTTACATATCCCCTTGCCAGTTTATAGCTCTTAGATTTTTAAATATTTATCTTTTTACGTACAAACATACTTAGTGTTGTTTATATTAAAAATTTGGAAAAGATCCTCTATACAACGTCTAAACAGACAAGAAGGAAACCTACTAAAACATTAGTGTTTAAAATCTCTAGGTGGTGAGAGTATAAGCGATTTTATTCTTTACAGTTTTCTTAGGTTTCCAAATATTCTCCCATATAAATATGATATTTTTAGACTCAGAAATGAATATACACATTTCCATTTTCATTGTGACTATGGTGAGTTTTTTGATGTGTCCTTATGCTGCATTCTTTGAAACTTTCTCTAAAGAGATTTATGTTCTTATTGAAATAATAAATTTTATAAAAATAACAGTTTATGGTGTGTTTCATTGTACAGATATTTTTCCATACTGTTCTATATGCTTCCATTTTATACATATGTACACATGTGTGTATCTTTTAGTTCTTTTTCCAGTATGAATACAAACCAATATACTCTATATCATTTTTTCTTACATATTGGCTTTAAGGTATTTTTCCGGTCACTTTTAGGTCTTTAATCTTTCTAGAGATTTAGAGAATATGATGCTTTAGGAATCTGGCTTTATTGTCCAAATGGATAGCTAATTATACCAACATCATAGATTGAAAATACCATATTTTCTCCACATATGTTAAACCATTAGTAGGCATAAATCTTTCTTTGCCATAAAAAGCTGAAGTATACAGTGGAAAATGAACATATATGCCACATATCTTTGGTATTAAACACATATGACTACAGATTCTTTTTTTTTGTAGAAAAAAAAGGCTGTCACATTTTTCACACTTTCATAATCCTAATGGTTCATCTTTTCTCCTGATGACAGTATGTAGAGTCATCAAATGCCCTTGACCTTCCATGCTACAGCCTCCTTTCTGTTCCAGAGGGACCCCTGCCAGCCTTCCCAAAGAATACCCTCTTGAGAATTCATTCAGGAAATTTTACAAAACTGAAAATCACTCATTGCTGACTCAATTTTTTCTAGAGTGTTCAGCATTATCTATTAATAAAATACTTAATTTATGCCCTGTTATGTAAATGTCCTCAGTGACACTACAAAGGTTTCTTTGGGAAAATTATACTGGAACCACAGACAGTTTCCCTAAACTTTATCTCTTTAGAGACCTTAACTTGTGCATACAGTCTAACCAGATTTGTAACTGTAGACCTAAACTGCCTTGACACTGATATAGCTGATAAAGAATTATGGGAAGAACATTTCCTGCAACCTTCAGTTTCTGTGGGGTGGGGTGTGGGTGACAAGCAATCGAGAGTCGGTGGTGCATTCATTTCCGAATTGGCATGCAATCACATTGCATTCCAAGACTACATTACTTATAGGGTTCTATGTTACAGACACATGGCTGCTATGTAAAAATAGAATGTTTTATAATTCTCACCAAAATATTCTTTGAAACATAGTTACATGAGTCAAAATAAATCACAAAAGGAGTTCAAAAACATTTTGAACTGAATGATAATGAGAAAGCAGCACATCAAAATTTGTAAGAGGCAGGTCAAGCAATGCTTAGAGGGTAATTGTATAGCTAAAAAGAAGAAAGAATTCTGCCTTCAGACTGGAAATTGCAACATTGACTCTGCCCTGGATCCCAGTCTGAAAAGTTTGGACTTGCCAGCCCCCACAGTCATGTGAGCCAATTCCTTAAAATAAATTTCCTTAAAAATAAAATTCCTTAAAATACACATATGCACACTCACTCTGCTTGCTCTGTTTCAATGAAGAACTTTGACTAATACAGATTTTACTACAGAGAGTGGTTCTAGGGAAATAGTCTTAAGGTTGAGTTTCTGAATTGGTTCTGGGGCTTCTGGAATTGGTTCTCTAATCTGATCACTAATGACTCTGTTTCCAGTAGCAAAGAAAACACTGATAGTTTATGGCATTATGTGATGATGGAGATAGGTAGAATATCACTATTGAAAATGCTTAATCAAATATTTGTAAGACATAAGACTGTGAGTGCCCATGTATTTGATATCTTAGAACATTTTTGTTAAATTAATGAGGATGAGATTGGTTGGTTGCTCTTAATGTCATTGGACAACATGGAGAGAGAAAAGGATGAGCTCAGGGATTCAAATTTTCAGCTTAAGCCTTACATAAGTGATTTGAAATTTATGTCCTGAAAGAGGCCCTTATCTCCTGTAGCTTCAGGGCTGAGATTGCTGAAAGCCATAAAAATGATGGGGTATTTTTTATCAAAGTTCCCCTACTTATTATTAGCTGTATAGCTTTGGTTTGGGGATGCAAATTCATTCTCTGCATGTTAATTTTTGAACTGCTATGCATTATCTAACCTAATGATAGCGTGTAAGGTCAAAAAAAATAGGGACTTTTGTCTTGATTTCACTTCTTACTGGCTGTGTGGCTCTGGTCCAGTGTTAGTGAGACAGTTTCCTCATATAATCAAGATGATGAAAACATGCTAGACTTATAGAATTGTTGCAAGAAAGAAATTGAGGGAACATTTTGTCAACTGTAAAATATTAATACACAACAAGTAACTGTTACTATATTATAACATTAATTTGTAGTACCTTGCATTAGAGGGATTGTTAGAGGCAAATATGTACTCATAGTTTTGCATGTCAGCTGGGCGCAGTGGCTCACGCCTATAATCCCGGCATTTTGAGAGGCAGAGGTGGGAGGATCACTTGAGCCCAGGAGTTCTGGACCAGCCTGGGCAACAGAGGGAGACCCCGTCTCTACCAAAAAAAAAAAAAAAAAAAAAATTAGCCAGGTGTGGTGGCACATGCCTGTAGTCCTAGTTATTCAGGAGGCTGAGGTGGGAGGATTGATTGTGCCTGGGAGGTTGAGGCTGCAGGAAGCTGTGATTGCACCATTGCACTACAGCCTAGGCAATACAGCGAGATCCCATCTCAAAACCAAAAAAAAAAAAAAAAAAAAAAAAAAGTTTGCATGCCAAAAACATTTGTAAGGCACAGGAAGAAGTTTTGGAATAGAAACCGGCCCAACCATATGCCCTGTTAAAAGTCCCCAAGATCCCAAACTCCTCACCATATAATTAGCACACATTCAAAAGCTTTTGGCCCAAACTGTTTGGACAATTATATAAGAAATAAAAGCAACTCTCATCATTCCGACTCCTTTACCCTTGTCTGAAATAATGATTTTTAAAAATCAAATCTTTTTTTCTAAATTTGGAAATAATATAATCTTTATGACTTCAATTCCTACTATAACTTCCCCACAAAACAAAAAAATTTGTAGCCTTAATTTGCTTATGCAATGAAAGTAGAGAAAAAAGTGATCATTTTCTCACTGGTCTGAAGCTGATATCAGGAGGCTGTTCATCTTGCCTAAGAAATTGCAGCGCAAAGTCAGCCCCACATAGAATTGAACAGATAATCCAGTGGACACTCCTTAATCCAAGTAGCACAGGCCTCCATGGGCCTCTCCCCTAATGTAGTCAGACCATGCTCCTACTCAAGCTCCCACGAAGCATTCCTGGCCACCCATTCAACCCGGAAAGAGCAAAATACCTTTTCTCCCCGTGTCTAAGCCCATGTCAGACAATCCCAATCAAAGGCATAAATCCTCTCTCTTCCCCGCATCATTTGTCTCCTATGTTGCTTACAGCAACATTTCCCTGAATCCTCATAACTTGGCTATAAGCAACTATAAGCTGTTTTCAATCCATTCAGGCAACCCAGGGACTCTCCTCGTCTTACTCTGATGGGCTGACTGGATGACAATATTGTCAGGCTACATGGCTCTCTCCACTGAGAGCAGAACAGCAGGGGTCCTTGAGATACCCATTCTCTTACTCCATCTGTCCTCACCAGGGTGTCCCATGGCATGTGTTTTGAAGGAGCAGGTGTGGCACGGTGTGCTGCCATGGGATGGAGGGAGCAGGACTGGGGCCTAGGGGGCAGAAAGAACCTGGCACCAGAATGGTCAGCTCCAGCTTGCTTCTTTCGGCCCAGTTTCAACACCCTTTTACTTGGCACAAAGATTTGAGAATTTGCAGGTGGTCTTGAAGTTACCAAATTACACATGTGACAGAGTTAGGGCCTTCCCTCCCCCACCACTGCCCTGCCTTGCACCTGGGAGGAAGGGGATCTTTCAATATAACAAGGAGAGTGACCTCCCTTGAGGTGCGGTCAGTGGAGAAAGCAGTGCTGCTTTCTGTAGATGTAGATGCTCCACGCTATGGATTTGGAAAGGACCAGGCATGCCCTTCAGAAGACTGAAAACAGTTGGGTGCAGGTACCAACTGGATGGAACCCAGAGGGAGAGGGCAACAAGCATCCACCCATCCAAGGCAGACTGGAAGACTCACTGGTGGGCAGGGGCAGGGAAGGCCCATTGGCCCCAGTCCCCTCAGCTCCACATCTTTCTGAGCAACTTTGTTTCCTTCTTGGTAATGCACCTTGTCACTCTGTGGTAGGTTGGCAGGCTTTCCATGCCCATGTCCAAATCCCCCCGACCTCTGCCCCAGTCCCTAGAAGCTCAGCACTCAGTTGGCCCTCAGGAAATGTGGGCCAAATTGAATTACTAACCTGTTGTTACCCATGAGATCACAGCCAGTGATGCTGTTGGGAGGATAAAACCTTGACATTTCACTGATGGCACATATCTAGGCAGGCCCACAGCCAACAGTTCCCTGGCAGTGCCTGGACGTAAGGGTGAATGCTCATAAGCCCACCAGCAATCTACCAGCTCTCCTGATTCCCACCCTCATGCTGAAGTGCCAAGAACCTGAGCTTTTGATCTTTGCTCATCTGATGATGAATGGTATCTCCAATTTGGGTTGAAATCTACATTTCTCTTACTGTAAGGGTGGTTTAACATCTCTTCAGATATACTTGTATATTTCAATTTATACTTTCATTGTTAACATTGAAAGTGTTTGGTTTTATTGTATTTATTTTTGTGAATTCTATTTATGCTACATGAGATACTGCTTTCCATTTGTGGTAGTAACATCAAGTTTCCTTCAAAAATAAAGTTTTTACTTAAGTAAGTTTATTTAAGTACAACGAGTGAATTGATTTCAACATAGATAGCAAACTTCCATTCGAAAATATGTACTGGGTACTTACCATGTACTCTAGAGAGTGTCCTAGAACCTTGGGATATAGCACACACAGAAGAATCCCTGCTTTCATAGACCTTAAGTTCTACTAGGGAAGAAAGCCAGATACTAAAGAAGATAAATATATATAAAGGCAGGAGGAGCAGAGATTGAAATCGGGAGACTGAGCTTTTTTTTTTTTTTTTAGATGGAGTCTTGCTCTGTCACCCAGGTTGGAGTGCAGTGGCACAATCTTGGCTCACTGCAACCTCTGCCTCCTGGGTTCAAGCGATTCTCCTGCCTTAGCCTCCTGAGTAGCTGGGATTACAGGCGCATGCACCACCATGCCCATACAATTTTTGTATTTTTAGTAGAGATGAGGTTTTGCCATGTTGGTCAGGCTGGTCTCGAACTCCTCACTTCGTGATCCACCCGCCTCGGCCTCCCAAAGTGCTGGGATTACAGGCATGAGCCACCGCACCCGACCCAGAGCTCTTTTTTTTTAAATCTGGTTGTCGATCAGTCTTGTAATACCAGTAATGTATAAGAGATCAGGAAGCCAGGAGTCAGGCCCAGTGAAACTAATGTGTTGCTTACTATATATTGGCATTGATAGTATCATCCAAGAGATGTGACTTCGTGAATACATTCATTTCTCATGTTAATTTCCTTTCCTTTCCTTTCCCTCTGTGATCTGAAAGACAAACCAGAGCTAGAGTCAAGATGATGGGAAAGCTTTCTCCAAACGATGAACCTGAATCTTGCTAAATGATCTGTTGAGAGGTCTGGTTTGTGGAAGGCGTACAGAATCACACAAGTGTTTGTATCCTGGCTCCAGAGCTTGACTGCTTTCTTTCTTCCAAGCTCCTGCTTCTTGCATCCTAGTTGTCTGACTTCAGGAAATTAATCTCCCTGAGCGTCAACAGACTCTACTGAAATTGGGGATAATAATTGTTCCGCTGTGAGGATTCAACCAGAACATTCATGGAAAGCAGTCATTGCAGAGTCTGGAAACATTGTACATTTAGCTAAGTAAATGTTGTTATTAACTATTATTGCCTATAATTAATTTCCTTCTTAGACTTTATGTCTGAACCTAAAATGAACTTGGAACAGGTGAAACACTCCCCAAAAATAAAAGTGTCACTTGTTTCAGAATGCAAAAGAAAAGAAAAAGAAAAGTGATGGACTGAGTTTAATAATGCCCTCTCCAAATCCATGTCCTTCCTGGAACCTTAGAATGTGAACTGAATTGTAGATATAATTAGTTAAATAAAGATAAGGTCACACTGGAGTAGGATGGGTCCCTAATACATTGTGATGTATGCTCTTTTAAGAAAAGAAGAGGAGACACAGACAGAGACACACAATGTAGAGGCTGGATTTGTGCTGCAGAAGCCAAGGAATGCCAAGAACTGCAGCAACCACCAGAGGCTGGGTAGGAAGCATGGAACAGATTCTCTTTCTGAGCTGCCAGGAAGGAACCGGCAAATACCTTGATTTGGACTTCTGGTATGCAGAACTATGAAATATATTTTACATTTCTGTTGTCTTAAGCTACCTAGTTCAAGGTACTTTGCTATAGCAGGCTGACATGGTTTGGATCTGTGTCCCCACCCAAATCTCATGTAAAATTGTTATCCCCAGTGTTGGAGGTGGGGCCTGGTGGGAGGTGATTGGATCATGAGGATGGTCCTTCATGAGTGGTTTTAGCACCATGCCCTTGGAGCTGTTCTCATGATAGTGAGTGAGTTCTTGTAAGATCTTGTTTAAAAGTGTATAGGACCTTCTGCTTTTCCCTCTTCCCTTTGCTATGGCCATGTGAAGCTCCTTGATCCCCCTTTGCCTTCCACTATGATTAAAAGTTTCCTGAGGCCTCCCCAGAAACGAAGCAGAAGTCAATATCATGCTTCCTGTACAGCCTGTGGAACCATGAGCCAATTAAGCCCCTTTTCTTTATAAATTACCCAGTCTAGGTATTTCTTTATAGCAATGTGAGGACAGACTAATACATAGCCCTAGGAAACGAATACAAATGATAATCCATGTTTTTAAAAAATAGCATTTCCTCCTCTTTTAAGTCACATGGTATCCTGGCAAAAACATAGGCTAGAGAATCAGAGGACCTAGCTTTTAAAGATTTAAAAGGTAAAGATTTTTGTCTTAACTTCTTTGTTTCTTTTCTACTAAAATCTTGGATTCTAATGCCATTTATTCAATTACTTATTTGCTTTATATTACAACATACACAAAAAGTTTCAGAATAATAACAACATTACTACTAATAACAAGACTAGTGAATACAGTATAAAATTTCTCTGCAGTTCTTCATTAGGCTGTATTCCTAGTGAGCTATGCAGTGAAAGTAATGTCTTTTAAGTGAACTGAAATAACTCTTCTCTTGCAGTTATGCCAGCAACCTGAAACAGAGTTGAATAAATTTGTTTCAGTTTGTTTTTCATATTTAGTGACTGCATTTTTTTCTGTTAGATTTAAAATTTTAAGGTTGTGTAAAACATTTACCAAATTCCAAAGTCAAAAATTAAGAAAACAAGGTCAATTCAGGGAGGGGTACCTTCCATCCCTACCCCCTCCTCAGTTCTATCGGTAACAATTTTAATTAGCTTTTGGTTTATCTGGTCTAGTTTTGAAAATATAGGTAAATGTACACACACACAACTACATACTGCATATATTCCTCCTCTCTCTCACATGGAAGGTAGCACATTTTACACACTGTTCTTCACTTGTTTATTAAACAACAGTACCTCCCATAGATGCCTGCATGTCACCATACAGAGAGAAACCTCAGAGTGATGCAGGTGGGTCCACGGACTCACATTGGGCAGCTTTATTTTGGACTAGGAATGTGTGTCTTGGAGGAGGGACATGGGAAACAGAGCTGGCCTCAAAACCTGCTGGTCTTGCTCAGGGAAAGTCAACATCACAGTTCACAGCCTGATTGTTTCCAAGAATGGGGTGCATGGGAGTCAGCGTGGGAGACCCTGATGCCAGGCTGTCTGCATGGGGATTCAGGGGATGTGAGTGTGTGTCCCCAGCATGGGCCACTTGTGCCTGGTGGGGCCAGTGAGGCTGAAGTGGGCCTGTTGGAGCCTACTTACAGGAAGACTTTACCCTGGGGGAGAAAAGAAGGCAGTTATGTTAGGGGTGATTCTGGAACAAAACCGTGGCTGTGTGGAGGGGAGAGCATTCCTGAGGACCACAGGATGGCTGTTTCAGAATTTGTCCCTTCTGGCACTTGTGTCTGGCACTTGGGGTCAGAGAAGGCAGTAAGTAAAAGCTGCTAGAATTTTCCCATTGCAACCTCTGCTCTAGGACCCTGTTCCCAAAGTGACAACATAAAGGGAAGTCATATTTCCTGGATCCTGTCCCCACATGCCAGCCTTTCTTCCCACCCAGGGGGCTCCTTGTCCAGTGGGGAGGCAGTAGAACTACTCATGAGCATATGGGAGAAAGCCCTCAGGGTCCCTGGAGGTGTGTCAGTGCGATAAGAAGGAGGGACTTCTTAGGCTGTGTGGGAGGTGAAGAAAAACCAAAATGAAAGAAAGAAGAAGGAAGGAAGGAAAGAAGGAAGGAAGAAAGGAGGGAAGGAAGGAAGGAAGGAGAGAGGGAGGGAGGGACAGAGGGAGGGAAGGAAAGAAAGAAGGAAGGAAGGAGGGAAGGGAGGAACAGAGGGAGGGAAGGAAAGAAGGAAGGAGGGAAGGAAGGAAGGAAGAATGGAGGAGGGAAGGGAGGAAGGAAGGAAGGAATGAGGGAGGGAAGAAAGGAAGGAAGGAAGAAGGGAGGGAAGAAAGGAAGTGAGGGAAGGAAGAAAAGGAAGGAAGGAAGGAGAGAGGGAGGGACAAAGGGAGGGAAGGAAAGAAAGAGGAAGTAAGGAAGGAGGGAAGGAAGGAGAAAGGGAGGAACAAGGGAGGGAAGGAAAGAGGGAAGTAAGGAAGGAGGCTTATCAGGGGCCTAAGTATTGGCATAGACAGGTGAGGCCCAGGCCAGGTAAATCTGAGCTATTACCTTTACTGGGACTCCTGAAGTGCTCAGTCTGGGGAGTACTGGGAAGCATGGGGGACACTGTAAATTAGTTTCCCAAATCATCCCATTTGTCCCTCCTCAAACCCTGCACAGCAGCCATGCCCTGCAGTGTCCTCACCTGAAAATAAGGGACTGACTCGACAAGCTCCAGGGTGCCCCCAGCTCTGACGTTTTATGGTTCCATGATTTCTACAAAGCACACTGAAGTGCCCTGGAGAACAGACAGTGCCTCTCCACAGAACCCCGAGCCGTGGATTGTAACGTTCATGCCCCAGGCCTCCATAAAAACAGCGTGCATCATGTTTACCAAGCCCCCCAGGTTAGTCCTGTCTCCGTAGCATGATGTGCGTGTGACTGAAGAGTCGTGTGAGCCTGGATAGGCCATTTGGAGGCCTGGGTCCTCTGACATTGAGAGCCATGTGCCCTTGGGTGAGTCAGTTAACAAAAGGAAAGCTGCCAGCAAGATGCACATGGCCACATTAAGATCCACAGGGCCACCGTGTGTGGGAATGCTCTCTCTTGCTGAGGGGTCGGGCTCTTACACCAGGGCCAATGGTCCAGAAGCAGCAGAGTGAAGCTTGCAGCAGCTTATGGCCCCACTATTGTACTGAGGGCCTAGGACTACAGGGAGCCCCTGGGTGAACCCAGATGCCACCGCCAGGCCGCTGTGGATCTGTGCATCCTTCTCAGAGGCCCGTGACTGCTGTGGCTTCCTCATGCTCCTTCCGCGGCCCAGCTGCAGGGATTCCAGTTGTCAGAGCAGGCTACCTCTGCAGGCCTTCCTTCCGGCAGCTCCTCAGGGAGGGTTTTCTTAGCCTGGCCCCGGGGAAGCTGGTACATCTAACTTGTGTCCTTCAACCTCTCATATCCTATTGATGGCCTTGAAAGAGGACCCCCATAGAATGTTATTTGGGGCTCTTTGTCCAGTGGGGAGGCAGTAGAACTGCTCATGAGCATATGGGAGAAAGCCCTCAGGGTCCCTGGAGGTATGTCAGTGTGACAAGAAGGAGGCATTTCTTAGGCTGTGTGGGAGGTGAAGAAAAACCAAAATGAAAGAAGAAGGAAGGAAGGAGGTAAGGAAGGAAGGAAGGAGGGAAGGAAGGAAGGAAGGAGGGAAGGAAGGAAGGAAGGAGGGAGGGAAGGAAGGAAGGAAGGAAGGAAGGAACGAAGGAAGGAAGGAAGGAGCCTAGAAGTCCCTCCGATTCTGAAGAGGATGGCAGTCCTGTCCTGTTATGCTGCCTGCAAGGGTGAAGTCATTAGGGGAAAGTGCTGGGAAAGGATTCAGGAGGTGGGAGATGTAGCTGTGAAAAGCAGCTTGCAGGGGGCAGCTGGATGGGGTGGCGGAGAGAGCACCACCTCCCTACCAGACCCTGTGGCTGCTTTGCCACATCCTTACATAGTTCCCGTGGTGCCTCTCCCTACCCCAAGTCGTGGTTCAGATATATGGGCACCTGACCCCACTCTAAGCTGATCCCAGTCCTTTCCAAGAGTTAGTGCAATTGGAAATGAGGAAACAGCAAGGTCCTTTCTGATGGCAGAGGCTGAGGAATGTGAAGCTTGGGAACTGTTGGCCTCTGTGCTTTCTGGCTGGTGGAGGAGTTAGAGCCCTGAGACTTTGGCTTGTGGAGATGGGGTGTGAGAGAGAGAGAGAGAGACAGACAGACAGACAGAGACAGAGACAGACACAGTGAAGGCTGGTGGATTTTGGAGTTGGAGCAGCTGGTCCCCGTTGTCTGACACCAGCCACACTCCTGACCTTCTGTAGTTAGGATATGCACGTCTTCCCTGAGTTTCATGAGCCAATACATTTCCATTTTGTTACAGAGAATTCAGATTGGTTTTTACTACATTCTTGCATTGCTTAACGATGGAGATATGTTTTGAGAAATGTGTTGTTAGGTGATTTCGTCATCGTGCGAACATCACAGAGTGAACTTACACAAACCTAGATGGCACAGCCTACTACACACCTAGGCTACAAACCTGCACAGCATGTTACTGTATTCAATACTGTAGGCAATTGTAACATAAGAATAAGTATTTGTGTATGTAAACATAGAGAAGATATAGTAAAAATACAGTGTAAAAGACAAAAAATGGTATACCTGTAGAGAACACTTCCCAGGAATGGAGCTTGTAGGGCTGGAAGTTACTCTGGGTGAGTCAGTGGGTGAGTGGTGAGAGAATGTGAGGGCCTAGGACATTACTATACACTGCTGTAGACCTTGGAAACACTATAGTTAGGCTACACCAAATTTATAAAAAACAAACCTTTTTCTTTCTTCAATAATAAATTAATCTTAGCTTACTGTAACTTTTTTACTTTACGGTAAGATTGCTGTAACTTCCTTACTTTATAAACTTCTTTTTTTTTTTTTTTTTAACATTTGGACTATTTCATGATAATATTTTAAAACACAAGCACATCATCTATGTAAAAATATTTTCTTTATATCCTTATCCTGTAAGCATTTTTCTATTTTTATAATACCTTTTTCAATTTTTAAGCTTTTTTGTTAAAAATGAAGATACAAAGGCACATTAGCCTAGGTCTATACAAGGTCAGGATCATCAATATCACTGTCTTCCACCTCCACATCCTGTCCCACTAGAGGGTCTTTGGGGCCATAACACTCATGGAGCTGTGATCTCCTAAGATAACGCTGTCTGCTTCTGGAATCTTCCTGAAGGACCTGCCTGAGGCTGTTTTACAGTTAACTTTTAAAAAAATAAGTAGGAGTACACTCTAAAGTAATGATTAAATGTATAGTACAGTAAATACATAAACCAATAACATAATCGTTCACTATTACCATCAAGTATTATGTACTACTGTATATAATTGTGTATGTTACACTTTTATACAACTGGTAGTGCAGTAGTTTTGTGTTTTTATTAACCTGGGCTCTATGGATCTGATCACAGTAGTTGGTTGACCAGATCACCAGAAACAAGTGAGTAATATGTTGGGCTATGACTTAATGACACCAGTGATGTCATGCGGTGATAGGAATTTTTCAGCTCCATTGTAGTCTTACAGGACCAATGTCATATATGCAGTCTGTTGTTGACCAAAACGTTGTTATGTGGTGCGTGACTGTACTCATAACTGAGAAAGTCCTGCCTAACATAGATAGTCCAGGGAGCCACATTTTATTCTCTCTCTCTCTCTGTGTATATTTTTCAGACTCATTTGGAGGAAGTTGCCCCTTTACCCCTAACTACTTGAATTTGCTCCTAATGACAAGAACATTCATTTAAATATCCACAGTACAATAATCAAAACCATAAAGTCAACATTGATACAGTATTGTATTATCCATGTTGTTTAAATTTCACCAATTTTCCCAATAATGTAGTAATCCCCTGTGTAGCAACATCGAGAACCACTGGACCTACACCCATGGGCTGAGTCCTGGCTGTACAATAGTAGAATCACCTGGGGTGGAGAGGAACTTTCAAAAACTACAGATGCCTACCTCTAGAAATTGGATTGATTGGCCAAGTCATGTGTATTTGTGCATCTGTGTGCATGGTGACTCTGATACACAGTTAGTGTGGAAACCATTGGTCTAAGCCAGTGTGTGGTCACTTCCTTTCATTTCTTCCTCGTTTGTCGGTTCCCATTAGCTCTGGGTGGGTATACTGGTTTGAATAGCATTCCCTAAAAGTTCATATCAGGAAGTGACTTTATTTGAAAATAGGGGTTTTGCAGATGTAATCAAGTTGAGATGAGTCATGTTGGGTTAGGTAGGGCACTAAATCCTATGACCAATGTCCTTCAAGAGGAGAGAGATATGAAGACATAGAGACCCACAGAAAGGAAGGCCAGGTGATGGGGCGGAGTGTGAAATGATGCTGCTACAAGCCAAGTAATACCAAGGATTGCGGGGAGCCAGCAGAATCTAGAAAAAGGCAAAGAAGGATTCTCCCCTAGAGCCTTCAAAAGTAACAAGGTGCTGCTGAACATTTCAGGTTTCTAGTCTCCAAATCTGTGAGAGAATTAAATTTCTGCTGTTTACCTAACCAAGTTTGTGGTAATTTGTTACTGTAGGAAAATAATGTAGTGGTCAAGGGACCTAGTTAAGCCAAGATGGCCCAAGCACAATTTTATTGGGTCATTTGACAGCTTTTCCTTCCTAATAATCAAAGACTCACAGGAGTGTGGTAGTCTTTAGGGTTGGCTGGTGGAGGTGCCTGGGAGGATTACACTTCTCTGGCTCTTAGAGAGAAGTGTGCCTTGTAAACAGATTCTTGAGGTATCTTCCAGGATAGGCTAGATTATGCTTGACACTTCTGGGTGTACCTTTACAAGTCCGTGGGTGATTCAAACTATGCTCTCATTCTCTGACACAGAGACCAGTGATGCTTTAGTTGTCGGTTGTTCGGATGGACAGGGCCTGGGAGTAAGATGGCTTGCTGGGAATCCCCCAAACCTATTTGCTACAGGTTTCAGGTGAGACTCTTGATTCTATTCTTGCCACAAGGGGCAAGGGAGTAGAGGTTGAGGTTCCTGGATTTTAATGGGCTTTTGTTGCTAAATATTTCTCAGTTTTATCTTTTACCAATAGAACTTGTGAAGCAGTTGCCTCTTCCAACCGTAAAAGTCCCTGAACTTGTGGACTCTATTCCCTTCCATCCCTGCTTGCAAACTGGTCAATTCTTTTGTAAGCCCACCTCTTTCTTATAATGTCTTGTCAAACACAAGCAAAAGCAGCCAACATGTAACGCTAACCTTGTGTTTTCAGCATCTTCTCTTGGAGTGATAAGTTCCAAGTTAGGTATGTCTTCTGTCAGTGGCAGCTTTGTCAAATATTTGCTCTCATAAAAGCGACCATCTTCAATTTTGGTCAACACCAATGCTTTGGTCAGCAGCATCCACCTTGCCCCTCCCAGCCTCTAAGCCAGTGTACCTATTTTAGTTTTTTATTTCATCAGCAACATTCTTCTAGCATCTTCTATGATTGTCTAGGTAACAACCCTCAAAAAAGTCTTAGTGGTTGGCCGGGTGCAGTGGCTCATGCTTGTAATCCCAGCGTTTTGGGAGGTTGAGGTGGGTGGATCACGATCACCTGAGGTCAGGAGTTTGAGACCAGCCTGGCCAACATGGTGAAGCCATGTCTCCACTAAAAACACAAAAAATTAGCTAGGCTTGGTGGAGGGCACCTGTAATCCCAGCTACTCAGGAGGCTGAGACAGGAGAATTGCTTGAACCCAGGAGGCAGAGTTTGCAGTGAGCCAAGATCATGCCACAGCACTCCAGCCTGGGCAACAAGAGCGAAACTCCATCTCAAGAAAATAACAACAACAACAATCTTAGTGGCTTCTAAGAACAGAGGTTTTTTTTTTTTTTTTCTCACTCAAGCAAGCATTCCCTTGGAAGTTAACTTAGTAACCTATGTTTTCAGTTTATAGGTCCCTGGATCAAGAGGACCCACATCCTTACTTGATGCAAGGGCTACTCTGTGCCCCCAGGGACCTCAGACTTGATGTTGTGGAGGTGTGGGGCTTTGGCTGCTTCCCTGGAAGGGTGGAGAGTGTATTTTGCCTGTGGAAGGGAGAGCGTGACCAGAGGGGCAGACTGAGTAGTCACTAGCTCAGCTTACAGATGATTTTGAGTGTTGGCCTCCCAGGCATGTCCAGGGTGGTACTTCCCTTCCCCCATAGAGTCAGGAGTGAGCTGCTTTGTCCAGGGGATTGTGAGCAGAAGGTATGTGTGTCTCTTCCAGCTGGAAGCTTTAAAAGCCAGTGTGGCCACACAATCGTGGCTGTTCTGGCAGCCGGGACCTGGAGTGAGGGGATGTGGAACAGAATCCCCAGGTAGCATGAGTGAGAAATAAGCTCTTGTCTTTTTAGGACCTAAGATTTGAGGGTTGTTGGTGACCGAGTTGTATGTGAAGTCATTTTGGGGTTGTTTGTTACCACTACAGTATTTTGGCCGATATAGAAAGAAATACTCGTCTTCTGCTTTGCACAGGATGGTGCTCGGAGCTGCAGCATCCATCTTACAACTCAGAGAAGACAAGCTAAAAAAAAAAAAAAAAAAAACAGTAAAGATTATATACAGAGAAAGGATGGTGGATGGTGGAGCAGAAAGATGCAAAGGACCTGGGTTCCCGGGGGAGAGCCATCAAATTTGCCCTTGGGGCTTTCCTACCACCAGGCTTCCTGTGATGTAAGAAAACAAAGCCCCTTTTTATCATGGACGATTGGGTATTATTACTTGCAGCTGCACAGGTGTAGTAGCCCAAGGAATGACTCACCAAAGGCACTCATGTTTTAATCCCTAGTACCTGAGAATGTGTTTCTTATACGGCAAAAGGGACATTGCTGGTGTGATGAAAGTATGGATCTTACGATAGGAAGATTATCCTGGATTATTCCCATGGGTCCATGTAAACAAGTCCTTTAAAAGGGAGGCAAGACGGTCAAAGTCAATAGAAGATGGAACGACAAAAGCAGAGCTTGAAGTGATGCATTTTGAAGACACGAGAAGGGATCAGGAGCCAAGAAATTCAGGCAGCCTCTAGGAGCTAGAAAAGACAAGGAAATACATTTTTCCCTGGAGCTGTGAGAAGGAACCCAGCTCTGCTAACACCTTGATTTTAACCCTGTAAGTCCTATTTTGGATTTCTGACTTCCAGAAATGTAAGAGAATAAATTGGTGCTATCTTCAGCCACTCATTTTGTGGGAATTTGTTACTGGAAATGGATACAGATGGCATCCACTAACCTCATAACAGCAGACCACACCGTCATCTCCCCAGCAAAGTAGCCTCTGGAAGGGAACAGCTAACATTTCCTTGAATATTTAAAAGGAGAATCAACAAGGTATATGAGAATTAGGGAGCAGAAAGGAAGGAACATTTTCCACTTAGGTTATAACTCATTTCCCTCCAGCCACAACAATAAAAAAAAGGAGGGTCCTGGGAAATGAGTATCGTGTTCGGGTTGATGGCCTGGTCATGAAAGGAGCTCCCAGCTACCCTGGACTGCAATGCTGTAGACCTGAATTCCCTTTAGATTACAGTGATGTTAGAGGTCACAGTAATGCCCAGTTCAGGGAAGAGGTGAGATACAGCTGAGGAGGGGCCAGAGCTGGAGCCAGGCTATCTTGGGTCGTGGGGGTCAGGCAAAGTGGCTGGTCCGGGGATTTGCTGAGTGGGTCAACCGGCTCAGTCCTGAGCAGCCGGGCCTCTGGTGCCCAGGTCCACGTGACTGGCACTCTTTCTAGGGATCTAATACTTGTTTCTTGTGGCCCACAAATCTGGAGGGACAACTGATAACTGGAGGATAGAGTTTTCCATTCCTCGGAAGGGCAAAGGGAGGCCACCGTAGGAGCGCCCACTTGCGCTGGACCGCGCGCCCAGGAAGCCAGGGAAGGGCGGAGCCAGGGAGGGAGGGGACAGGAAGGTGAGGAGGGAGGAGACGGGCCTGGTGGGGTGGAGAGAAAGAGGGCGTGCGCTGCGGGCCCCACCTGCAGGGAGCTGGAGGAGGCGCGGAGCAAAGCCGGCCCTGCCAGCCACGCGGAAAAGCAGTCAGGTGAGCGCGATGGAGCCGGCGCCGGATCTGGGGCTCGGGGACTCCTCCCTGCACCGCTACCTGGACGGCAACTTCTGGAGCCTCAAGAACGAGCTGCGCAGGCTCCTCGGCCGCTGCCCGCTCTTCCGGGAAAGGTACCGCGCTGCGGCCGTCGCCCCTGCCCGCGCCCCCGAACCCGCCGAGCCTGTCTCCTCAGTCCCCGGCGCGTCGCTGCGGACACCGCCCCGGCGAAGGCGAGGTGGGGTGTGCGCTGCGCCTGAGAGACAGGCCCCTTCCTCACCCGCAGATGATGGGCTCTCCTCCCCAGGTGTGTGGGCGCAGCCGGCCGGCCGCCGCCGACTTCCTCGGCCCCCTGAGAGGCGTCCCTCGCCTCCTGAGCTCCCTCCTCCACGAAGAGTCCGGTGCAGGGCTGGACCCCGCGGTGGCAGGCGCGTTGTCTGCTGAGACAGTGTGGCTGGAAGATCGGCCTTGCTTGTTTGCTAAACCTGTTTCTTGAGTCCCCACCCCGCGATGTCCCACCCTTGGTGGGGAGAAGGGGACAGAAAAACCGGGATGGGATGGGGTGGGCGCACAGGGATGGAGTGGCCCGGTCCAGGGCGTATCTGGGCGTCGGGGTGGGACAGACTTACAGGGCCGCCTCTGAGTGCAGGTGTGCGGAGTGGGCAGCTTCAGCGGGGCAGTTTGGTTATAAGAA
Source organism: Rhinopithecus roxellana (assembly GCF_007565055.1). Classification (NCBI taxonomy): domain Eukaryota; kingdom Metazoa; phylum Chordata; class Mammalia; order Primates; family Cercopithecidae; genus Rhinopithecus; species Rhinopithecus roxellana. The sequence continues at coordinate 2,424,060 of NC_044565.1, forward strand.
CTCAGGTCCTCGATGTCATCCGATGCCAGGACAGCCCTGAGAAGCAGGCAGAGGGGTGAGTGCAGCTCGAGTCTGGAAAAGGAGAAATGGCTCAGTCACCGGACAGAACTCGGCATTCGTGTCTCCTGTGGACTCTTTCTCATACCCATTTCAAGCAGTCTGAAAAGCCCAGTTAGAGCCATGCTTTGGAGTTCTAGCTTAAGAAAGCCCTATTAAAAATGTCAGTATGTGCCCGCAAAGGATTGATTGGTTAGCCATGCCCCCTTAGCCCTCGTTTAATTTATTTTGCGGAAACGAGAGGGAAGGAGATGGCTGGAGTGAACGTCAGGCAGTCCTTGGAAAATCTGGGGTTCCTGCACTGGTGTTACCTAGTGGGGAGTTGGGGGCGTTTGAAAGTTGAAAAGTGAGAAGTGTGGGATGGTGGGTGTGTCCATCGGTGTCTCCCCCACTTCTCTTTCGCCCTGTTTCATACATAGTTCTTTAAGTTATGGTTCTCAAAGTGTGCTACAGGGAGCCCTGGGGGTACCCAAGAGCATTTCAGGGGGTTAATGAGTCCAAACTGTTTTTATAGTAATACAAAAAAAGTTATTAGCTTTTTCACTCTCATTCTCTCACTGATGTACGGTGGTAGTTTCCAGAGACCACATGATGTGTAGTATTCCAACAGAAAAAATATAGAAGCAGATATGAGGATACAACTACTTTCTTTTTTTTTTTTTTTATTATACTTTAAGTTCTAGGGTACATGTGCATAACGTGCAGGTTTGTTACATATGTATATTTGTGCCATGTTGGTGTGCTGCACCCATCAACTCGTCAGCACCCATCAATTCATCATTTATATCATGTATAACTCCCCAATGCAATCCTTCCCCCCTCCCCCCTCCCCATGATAGGCCTCAGTGTGTGATGTTCCCCTTCCCGAGTCCAAGTGATCTCATTGTTCAGTTCCCACCTATGAGTGAGAACATGCGGTGTTTGGTTTTCTCTTCTTGTGATAGTTTGCTAAGAATGATGGTTTCCAGCTGCATCCATGTCCCTACAAAGGACGCAAACTCATCCTTTTTTATGGCTGCATAGTATTCCATGGTGTATATGTGCCACATTTTCTTAATCCAGTCTGTCACAGATGAACATTTGGGTTGATTCCAAGTCTTTGCTATTGTGAATAGTGCCGCAATAAACATACGTGTGCATGTGTCTTTGTAGTAGAATAATTTATAATCCTTTGGGTATATACCCAGTAGTGGGATGGCTGGGTCATATGGTACATCTAGTTCTAGATCCTTGAGGAATTGCCATACTGTTTTCCATAATGGTTGAACTAGTTTACAATCCCACCAACAGTGTAAAAGTGATCCTATTTCTCCACATCCTCTCCAACAACTGTTGTTTCCTGATTTTTTAATGATTGCCATTCTAACTGGTGTGAGATGGTATCTCATTGTGGTTTTGATTTGCATTTCTCTGATGGCGAGTGATGATGAGCATTTTTTCATGTGTCTGTTGGCTGTATGAATGTCTTCTTTTGAGAAATGTCTGTTCATATCCTTTGCCCACTTTTTGATGGGGTTGTTTTTTTCTTGTATATTTGTTTGAGTTCTTTGTAGATTCTGGATATTAGCCCTTTGTCAGATGAGTAGATTGCAAAAATTTTCTCCCATTCTGTAGGTTGCCTGTTCACTCTGATGGTAGTTTCTTTTGCTGTGCAGAAGCTCTTTAGTTTAATTAGATCCCATTTGTCAATTTTGGCTTTTGCTGCCGTTGCTTTTGGACAACTGCTTTCTATTAAGACAGACAGTAAAGGGATTTGTAAAAATGTAGAACAATTCTACTCTTCTTGCTAATTTTTTTGTTTTTGTTTTGGAAAATAGTTATTTTCATAAAATACACTAATAGATTTATTAGTTATTTTCAAATGAATTAATAAATATTTGAAAACTTTTCTGTTTTAATTTCTAATACAGTAAATATCAGTGGATATAACCCACCCAAATAAAAGCTCTTTAGGGACCTCATAATTTTTTTTTTTTTTTTTGATATGGAGTCTGGCTCTGTTTTCCAGGCTGGAGTGCTGTGCTGTGATCTCGGCTCACTGCAACCTCCACCTCCTGGGTTCAAGTGATTCTCCTGTCTCAGCCACCACGTCTGGCTAATTTTTTGTATTTTTAGTAGAGATGGGGTTTCACCGTGTTGGCCAGGCTGGTCTTGAACTTCTGACCTCAAGCGATCTGCCCACCTTGGCCTCCCAAAGTGCTGGGGACCTCATAATTCTTAAGAGTGCAAAGAGTTCCTAAGATCAATAAGTTTGTGAGTGGCTGCTTTAAGTCATACTGAGTTCAGTCGCATCTGATTAGACACACATCCCTTCCTATATTCCTCAGTCTTTTCAGTTTGTTCCTGGGCTATCACCTCTTTGTCTTTCAGTTTAGATAATTGCAGTTTAAAAGATGGAACAAAATTGTAATAACCAAACTACTGATTTGAGGCAAGCAGAAGGGACTTCCTTGTAAATTCCATAGGTACAGAGGAGAGGCGGAGAGGCATGCCTGGATAGGGGAGCCAGTGCAGTAGTTTGTTTCCTATGTGACTGCTGTCCTGTGATTTGTTTTTTTTTTTTTTTTTTTTTTGAGACGGAATCTTGCTCTGTCACCCAGGCTGGAGTGCAGTGGCGCATCTCGGCTCACTCTACGCTCCGCCTCCTGGGTTGACGCCATTCTCCTGCCTCAGCCTCCCAAGTAGCTGGGACTACAGGCGCCCGCCACCACGCCCGGCTAATTTTTTTGTATTTTTGGTAGAGATGGGGTTTCACTGTGTTAGCCAGGGTGGTCTTGATCTCCTGACCTCATGATCTGCCCACCTCGGCCTCCCAAAGTGCTGGGATTACAGGCATGAGCCACCGCGCCTGGCTGATTTTTTTTCCCCCTTATTGACTTTACATTTGCTCATCCACAGAATGCAGATAATATCAATGCTGCTGTATTATGAAGCTTCAATGAAAAACTGTTGCGTGGGCATGGAGTAAACACTGGTTGTGGTGGGATACCAAAACACACATGCACACAAAGGGAAAAGCAAAAATCCCATTGCCCTGACAAACACTTTTCCTTTCTTTCCAGTTCTTGCTTATTTACTTTATAATTCAGAGTTGTAGTAATGGCATGAACAACATTTTGTATTTTTTCCCAGAATGGTTAAAGATTCTGATATCTGTCTATTTGAAAGTTCATATTGTACTATCAGATTTTACTTTAGCCCGTGTTAGAAGATGGCGATCTTGATATCTGGATGTTTTGACATTCTGCTAATGTAAAATGTTCTATAGGAGATGAGAAATAAAACTTCCTCTTCTCTGAGGCAATGCCAGATCTCCTGTGGCTTGTCCTCACCTTACCCCAAACAGGTCTTTGCAGTTAAAGTAGGTGTAGGGGAGAGGGTTGTGGCAGCATAGTGGTGAGTGCTGTGTGTACATAGTGAGAAGTTTGTACAGGGCCCGGCAATGCCAGGGCATAAGAGCTCAGGAAACAGTTTTCCTCCAAAAGAGGTTGTGCAACTTCCTACACACACAGTGGGGTGGCCACTCTCCTCGGAGGAGGAGTTCATTCCCAGAGTGCTGGCCATTGGCTCCTGCGGCAATGTGGGCACAGCCCAGGTTCCTCTTCTAAGGAGTGGCTTTCTCTTTCCCAAGGATGAGCCTGCTGGACTGAGTCCTCAGACTCCGGGAGTGCCCTGGCCGCTGTGGCCGCCTCGTCCTATTGTGCATCTGACCAGGTGTGCTGCTTGTTGTGACAGCGGGAACATTCTGGGTGACTGGTGACTCATTGGGATTTGCAGGGAAGGTTAAAAAGCAACATCTGAAATGAGATAAGCTTTTGAGATTTTTCTGAGTTTATTGGCGAAGGGAAGCTCTCTCAGGAGAGGCTGGCTGGCAGAGGCAGGTACAGCACACACCCCTCACCCAGAGAACTGAGAAAGCTGCTCCACAGGATTCTGTTCTCCCAGGGCCTTCTCATACCCTTCTCCCACTTGTAGCTCCTGGCTGCTTCCTTCTCCCTTTCTTTCTCTTTATCCCCTTCTCTTTCCTTCCCTAGAGCAAGGCACATTTCTCTTCCTACTTTTTCATATGTTTAGTTTTTCCCCTGAGTATTTCACAAACACGTTCTCACTAGGAAGAGTCAAATAATTTGGAAAAACTTGAAAGTTTCCTAAAATGTTTCCTCCTGCAGCCATTCTTTTTTAATTGTGGCAAAATATGCACTATATAAAACTGACCATTTAACTGCTTCTGAATGTACACCTCAGTGGCATTAAGTGCATTCACATTGTTGCGCAACCATCACCACTGTCCAGCTCCAAAACATTTCATCTTCCCAAACAGAAACTCTGTACGTGTTAGACACTAACTTCCCACTCCCCTCTTCCCCCAGCCCCTGGCAGCCCTCATTGTACATTCCGTCTCTCAGCATCTGACTATTCCAGGTACCATATACGTGGATTCATATAGAATTTGTTCTTCTGTGACTGGCTTACTTACTCAGTATAATGTCCTCGAGGTTCATCCATGTTGTAGCATGTGTCAAAATTCCCTCCTTTTTGAAGGCTGAATAATATTCCATTGTATGTGTATACTACATTTTGATTACTCTTTTTTTTTTTTTTTTTAGGATGGAGTCCTGCTGTGTCCGGCAGGCTGGAGTGCAGTGGCACAATCTCGGCTCACTGCAAGCTCCACCTCCCTGGTTCACGCCATTCTCCTGCTTCAGCCTTCCGAGTAGCTGGGACTACAGGCACCCACCACCACGCCTGGCTAATTTTTTGTATTTTTTATTTAGTAGAGATGGGGTTTCACCATGTTAGCCAGGATGGTCTCGATCTCCTGACCTCGTGATCCACCTGCCTCGGCCTCCCAAAGTGCTGGGATTACAGGCGTGAGCCACGGTGCCCAGCCTACATTTTGATTATTCTTATATCTGTTGATAGACATTTGGCCCCCCAGCCACTTTTACTACTTTACTGTGGTTGTTTTAGTGTGTTTTGCTGTGTTAGTGTGGTTTTTCCACATTTTTCTATTTTTCTTGGAGTTCATACACATATGTGCACATCATTTTGTTATATAAACAGGATCTCATTGTGTGTTTTGTTTTATAGCTTTCTCTTTTAAAATTTAATTCTTATTTTCATTGATGAAATGTATGAAAATATTTAATGAGCTTATACTGTGAGGTTTATAATGAAAAACAGCCATGCCCTGCCTCAACCCTCTTCATCCCTCATTTCTTTTCCTTGTGGGCCACCACTCTCAATTCTTTTACTTCATTCTCATGTAATTTACTCCATATTCCTAAGTAACATGTCTAGAGAGCCACCTCTTGGTTATCTACTGGCTTACTCTTCTAGAAAATGAATATTTCTCACTACAGCACCATTTTCCTTTTCCTATTCTCTGAAACTCAGTGTATCACCATTTTTACTTAAATCAGTATCCAATGTTCACATTGTTATGGCTATAAAAATACTGTTTCCAGCTACGCCCCATAGTGTACCGTATTTTATTTCCTTCTGTCACAGCCTTTTTATTTCTTCAGAGATAATCGGCTCCTTTGTCCATTTGCTTAGTTTTCTATAAGCCCATTACTCACTGACCTCCACACTAGATGGATATGAAGCAGAACAGATAAAACAGATTTATCACAGGACAGAGAAGTTCCACTCGTCCCACTGTGGTCAAACCTGTCAGGTAATTGGTAGTTCCACCCCTCCTGCCCCACATGGACACATTCATTCTGGAGGCCTCCTTCCACGGCTTCAGTCCGGATGGGCTCTCCCTGCATCTTCACCACCCCCTTGGGAATTTTCCTTGCATTTCCTCTATGGTCAAGTCACTGTTTTCCCAGGCTTTCTCTTTCTTGGTTACCCTTTGTAGAAGCTTAGAGAGGACCAAGATTTATTAAGGCTACTCCTGTTGAGAGGTGTGGTGTGTGTCGCCTTCCCTTGATCTTGGGTAGTTTTTACTTTGGTCAACAGAAGATAGCTGAGATGATAGTGTACCAGTTTCCAGACTCAGGCCTGAAGAGACTGGGAGCTTCCACTTCCCATCTCTTGAGGCCCTGAGCTTCCATTTAAAAAGTCATACTTGCCTGTGGCTGCCATTGCTGTGAGGAAGTCCAAGCTGATGCCTGCTGAGAAGCTGCATAGAGAGAGGTAAAGAGATGCTAACATTCCCAACTGCTTCAGCACACAGCTTTTTTTCTGAGATGGGACCTCAGACACTGGAGAGCAGAGACAAGCCATCCCTGTTTGTTTCCTGTCCAAATTTCATGGAATAATAACACACTGTTGTTTTAATTTGCTGAGTTTTGGGTGCGTTCTTACATAGACATAGATAACCAAAACAGTCTCTCATCTGATAGCTTCCTAAGAGAGGGTACCTGGGAATTAACTTTTCGAGATTTTAAAATATTTTCATGTCTGAAAATGTTTACTGTTCAATTGATGGAAAGTTTTTGTGGGTGTAGAGTTCTAGGCTGGAAATAAATTTTTCCTTAGATTTTTAAAGGTGCATGCCATTAGTTTCTAGCATCCAACATTACAACGAACAGATCTGACCCTTTCTGCACCTAAACTGTTATGTATAACTTGTTTTTGTCCCTCCCTTCTGGAAGCTTCTTTTTGGCATTGTTGTATTATAGAATTTCATGATGGGGTGACTTGACATGGGTTCTTTTAGTTCATTGGGCATGCAGTGGACCCTTTTAATATGGAAACTTGTGTTCAGTTATCTGCACTGTTCTGTTATCTGGAACTTCTTTTGCTTAGATGTTGTACCTCCTTGCCTTGTCTTCTAATATTTTTTCCTTCCTTTTTTATTTTCCACTCTTTATCTTTTTGTTCTGTGTCCTGGTGAGATTTTCTCAACTTTATCTTCCAACTCCTCTTGAGTTATTTTTTAAGTATCTGCTGTCATATTTTTAATTTTCAAAAGTTCTCTGTTCCTTTTCAACAGCATCTGTTCTTGTTTTGTAGTTACAAAAATATCTTATTTTTGAGAATAGTTGGTGGTAATTTTTGAAGTGTTTGCTTCTATTCTCTGCTTTGTCTCTGTTTTCTTTGAGTTCCTTTTTTCCATTTGTATTTTTGACCTTTTTTATGTTTGAGGCTTTCATTAAACATCAAGTCAGCCATGGATGTTTGTTCACAATATGAGAAATGTGAATAGAACGCTGGTTGCAAATGGCGGGGTTTGTTGGGCCCGGGCTTTCTTGATCACAGAGTAACTTCATTTGGCAGGTCAGTATTGGTGTTTTGTTTAGGACAGGGTTAATTCCTCCAGTGATGAGTCTTTTAGTCTTGTGAGAGGTGGATGGGTAGAGAATGAAGGGCAGATCCTAATCCTCCTTCCTGGGACCTTGGAGTCCTCAGGCTCTTCATGCACAACGTGAGGCTAGTTAGAAAACCATCCTCCTTTCTCAAGACTTGCATTTGTATACCTGACTTTGTTAGAACAAATCACTTGATGCCATCCTCTGGGAAATGGTCTAGGGTGTCCACAGCATGGCGGCCACCCCACATGATTGGCTGCACCTTGTGCATTGGTAAGTGGTGGCTCTTGCTGCGGGGTCTCCTACTGGCTCCAGTGTTTCCCATTTAGGTCCCACGGTTACCCTCCCATGCCACCCTCTCCTAACAGTAAACCCTCAGGCTTTGATGGACTTGGAGAGGAGACTTGAGGATGCAGCTGCTTTCAGAGGTACATGGAGTCTCCACTTCCCAAACGTTTATACAACCCAGTGGCACCAGCTAGTTGGCTCCCTCAGCCCTGTAGACTTACCATCCTCTGTTCTAAGTGAGTTACCACTTGCCTGTTCACTGTCTAGCTGACAGTGTGTTGCTGCTATCCCTTGTGGAATGTCAGTTTCTCTTGAGTTCTTGGTTGGTCCACCTGGTTTTATGCCATAAATCATTTTATTATTGAATATCTCTGTTTAAATATGTTCTGATATCCAGAATTTGTAGACCTATATTTATGTGTTAGTGTAGATAGGATTGTCTCATTCTTTCAAAAGCTGCATCAGTTACAATTGTACCAAATTTAATTATGCCATGCCCCATCAAAGGACACTCAGGTTGTGTTCAGTTTGTGTTATCTTTATCAGTGCTGCAGGGAACACCCTCGTATTCATAAGAAGAGATTTCTCTGGATTAGGTTCTAGAGGTGACACCGATGGGACAGAGGTATCTGCATGGAAAACACTGACCAATATTGCTAGATTATCTTCCAAAGGCTCCAGTTTTATTGCTCCCAAGACTATATGAGGCAATTTCAAATCCAGTTTAATTGTGGGTGTGTAGAGCCTAATCTAAATACCAGTGTTTATCTGTTCATCATTCGAGATACTGTATCAGGTTCTGGAGATGGGCTGGTGAGTGGTGAGGTGGGCCCTGGCTTCCAGGAGCTTCTGCAGCACATGAACTGTGACTGACCTATGACACTGGCAGCCTGCAGCCCCACAGTCACCTTTGGCATTCTTGTCTCTCCATTAATGTACATAAATATCCCAAACATCCTATTTTCTACCAGTCCCAAAAATTTCAAGTCTCCAAAGGAGCACAAAAATATTTTGGCAAATCATAGGTTTTTAATGTTTAAAATATGTCTTTTGTATTTGTAAACTTGAATGTTAAGTTTTATGAACATTTATTGGATGTAGAGTCCAGACCTCCAGATAGGCAGTTGAGAGGGCTAAGGATGCTCCATGATACAGCCTGGGACAGGACCTCTGTCAGCCATCATTTAGGGACCTGATAATGGGGAATCCACTGGCCCTGTCCTGTGGAAGCTACAGTCTAATGTGGCCAGGTCCCGTGGGACACTGGGATGTCAGCGTGTTTGAATGTTGGAACGTGGGGATTTTTCACAGTGAGAACACTGTTAGGTTGTGGCTGACGTGGACAGTTGTCCTTGGTCCTGTCTAGGGGCCATAGAAATACAAGCTGTTCATGTTGTGGGGAACCTTGCCTTTTTTTGAAGAAGGAAAGAAAGGCTCAAGGAAGAGAAGTGACTTACTCAGGTGTCATTCTCTTCTCCATTAAAATACGTAAATATCCCAGACATTCCTGGGATGTGGAGTGGCTTGGAGTGGCAAAGCCAAGAATAGGACCTCTGGGCTTCTGATTCCTAAAGCAGTGATTTCCAGTGTGTTTATATGGAGTATTATGGTGTTAGCTTAATAGGGCTGCCATAATAATGTACCCAGGCTAGGTGACTTAAATAACAGAAGTATATTGTCTCAGAGTTCTAGAGGCCGGGAATCCAAGATCAAGGTGTCAGTGGGTGTCAGCAGGGTTGGTTGCTTCTGAGGACTGCAAGGGAGAATCTGCTGCAGGCTTCTCTCCTTGGCTTGTTGGTGGCTGTCTTTTTTCCTGTCTTTACATGGTCTTCCCTCTGTACCTGTCTGTCTTCAAATTCTCCCTTTTTATAAGGACACCAATCAACATCTGAATTTTTAGGGGAGTGGGGGACACGAGTCAGCTTGTAACACGCAGTGAGTGTGACGGACTAAGAGCAAGAAGTTACACGTACACCCACGTGTTTGTGTGTGTATAAAACAGAGTTTTATACATTTAAATAGAAACTCCCTACCTCTGACCTCAACTGGAAAGTCATTTCTTGAGAAATGCTGGATCCCCAAGCCCAGCACAGTGGTTGTCATTGAGTAGCATCTCAGAGAGCCTGTGCTGAGTAGATGGGCAGCAATGAAGAGATAGGAAGTCAAAACCCTCAGGGCTGGGAGGGCTTCTAAGGAATTTAGTTTAACCAATCTCTTATCTGTGGTTTCCTTCCGTGCTATTGCACGCAAGCACTCAGAGAAAATACAAACTGAAGAATGGCGAGGGAGTGGGGGCAGGGGGTTGGCTGATTGTTTTGCAAGTGTCTGCCACCAGCCGCGAGAGAGGAAAGAGGTGGAGAGGTGATTACATGTTTTCTTGCGAGTCTCACAAACCTGCAAGGGATAGACTTTTTCCAGTCCTTGTCAGACTCTGTGCCCCCTGACTGTGTTAAAATAGGGAGACATTTAGCACGGCTTTCAGTCCCGGATGGAAACAGCACGGTGAGAAAGAAGGTCCCAGCTGGGGAGAGGGTCCCAGGGATGGGGACAGTTATTGCTGTCTTGTCTTACACGCATCCACCAGCTAAAATCATGACAGTATGTGGATTTAAACACAAGTCATAGGAGAACAAAGCATGTTTTCGATATGGGTGATTTTGTAAAGGCTTTTGAAGTGTTTGGAGACCATCTCCTCCCAGGTCCAGCATCAAGACAATTATTAGAGTGCTGCTTTGTATTCTGTCATGTGACTTTATTAAGGGACATTGTCAACCTCTTAGATCACTTTCCTCAACCTTAAATGAATAACTGTACACTAGAAAAAATATTGTTGACTATGTGTAAAGAAAGTTTTCCTTCTTGTTCTGCTTTCCTTGGCAAGAAATTTTGGGGTGATATATTGTTATATTAATAACTTGCTTTCCTGGATGGGAGGAAAGTTTTGGTGTCCCTGACACCTTAGATCCTGATGCCATTGGGTAGCAGAGCTCCTGGGGCCCTTCCTCACCACACTTGTCTGAGTGCTGCAACCACTTCTACAATATGGGCCGTAAAAAGTGAAGGACAGAAGGTGGTGAATTTGGGGAATTCTCTAGTTTTCTTTTCTGTCACACCAAGGCTTGGGGCTTTCCTGAACTCTCAATAATAATAGCATCATAAAATTTTTTGAGTGCATACAAAGATAACTCAAAATGGATTAAAGACTTAAGACCTGAAACTGTAGATCTACTAGAAGAAAACACAGGAAAAAAGCTTTTTTGGAGATGATCCCAAAAACATAGGCAATCAAAATAGATAAATGGGATTGCCTCAAACTAGAAGAGGTGAAATTCACATAACATACAACTAACCATTTTAAAGTGTACAATTCAGTGGCATTTAGTGTGTTCTCAATGTTGTGGAACCATTGCTTCTATCTCATTCCAAAACTTTTTCATCACCCCAGAAAAACACGCTGTACCTATTAAAGAATCACTCCCTTTCACCCTTCACTTATTTCCCTGGCAACCACCATCTACTTTCTGTCTCCATGGAGTTGCCTATTCTGGACATTTCATATAAAAGGTTACAGTAGGTGACCATTTGATTCTGGTGGCTTAGCATGCTTTTGAGTTTCATTCTAGCTGTGTACTTCTACACCTATCAACTATGTAATATCAGTACTTCAGTTCTTTTTGTGTTTGATTAGTGCTGTGTTGTATGCATATATCAGGCAGATAATTTCCTATATTTAAAAACACAGGTGAAGTCTCATACAGTTTGTTTTGTCCCAGGCCACATGGGAAGGTGGCAGTGGGGCTGAGCCTTTTGGCTCCCCAGTCCCTACATTTTTTCTAGAATATGTTTCCTTTTCTTAAACAGTCATAGTGACTGTTCTGATTTATTTTCCAAAAATTTACTAATTTTTCCAGTAACTAACATTATGAAATAAGAGTGCAAGGCTTTGGAAAAAAACAAACCCAAGTTCAGAGACTCAGGGAGAAAGGCTGGGCGGAGGTCAGTGGGTGCTGCCAGGCCTCTGGTGGGACACGGGATCCTTGGTTGACCAAGACTGAGGCTGGCGGAAGGACCAGTGCACCACCTGGAGCACTTTGCACCCTTCCTTTGAGATCATCCATAATTTCTGTGTCTCCGCCCAAGGCTTTCAGAGTTTTTCCTAGCCCTTAGAACTCCCCTCACCTGCCTTCCCTTGTGGTGCCTTCCGGAGCAGCCACATCACCACAGGGATGATTTGTATCCTTGTGAATGTGCCTACACATTTCTCCTCTTCTGCTTCTCCCAGTGAAATCCCACTGGCTGACTGGGGGCAGCAGACAGCACCTTCTGTTCTATCCTATGATTTCCTCTTGAGGTAAAATGCTCAGTCCTTTTAGGGGACTCTCCTTCTGGTGGGTACGGTTGGGGTGCTGCCTCTGGGGCCCCCCAGCACTGACTCTTCACCTGTAGCATATGTCCCACACCTAGGCCCTGCCTCCTAGTCATGCCCTGCCTGCAGCCAAAGAACTCTGACATCAGTGGAGAAAGACAGAGAGAGAGAAAGAGAGAGAGAAGAGAGAGAAAATGAGGGAAAGAGTGCAAGACAGCACTATTAAGTGAAATGAACTAAAACCTTTGCTTGTAAAAGGCCAAGAGACCCAGTGGTCCCACTTTACCCTCATGGGGCTCTGGGCCCATGGAACATAGTTGATGGCATGATTTTTTATGTTTTATAATTTACTTGACTATTAAAGGTGTTTATGATAAAGTTTAGAAAGGGAATTATTTTGGCAAAAAAAAAAAAAAGGAAAGAGTTAGGAGGTGGGATCTGCAGGGTTTGACATTATAAATTATGTCTACTAATCTAATTTGAGACATTCCCCTCTCAAAGGAATTTGAGGTGAAGAAAATGGTGAGGTGGTGATAATTTCTTTTGCTTCCTCATTAAGCACAGTATCAGCAAGGTAAGCACTTGTCCTTACTTCATGCCCCCTCCCTACATTACCTACAACCTTCTCCCACAGTCGACCAGTCACTTCGCACCCCTCCCACACTTTGCCATAGGAACTATCTTGTAAACCCTGGAGGAAGCCACTCAGGCATAGCCACCCTCTGGCCACAGGAGTTTGTTTAGAAACAGTCATGTGACCTGACTGTAGTCAATGAAATATGAGGGGAGGAGTTTTTTTGATGTGCCGAGAAAAGACATTTCCTTGCTTACATGAGGGATCTGTCAGAGGGGCACACCCTCTCATCTTGGAGAGGGTGGAGTTCGAGTATGAAGCTAGCCCTGGTGCAGTCATTCTGTCACTTTGAGGGAGACCACTCCTAGGATGAAGTGGCCCATGGAGGCAGAGTAAACAGACTAAGTTCTGAGGACATACTTGAGCCTCAGAATCAAACCTGCTCTGAAGCCTGCTCCAAGTTTGCCTTGCCAGTTCCCTGAGGTAGCGACTGCCCTTTACCGTTCAGGTCAATGCGTGTTGATTTTCTGTTGCTTGCAACCCTAAGCACCATTATTAGCATAAGTAGTTGCTCCTGTTTCAGTTGCAGAGTCAGAAATGCAGCTCACATTGGCCTCAGGTGCGGAGGCTGGAATCCAGGTGCTTGGGTAGCACTTTCAGGAATCCCCCCACCCTGCTCTCTTCCTGTGCAGACAGGCCCTGTCCACCTCGTGGCCTTCAGAACTATGGCGCATGTACAACAGCTCAGCAGTCAGGGAGGAAGAGAGGGACCCTTTTTGGTTTTCAGCCTAACTGACCCAGCTGGCCATGGCTCTTCCTTGCAGTGGTTACTGGGGCCAAGAGCGAGGATTGGCCCAGTCTAGTCAGTGTCTGCCCACACCAGAAGGGGTGGGGTCACCAACCGGCATCAGGCGGTTTCAGGAGAGGGAGTGGGTGTCTGCAAGGGAAAATGGGTGATGTAGCTCGGGGAAGGGACAGCAGATGCTTTTCCTTAGTCTCTGGACCATTCTAGTGATCGAAGTAATGTCACAGAAAGCCTGGGAAGCCACAGGTCAGCCATTTCTGCCTTAAATGGGAAGTTAGGGGGGTTCTACCACCTTCCTTTTCTGTGACTTTGATCCGAAGATCAGCAATATTTTTGTTTTTCTGGGTAGAGACTTGCTGACTGATTCCAAATGAAAATATTTCCCACGCAAGGAACCAATGTCGGACTAAAGAGATTGTGGCTCATCAATACCCATTCCTCACTGCTTCTGGAAGTGGCTGCAATTCTGAGGAGTCCTGGGCCAGTTTTCTAGCTAAAGCCATTCTTACTGTGTCTTGAGACTGCAGAACTTTGATCTGCACCATAGGGAAAGCAGCCACCTCTGCCCCTTTCTTTTCCTGCAAGGGACTGGAGAGTCTCCTGTCACCTCCTATTAGTGTGTATCATTTTTATTTTTCTGTACCCTGTTGCACTGAGTGTTGATGGTACCTCTTCTCTTTAAGTCTCTTCACCGTATCCTCTACCTTACAACGTCAAGGCTGGCGACATTTATACTTTGTTCTCAGTCTATAAATAAAGCTTTGCCAGTGGACAACTGTAGACAGATGTTGACTGCAGAGCTGAGCAGGGGACTCCGATTACCGTCTTTCTCTTCACAACAATGCCTTTATGTAACATATGCAAACTCTGTTGTTTTTTTTCAACACTGTCTGTGGGCTTATTGTGAATGCTGCGGACATCACCGAGACCTCCAGATCCCTGGCTGTTCTCTACCTCTCCTGATAGCCATGGGAGAATACTTGACTCAACCTTTCCTTGGTCCCTCAGTACTCTCAGACCCTGAGATCCAACTACAATTCAGATTGTAGTTGGCCCTTGAGGGAATCACCATGTCTACGTTCCTACTTCCCATTTACTTGTAAATGGACAAGTAAGTGCATGAGTGGCTCCCGATTCCAGCATGGGACCTGGCTCCTGGGCATGTTGCCTGCCTCCAAAAGGGTGCTTCCTCCACAAGGGTACTTCCTCCACATGTATGTCGAATGGATTTGTTGTTGAAGATGATGAGTTTGCACTGTAGACTCCTGCAGAATTTGTGCACGTCACACTCCACCATGAAGGAAAAAACGTATACAGTGGTCCATTTCCAAGACGAAGTGCCTTAAATTGACTTAGGTCAGCAAACTACAGAAGAAACAGGATATACTAGGCCCCTGCTTAAATAGCGGATGCCTGCTTAAATAGCGGAAAGCCTCCTCCTTTCCTCCTCTTCTCCCTCTGCCCTTTAGTTGCCTTCACCCTAACCAAAAAAGTTTAGTCTGAGATGAAAGCTTATTAGTCTCCAAAATGGCTCACTTTGTCTGTTCTTATCAGTCTACTCAGGTACTTAGATCATAAGTCAAATATACTTGAAGAGCCCTGAGCTAACTAGGATTGCAATGCACTGTGGGCTGCAATAAAATGCAGCAAGACAACCCTAAAAAAACATCTAAAGCCCCTACCCAACAATCAGTAGGTGACGTCCAGGAAGATTGTGACCCCATAGTACTCAACCTATAAGGAACTGGGAGAGGGACCTGCACACTGGGGGATAAATTGCTTGTTGAAACTGTGCTGGGTGTGCCTGCCTATCAGACACCTGATCTTGCAAGACTGTCATTAAAAGTCTCACTTTGGCTGTTCTCCGGGTCTCTGAGTCCATTTTTGGGTGTGGGCAGGTGACTTTGTTTCTCACAACTAGACACATCCTTTGGGTGACCAACTGCATCACATTTAAACAACAGCCAGAAACAAGGAGCCTGCAAACCAGCAGACTCAGCCATCCCATGGGCAGAGCACAGCCCCAGGAGGGAGTCTGGCCTGGTTGTGTCCATTGGCCTCAGGAGTGGGTGCCCCTCTGGTATATTTAACAGCTGGGACTGCACACCCACTTTTGTTTCTTCAGCTAGCCTCTCGTGTGCCACTCCAGCCTCAGGGTCTCCTAAATTCACCCTATAAAAATAACCGTCCTTGTTTCAAGCAACAAATCCCATTTCTAAGCTGATCACTTTCCTGGAGGTTGGGACCCTGGATGACTTGAGCCAATCAGACCTCCTCTGGGGCTGGGCAGTGGAGTGACCTCAGAATCTTCGCACTGGAGGAAGAGCCACCAGCAGTGTCTGCCAAAACCGACATATCTTTACCTAGTGAAGGAATGTTTTCATGGTTTTTTTAATGGCTTGTATTGTTGTCTTAGGAGGTTGTATCTGTTTGCATCTCTGCTCATGTGGCCCTGTTTGTCCCTTCACTTCCTGTCTGCTCCCTTCCAGCCCTTTCTACCTTACCACCTCCTCCCCATTCTCCCCTCTTGGGGGCCTCCTTTCTCTGCCCACAGATGCCTCACTTCTTGTCATGTGCAGAGGGATATGGTTCTCACTCTGCCTTCTTTGCCACCCCTGCAACTCATCCTGACAGTGAGTACAGGTAGTTGCTGGACTAAAGGCTTTCTTCTGCAGAAAACAACCATGCCATCCATCCCCTGGGAGGTGGCAAAGCCCTGGCCACGTGGGACTTAGTGATAATGTGAAAAATTTCTCTCCGTGCCTTGCTGGGACACTCCTGCTCCTCTGTCTTCTGTGCTAGAGTCTGAGCTCTCTGAGGAGAGGATTGGGCCAAGGTAGGTATCTTGGATTCTTCCTACTTAGCGTGGTGCAGGTGCCTAATGAAAGTTTAAGTAAAGAGGCAAGGAAACAAGGAAAGATGGGAGAAAGGAAGACTGGAGAGGCAGCGTCCCTTTTCCTCACTGCACTCCATGAAGTGCACAGGATGCAGAGGCGTGGATTGGAAGTGCCTATCAGGCTTTGTCTCTGGTGCAGGGCATCTTTTCTTCCTCTTCCTCCCTTTTTCTATCTCCTGAGTCTTTCTTCCCTGCTACCTTTGTAGACTTTGCCAGTTAGCAACTGTACATTTCCCCGGCTGAGTGACTTCATAACTGAAATTAAACCACAGTACTTAGAAAGCCCTGTCTTCGCATTTTCTCAATCTCCCTTGCTGGTTCAGAGCTTGCAGTCTTTGCCAGTTACCACAAGATGATTCAACAGTTTCTGTTTCCATTCACCGTCAATTCATCAGGCTGTGCAGGTGGCTCCTGGGGGTGGGGTGAAGGCTGCAGTGGTCGGAGGTTGAGCTACGGGTGCAGCTGTGGTGTTTACTAGAAGGCAGGTGGTTTCTTTGCTGTCTGCCTTTGGGGATTTGTTCTTCATGCCCACCTGTCATTTGTGTGAGTGCTTGGCCGTGGCTTTACCTCGTTGGTGTTGGACATAAGGCATTTTTGACTCTTGCCGTTTTCAACAAGAAGAGAATGATGTAGGGAATTACCATGGGCTGAATTGGAGGCGTTTCTGGAAGCAGACTTGCAAAAGGGACCAGGAAAAAGGGACCAGGAAAAAGGGGCAGGTTATTAAAGCGGGAGCATGCTGTGAAAGCAGCTTGAGTTTGAAGTTCATGTTGATGCTTCATTCCAGAATGTCTGTGCTACCTGGAGTCATTCCATGCGTGGTCAAAGGGTGGACACCAAGGGTGTCCCTGGTCATGACGGCATTCAAATTTGGTATCTGAAGATGTGTTTTCCACTAGATCAAAACATCAAAACTGGTTTTTGATTTAGATTTTGAGAAAACCATGCACAAAGCCTGTTTTTTAAAATGTTTCCGTTTTTTGTTTTCATTTTTAATGCACAAAGGTGATTTTGTTGTTTGTGTTGCCTTGGTTTTTCCTTCTTTTTAAAATAAACTTTTTAATTTTGCAATAATTTTCAATGTGTAGAAAAGTTACAAAGCATAGTACAGAGATTTGCCATATACTTTCCCCTGTTATTCACATCTTACACAACCATAGCACGTTTGTCAAAACGAAGACAGCAGCATTGACAGGCCGGGCGGGGTGGCTCATGCCTGTAATCTCAGCACTTTGGGAGGCTGAGGCTGGCGGATCACCTGAGGTCAGGAGTTCAAGAGCACCTTGGCCAACATGCCAAAACCCTGTCTCTACTAAAAATACAAAAAAAGTATCCAGGCGTCATGGCAGGCACCTGTCATCCCAGCTAATCAGGAGGCTGAGGCAAGAGAATCGTTTGAACCAGGGAGGTAAAGGTTGCAGTGAGCCGAGATCGCACCACTGCACTCCAGCCTGAGTTATAGAGGGAGACTCCATCTCAAAAAAACAAAGCAGCATCTATTAAACTCTAGACTTTGTTTGTGTTTCTTTAGTTTTCCCACAAGTGGTCGATTTCTGCTCCAGGGTCCCATCCAGGATACCACACTGTGTTTTGCTGTCACATCTCAGTGTCCCCTGGTCTGTGACAGTTCCTCCGCCTTTCATGCTTTCCATGACCTGGCTGTTTTGAAGAGTCTGGCCAGGTGTTTGTTGAATGTCTCTCAATTTGGGTTTGTCTGTGTTTTCCTTATGACTAGATTGGGACAATGGGTGTTGGGAAGAATATCCTGAGGAAGTGCCTTTGTGGTCACATCGTGTTGGTGAGTACATTCCATCAACATGGCTTATCCCTGGTGATGTTTGTAGTGCTTGTCAGGTTTCTCCACAATTACTTTTTCCCTCTTTGGAAGCCAGTCACTCAATCCGTCCAACATTCAAGGTGGGTGAGTGGGTAGGTGGGGCTAGTTAAGCTCCATGTTCTGGAGGAGAGAGTATCTACACAAATTATTTCTTATAGGAGATTGATCTCTTTCCCCCCATGTATTTATTTATGAAGTCATTTATTTATATCAGTATAGACTAACATATGTTTATTTTGTGTTTTGGGTTACAATCCAATAGCACTTTGTTGCTCAAATTGTTCCAGCTTTGGCCATTGGGAGTTTCAGGCTCATCTTATATTTTCCCTGTCCTGGAATCAGCCATTTATCCAAGGAGCCCTAGTTTCTTTTATTTGAGAACAGTATTTAGAAACCAATTTTGGTGCACAAAGTTCTCAAGCCTGTAATCCCAGCACTTTGGGAGGCCGAGATGGGTGGATCACAAGGTCAGGAGATCGAGACCATCCTGGCTAATACGGTGAAACCCCGTCTCTACTAAAGAATACAAAAAACTAGCCGGGCGACGAGGCGGGCGCCTGTAGTCCCAGCTACTTGGGAGGCGGAGGCAGGAGAATGGCCTGAACCTGGGAGGCGGAGCTTGCAGTGAGCTGAGATCCGGCCACCGCACTCCAGCCTGGGCGACAGAGCCAGACTCCGTCTCACAAAAAAAAAAAAAAAAAAAAAAAAAAAAAAGAAAACAATGGCCCTACCATGATTCCATTTCTGATCATCTACTTTTTTCCACTGCTATATATATATATACATTATATATATAACAGATAAACAAACATATACATATTATATATAAACAAATATACATATATTTGTGTGTCTGTATATATGTGTGTGTGTGTGTGTGTGTGTGTGTATATATTTTTTGAGACAAGGTCTTGCTCTGTTGCTCAGGCTGGAGTGCAGTGGCACGATCATGGCTCACTGCAGCCTCAACCTTCCAGGCTCAAGTGGTCCTCCCACCTCAACCTCCTGAGTAGCTGAGACTACAGGTGCTCTGCTAATTTTTGTATTTTTTGTAGAAATGGGGCTTTGCTATGTTGCCTGGGCTGATCTTGAACTCCTCAGCTCAAACAATCCACCTGCCTTGGCCTCCCAAAGTACTGGAATTACAAGTGTGAGCCACCATGCCTGGCCCCAACATTTTATATTTAAAAATTTAAACATGCACAAAAATGGAAAGACCTTGACATTGAACATCTTTCTATCCACTACCTAGATTCTGCCTTTAACTTGCTTTATCACATATTTGCCCATCTATTGATCTCTCTATTCACCATATCCCATTTTTGGGTGCATTTCAAAATTACTGACATAAATACTCCTCCCCCTAAATAACTCAGTGTGCATACTACTAACAAGATTTCAATATGTGCCAGATCTTTCTCATTAGCTGTAAAACTTCATACAATGAAATGCAAAAATCTTCAGTGTACATTCTCAGGGCTTTGCCAAATATATACACCTATGTAACCCAACCACCATCAACATACATAGAACATTATTATCACCCAAAAAAGTTATCTTATACCCTTGCCAGTCAACCTCTGCTTCCACCCTCCTGGAGGTAACCACTGTTGTGTGTGGTTTTTTCCCCCACTATTGGTTAGTTTTGTCTGTTTTAGTACTTATTATCAGAATCACACAATTTGTTCACTCAACATATTTTGGTGGTATATTAATTCAATTCAATCCTGTATAATGATGAAAATGAATGAACCACAACTACAACAGATACTAAAGATGACTCTAATTAGCCATACTAAGTGAAAGAAGCCAGACACAAAAGAATACGTAGTAGATAATCCCATTTCATTTCTTTTTTTTTTTTTTTTTAGATGGAGTCTTGCTGTGTCTCGCTCAGGTTGGAGTGCAATGGCACAATTTTGGCTCACTTCAGCCTCTGCCTTCTGGGTTCAAGTAAGTCTCCCTAGCTGGGACTACAGGCATGTGCCACCACACCTGGCTAATTTTGTATTTTTAGTAAAGACAGGGTTTCACCATGTTGTCCAGGCTGGTCTTGAACTCATGACCTCAGGTGATCCACCTGCCTCAGCCTCTCAGAGTGCTGGGATTACAGCGTGAGCCACCATGCCTGGCCTGTTTCTTTAATATTCAAAAGAAGCAAAAAATACATTGGGCATGGTAGTGTACTTATAGTCCCAACTACTTGGGAGGCGGAGGCAGGAGGATCGCTTGAGGCCTGGAGTTCAAGACGAGCCTGGGCAACATAATGAGACCCCGTCTCAAAATAAATAAATAAAAGAAGTAAAAAATAATTTATGAAGTTATAAGGCAGGATAGCAGCTAGCACTGTGTAGGAGAGAGAAAGTACTGATTGAGAGGGATCTTGTATGCTGGTTCTGGAATGTGATTTTCCTTGGCTTGGGTGCGGATTACACAGTTGAGGTGACTTGGTGATGATTCACTGGGCTGTACATTTACCACTCATGCCTTTGTTCTTGTTGCATCGTATGTTGCTACAGTGCTTTAAAAATAAGATACTTGTCATGTCCATCAATTTTGTGTGTGCATGACACTACTGTCTGTATTAGCTATCTACTGATATGTAACAAATTGCTCCAAAATTTAGCAGCTTAAACCTCAATATGTATTGTCTCACACAGCGTTTGTGGGTCAGGAATTTCCGAGTGTCTTCATTTGGTCGCGCTGGGTCTGGGTCTCCCATAAGGTTGCATTTAGGATGTTGGCCTTGGCTTGACTGGGGCTAGAAGAGCCCCTTCTCCAGTATCTCATTGATACAGTTTGGATGTTTGTCCCTTGCAAACCTCATGTTGAAATGTGATGGTGATGTTGGAGGTGGGACCTAGTGGGAGGTGTTTGGGTTATGGGGGCAGATTCCTCATGAATGGCTTGGTGCTGACCTCCTGGTGATGAGTGAGTTCTCACTCTATTAGTTCACTTGAGAGCTGGTTGTTTAAAGGACTCTGGCATCTCCTTCTCTCTTTCTTACCCCCTCTCTTGCATGAGACACACCTGCTCCCCCTTTGCCTTCTACTTCTACCATCAGTAGAAGCCCACTGAGGCTTCATGAGAAACCGAGCAAATGCTGGTGCCATGCTTGTACAGCCTGCAGAATCGTGAGCCAAATAAACCTCTTTTATTTATAAACTACCCGGTCTCAGGTGTTCCTCTGTAGCAATGCAAAATGGACTAATACACTCATTGACAGGGCTATTGGAAGGAGATCGCAGTTCGTCTCCAGGTGGACTATATATAAGGCTGTTTGAGTGTCCTCACATCTTGGCAACTGGCTTCCTCCAGAGCAAGTGAGCCACAAGAGCTCAGTATAATGTTTCCTAGGTTAATATATGTCATTTATTGTGTATCAGCAGTATGTTCCTTTTTATTGCTAAGTAACGTTCCATCCTATGAATAGATCATAGTTTACCAATTCTATTGATGGACACCAGGGCCGTTTCTAGTTTGGAGCTATTATGAATAAAGCTGCTAAGAACATTCTTCTATGACAATTTGTGTGGGCGTGTAATTTTATTGCTCTTGGATAAATACCTAGGAATGTAATCGTCAGGTCATGGGAGAGGTACCTGTTTAATTTTATGAAATCTATGAGATCTTTTGCCAAAGTGGTTGTACCATTTTACATTTTTATGACAAAGTATGACAGTTATAATTGTTCCATGTCTTTGTCAAAATTTTGTGTTGTCATTATTTAAAAAATTTAGCCGTTTGAGTAGGTGCGTATTATTGTTTCATTGTAGCTATAATTTGCATTCCTATGATGCCTTAAGATGTTGAGCACTTTCTCATGTGCTTGCTGGTCATTTGTATATCCTCTTGCACACGTGCACGTGTGTGTGTGTGTGTGTAGTTCTATGAATTTTTCTTTTCTTTTTGAGATAGGGTCTCACTCTGTCACCCAGGCTGGAGTGCAGTGGCATGATCTTGGCTCACTGCAGCCTCAACATCCTGGGATCAAGTGATCCTCCCACCTCATCCTCCCAAGTAGCTAGGACTACAGACATACCTGGGCCATTTAAAATTTTTTTGTAGAGAAGGGGTCTAGCTGTGTTGCTAGGCTGGTCTGGAACTCCTGGGCTCAAGTGATTCACGTGCCTCAGCCTCTCAAAGTGCTGAGATTACAGGTGTGAGCCACCATGCTGCCCTGCCTAGTTCTGTGATACTTGAGCCACTATGTAGTATTGTGTGACCAACACCATGATCAGGGCACACAACGTCACAAAGAAACTCCCCTGTGTTTTTCCTTCAGAGTCAGAATCCCCATAGCCCTAACCCCTGGCAGCCACTGGTATGTTCTCCATTACCATAATTTTGTCACTTTGAGAATTTATACAATTGGAATTACATCATATGTAACTGTTTTGAGATTGGCTTTTTTTTCACTCAACACAATGCCCTATCCAAGTTATTGTGAGCTATCCAAGTTGTGTGTGTCAGTGGTTCATTCCTTTTAATTGTCGAGTAGTATTCCATTTCATGGATGTGCCACAGTTTATTTATCCATTTGCCAGTGGCATTTGGGTTGTTTCCAGTTTTTGATGATTGTAAAAAAGCTGCTGTAAACATTCCTGTACAGGTTTTAAAAATAACTTTTGTAAACAAAGAATTTCTCCTAGGGTGTGTAACTGGGAGTGGGATTGCACATGGAAAGTCTATGTTTAACTTCATAACAAACTGTCAAACTTTTCTAGAGTTCCATTTTACACTCCTGCCTCCAGCCAGTGAGAGGTCTAGTTGCTCAGCATGCTTGTTAACACTTGGTATGGTCAGCATTTGTTTTGCCACCTTGCCAGGCTTCCTAGAGAGGTCTCTGTCTCTCTTTCTCTCTCCCCTCTCTCTCCTCTCTCCTCTCTCCTCTCTTTCCTCTCTCCTCTCTCTCCTCTCGTATCTTTTGCTTCAGTTCTTGCTCTGGTGACCTGCTTTAGCTCAGAGGTTTGCAGTCTTGTTCTTAATCACGGGACCGTTTTACAACCTGAATCCTACACAGAATGCCAATAGGGAAGTCACATGATGGTGGAGCTGCTGGGCAGAGCTAGGCCCTCTCTAGACCTCATCACGTCTCCGACAGCTGTCCCCAGATGCCTCTCACATGTGAGGCCTGACGCCCACCCCCAGCACTGATGCCATAAACCCAGGGCCTCTGCCTGCAGCCTGAGATCTAGGAACACTAATATTTGCCTTATCTCCATATCTTAGAGACCCAAGAAGACAGAAAAGAGAAATTATAGCTGAGAACATGTCAAAAAATCATTGTTTATGATTTTATACGCCATTGTTATACAGATAGTATTTGAAGAAAACTACCAAGATTGTTAAATGTGGTGGTTTATATTTGAAGACAGAAAATACACAGCTATGCATATTGCTTAGGGGATTGGAGCATAAGGATGTATTTCTAAAATCCTGATTTTTCCATGGCAGATTGTCACCTGTTTGCTCGAACAGTGTTAGCAATTTAGATATTATGATGATGATGATAAACCAATGTTCAAGCTTTCAGCTAGAGAGTTTCCAGAATAGTTTTTCATCCAGCTTTAATCTCTTTATGAATTTGTTGTGGCAGCAGTTCAAATGAGGAACGTGCTCCATCTAGTGGTTCTTTTTAACTATACAATTTAAAATAAAATTTAAACATTTATTTGGAATAGGTGTTATTTTAACTTGGTTCAAAAGTCAGCATAAAAAGATAGAGTACTGTTTCCCATCTACTGAATTTTCCTACCTCCATCCCACGTACCCAAAAGGTGAAAGCTACCAGTTTCTTAGTGTGTCCTTAAAGAAATTAAAATAAAAATACACACATATGCAAGCAATGTGTGTATTGTTAATCACTATTTCTGCCCACATAACATTATTCTCATCCTTTGTAGGGCATTTTGGGAATGGGAATGACAATAAACCTGTAAATAAAATGTTAATTAAAATAAACCTGTAATTAACACGTCTCTGTTGAGAAATTTATTTGATATAAGGAAGTTGGGTATTAATAGTTGAGAGCTGTTTAGTAATAGCCCACTTTTCTTAAGTCCTGGTTTTTCTTTTTTTTCTTTTTTCTGAAGTGGAATCTCGCTCTGTCACCCAGGCTGGAGTGCAATGGCACGATCTCAGCTCACTGCAACCTCTGCCTCCTGGGTTCAAGCGATTCTCCTGTCTCAGCCTCCTGAGTAGCTGGGATTACAGGCCCCCGCCACCACGCTTGGCTCATTTTTTCTGTTTTTTAATAGAGACGGGGTTTTGTCACGTTGGGACAGGCTAGTCTCAAACTCCTGACCTCAGTTGATCTGCCTGCATTGGCCTCCCAAAGTGTTGGGATTACAGGTGTGAGCCACTGTGCCGGGCCAAGGCCTGTTTATTTTATAGGTTTTGATCATTTCTTCAGCTCTTTTGGCCGATGTATATATTATCTGTGCATTAGTGGCCCTCATCTACTGATGTATTGTGTCTTATTTTTCTGCATGGATTGCACAAAATCATTACTAGGATTTGACACTTAGGAGATGTTTATAATTACGAGCAGGAAACCTTACAATGTGAGAATAGATGTGAGTTTGGGATTCTAAAATAGATGAATAACAATGATTTTATAGTAAAGTGACTGAAATGGAAATGTAAAGAAATAGCTAATAACCTGTGTTTCAGAATCTTACCTATAATGTACTTCATGGCATCCCACATAGGCTGTGCTGTCTAATTTTTGTAGTTTGAGGTTTCTCTTGATTCACATTTTTTCTTTTTGATTAAAGAATTTATAGTTTAACACATCTGAGTGTGTGTGTGTGCATATATATATATATATTTATATACATGCACACACACACATATATATATATCTGTAATGCTCCATAGCTTACATTGTTCCATACTTATGCATACTCCTAACATGTGTGAAGACATTCAAAGAACCACATTTCTGGAAGTAGAATTGCTGAATCAAAAAGTAGGGTCAGAGCCAGGATGGTGGTGTGCACTTGAAGTTCTAGTTAGTCAGAGGGCTGAGGCAGGAGTATTCCTTAAGCCTAGCAGTTAGAGAATAGCCTGAGCGACAGAGTGAGACACCATCTCAAAAACAAATAAACAACAAAACCCCAAAAGGTAGGTTCATTTGTAATTTTTATTGATATCATCTAATTGCTATAAGTACAGATTGTACCATTTTATACTTTGCCTCCCTTCGTCCCACCCTCCCTCCTTCCCCTGTTCAGCCCTCCCCTGGGCTAGCATATGAGGGCGTCTGTTCCCCACAACCTTGCCAACCTTGATAGTGTGTTATCACACTGTCTGGACTTTGTTCATTTGACAGGCAAAAATTGGTATGAGTGTAATTTTAATTTGTGCTTCTTTTAATACATCTGGGAGCAGGGATTTTAAAGATATGTTTAAATGCCATTTGTATTTCCTATTGTGTGGTGTGGACCATCTGTTCAAATCGATTGTCCGCTTGGTCTGTTTTTTTTTGTTGTTGTTGTTTGTTTGTTTGTTTTATTTTATTTTTATTTTTTTAAATTATTCTTTAAGTTCTGGGATACCTGTGCAGAACGTGCAGTGTTGTTACATAGGTATACACGTACCATGATGGTTTGCTGCACCCATCAACCCGTCACCTACATTAGGTATTTCTCCTAATGCTATCCCTCCCCTAGGCCCCCACCCCCGACAGGCCCCAGTGTGTGATGTTCCCTTCCCTGTGTCCATGTGTTCTCATTGTTCAACTCCCACTTATGAGTGAGAACATGAGGTGTTTGGTTTTCTGTTCTTGTGATAGTTTGCTGAGAATAATGGTTTCCAGCTTCATCCATGTCCCTGCAAAGGACATGAACTCATCCTTTTTTATGGCTGCATAGCAGTCCATGGTGTATATGTGCCACATTTTCTTTATCCAGGCTATTTTTAATGAACGATAGGAGCTCAGTAATTAGGAGGATTGGCGCCTTTGCAATGACATCAGTAACCAATATTTTGTCTCAGTTTGTCATTTGTCTTTTGATATCCTTACGGTCTTTTTGTCATACATAAATTTTTGTTATTAGTCACATTTATCAGTCTTTTCTTTATGGCTTCTAAGTATTATGTCATATTTAGAAAGATTTCTTGGATTAAAATTATGAAATAATTCTTCAGGTTTTATTTTATTACTTTGTGGTTTTATTTTTCTTCATGTCAATTGTTGATCTATTTGGAATTTATTCTGGTACATGGTGTGAAATGGGGATCTGACTTAATTTTCCTTTCCAGTTGGCCACCCAGCTGGATGTTTCAATAATGTTTGTTTTTCCCATGATTTGATATACCAGGTTTGTCTTATATATATTAAATTTCTATATATACTTACTTCTGTTTCTCAATATTCCATTTTATTCTATCGGTCTATCTGCCTGTTTTGCACAATTTGAGTTACTTAAGGCCTTATCACACATCTTTTTAAAAAAGTTTTTTTAAGGGAAATTTGCCCCTTTTATTTTTTCTTCAGCTTTTTTTAAGTTCAGGGGTACATGTGCAGGATGTGCACATTTGTTACATAGGTAAGCGTGGGCCATGGTGGTTAGCTGTACAGATCATCTCATCGTCTAGGTATTCAGCCCAGCATCTATTAGCTATTCTATCTGATGCTCTCCCTCCCCTAACCCCCCAAGACAGGCTCCAGTGTGTGTTGTTCCTCACCATGTGGCCATATGTTCTCATCATTCAGCTCCCATTTATAAGTGAGAACATGTAGTGTTTTGGTTTTCTGTTCCTGCATTAGTTTGCTGAGGATAATGGCTTCCAACTTGTCCATGTCCCTGCAAAGGACATGATATCATTCCTTTTTATGGCTGCATAGTATTCCATGGTGTATATGTACCACATTTTCTTTATCCAGTCTATCATTGATGGGTATTTAGGTCGACTCCATGTCTTTGCTAATGTAAACAGTGCTGCAGTGAACATTTGCATGCATGTATCTTTATATTCCTTTGGGTATATACCCTGTATTGGGATTGCGGGGTCAATTGGTATTTCTGCATCTAGGTCTTTGAGGAGTCGCCATACTGTCTTCCACAATGGTTGAACTTTACACTTTTACCAACAGTGTAAAAGTATTCCTAGTTCTCTGCAACCTCACCAGCATCTGTTGTTTTTTGACTTTTTAATAATCTCCATTCTGATTGATGTGAGATGGTATCTTATTGTGGTTTTTATGTGCATTTCTCTAACGATCAGTGATGTTGAGCCTTTTTTCATGTTTGTCTTCTTTTGAGAAGTGTCTGTTCATGTCCTTTGCCTACCTTTTAACATCACGCTATCTGACTTCACTAACTTCACTATCACTAACTTCACTATCTGACTTCTCTAATGATCAGTGATGTTGAGCCTTTTTCATGTATGTCTTCTTTTGAGAAGTGTCTGTTCATGTCCTTTGCCTACCTTTTAATGGGGTTATTTGTTTTTTTTTTCTTGTAAATTTGTTTAAGTTACTCATAGACTCTGGATATTAGACTTTTGTCAGATAGATAGATTGCAAGAATTTTCTCCCATTCTGTAGGTTGTTCACTCTGATGATAGTTTCTTTTGCTGTCCGGGAGCTCTTTGGTTTAATTAGATCCCATTTGTCCATTTTTGCTTTTGTTGCAGTCACTTTTGGTGTCTTCATTATAAAATCTTTGCCCATGCCTATGTCCTGAGTGGTATTCCCTAGATTTTCTTCTAGGGTTTTTATAATTGTGGGTTTTACATTTAAGTCTTTAATCCATTTTGAGTTAATTTTTGTATATGGCGTAAGGAAGGGGTCTAGTTTTAATTTTCTGCCTATAACTCGCCAGCTCTCCCAGCACAATGTATTAAATAGGGAGTCCTTTCCCCATTGCTTGTTTTTGTCAGGTTTGTCAACGATCAGATGCTTGTAGGTATGCAGTCTTATTTTTGAGTTCTTTATTCTGTTCCATTGGTCTATGTGTCTGTTCTTATATGAGTATCATGCTGTTTTAGTTACTGTAGTCTTGTAGTATAGTTTGAAGTCAGATAGTGTGATGCCTCTATCTTTGTTCTTTTTGCTTAGGATTGTCTTGGCTATCTGGGCTCCTTTTTGGTTCCATATGAATTTTAAAATAGTTTTTTCTAATTCTGTGAAGAATGTCAATGGGAGTTTAATGTGAATAGCATTGAATCTGTACATTATTTGGGGCAATATGGCCATTCTCTGATGGTTGTATTTTTGTGGGGTCAGTAGTGATATCCCCTTTATCATTTCTGATTGAGTTTATTTGATTCTTCTAACTTTTCTTCCTTATTAGTCCAGCTAATGGTCTATTGAATTAATTTGTTCAAAAAACCAACTCCTGGGTTCATTGATTTTTTTGAAGTGTTTTTCACATCTCTGTCTCCTTCAGTTCAGCTCTGATCTTGGTTATTTCTTGTCCTTCTGCTAGCTTTGGGAGTTTATTGCTCTTGGTTGTCTTGTTCTTTTAGTTGAGATGTTCGGTTGTTAACTTGAGATCTTTCTATCTTTTTGATGTAGGCATGTAGTGCTATAAAGTTCCCTCGTAACACTGCTTTAGCTGCGTCACCGATATTCTGGCACATCATCTCTTTGTTCTCATTAGTTTCAAAGAACTTCTTGATTTCTGTCTTAATTTCATTATTTACCCAAGACTCATTCAGGAGCAGGTTGTTCAGTTTCCTGTAGTTGTGTGGTTTTAAGTGAATTTCTTAATCATGAGTTCTAATTTGATTGCTCTGTAGTCTGAGAGACTGTTTGTTATGATTTCAGTTCCTTTGCATTTGCTGAGGAGTATTTTACTTCCAATTGTGTGATCAATTTTAGAGTAAGTGCCATGTAGTGATGAGAAGAATGTATATTTTGTTGTTTGGCAACCCTCAAATATGTGAGAGTCCAGCCAAGGTCAGAGGAGCTGTCTGTCCAATTCATGGCTGACTGAAATACATGAATGAGTTCAATTGATCCAAACCTGAGTTCAGGTCCTAAATATCTTTGTTAATTTTCTTTCTTGATGATTTGTCTAATATTGTCAGTGGGGTGGTAAAGTCTCCCAGTATTATTGTGTGAGAGTCTAAGACTCTTTGTAGGTCTCTAAGAACTTGCTTTATGAATCTGGGTGCTCCTGTATTGGGTGCATGTATATTTAGGACAGTTGACTCTTCTTGTTGAATTGAACACTTTACCATTATGTAATGCCCTTCTTTGTCTTTTATAATCTTTGTTGGTTGAAAGTCTATTTTTTTCAGAAACTAGGATTGCAACCCCTGATTTTTTTTTCCATTTGCTTGGTAAATTTTTCTTTATCTCTTTATTTTGAGCCTATGTGTGTCTTTGCACATGAGATAGGTCTCTTAAAGACAGCATACTGATGGATCTTGGCTCTTTATTCAGCTTGGCAATCTTTTCACCCATTTTATTTTCTGAAAAGATCATACTTTCTAGGGTTTAGAGTTTTCTTCACTATTTCTGTTTGTTTCTTTTTATATATGAATTTTAAAATCACTTGTTGGCATTGTTATTTGGATTATGTTTAATGTATGAATTAACATAAGGAGAATTGATTTCATTATGATATTGTCTTCTATTAAAAAACATGGCACATATTTCTATTTGTCCAAGTCTTCTCTTGTATTCTTTAGGTATATTTAGATGAAAGTTTTTTCATCTAAGTTCTGTAAATTTAAAAATTTATTCTAATATATATTTTAATTTTATTACTTTTGCAAGTGGGATCTTTCCTTCATGTATTTTCTAACTGGTTTTTAATGTATCTGTATAAAAGCTATTGATTTCTTTTATTGTGTATCCTGCTAACTCTTATTTTTGCAGTAGTTGTTAGTTGATTGTCTTAGGGGCTTCCAGGTGTATAATCATGTTATAGCTTGTTATAATGCAATATATAGTGGCTCAAAATGACAGTTGTTTATTATTGTTCACATATCTGTGCATGACTGGGATGACCTTCTGGTCTTAACTGAACTCATTCATGTATTTCAGTGAGCCATGAATTGGACAGACGGCTCCTCTGACCTTGGCTGGACTCTCACATATTTGAAGGTTGTCTAGAAGTAGGTTGGTTTAGGATGGCCATGGCCAAGACAAGTGAGCTGTTTTCATATATCTCTTACTTTATATCACCCCCAAGCATGGTAGTCTGAGCATATTTTTAGCTTCATTCAGGGATATTCCTATGAGTATCACAGGATATGATACTTCTTTTTCATTAGCATTCACGTGGAACAAACCAGGTAGGGAAATGCATAAGCACTGACTCAAGTGTTTGCTTCTCTCAAGTCTACCAATATTTTAATGGCCAAAGAGTGTCCCATTGCCTAGGTCCAGATTTAAGGGGTAGGAAAATAGGCCCTGCCTCTTAAATGACAACTGGAGTGTCAAAGGGCAAGAGTCAAGGAGAGGTGAAACATAGGTGTTATCAGTAAATCAGCCTGCTACATGCATCTGCAAATAGTGATGGTGTTACTTGTTCCTTTCCAATTTTGATTTCTCTAATTTTTTTCTCTCGTCTAATTGCATTGGCTAATACCACCAGAACAATATTCAACAGCAACCTCTTGTGGTTGTTGCTTTCAAAGAGCCAGCTTTTGGATTTATTAGTTACTACTTTTTCTGTTTTCTGATTCCTTTTTTTAAACAATTGATTCTTTAATGTGTTTTTTTTCCTAGCTTCTTCAGTCAGCTGCTGTAGCAATTGCTGTTGATACCCAAGATCCGTTTACTAGGCTTGCATACCCATCGACTGGTTCTGAGAATGTTGATTAATATCAGTTCCCAGTTGAACATTTCTCCTATGAATTGTCATTGATTATGGGAATTACCTTCTCTGGAAATACCTGAGGTTATGCTTTCTCTTTGGGAATACCCTGCAATCAATGACTAACTAAGAGAGTGGGACAACTCTGTGATGCCATTTATATTCCAAAGCTCCCCATGGAATCAGGCTGAGGCTAAACTTTCTATGAGCTTACATCTTTGCAAGCTCCCAAGTGGCCTATGTGCTCTAAAGGCCTCCTGTCTGCATTGATGCCTGTCATCCTGCTGTACACTCATGCTGCCAGTTGCTGATGGTTTGCTTCCCCACCTGCATTTGTAAGGATGGTTTATTTTTATCCCAGAGACTCCAGACCAACTCTGGTCTGGCCAAATCAGCTAACTTCTTTGCTATTTGATGGGCTGAACCATACCTTCTCTGGTGAGATCTGTGCCTCTTCCAACATTTTCCTCTTTTTAGGTGCTCTCTCTCAGCCTGAGGGTACCATATGGAGTTTCCCTGTTTCTTATAGTGATTATTTTATCATAGTAATACTTTGTATTAAACTTTGTCTGTTTAACCTATTGCATGATTTCTTTCTTCGGATTGGCCCTAGACTGCTACATCTTGTGATTTATCAGTTTTTGTTTTACATATTTGAGGCTTTGTTGTTTGGTGTGTACACATTTGGGATCGTTATGTCTTCTTTGTGGATTGATCCTTCTATAATTATAATATATTTTGCTATCTTTAGTGATGTTCTTTTTTCTGACATCTACTCTAGCTGATATAAATATGCCCACTTCTACTTTTTCTTTTTGATTAGCATTCACGTGGCTTTTTTAATCTTTTAGCTTTCAACTTGCCTATGTCATTATATCTGAAATGGATTTCTTGCAGATAGCATATTTTTAGACTTAAAAAAATTCATTCTACCAATCTTTGTCTTTTAATTGTGGTATTTAAACCATTTACATTTAAGGTAATTATTGATATGTCAATGTTTAAATCTGCCACTTTATTATTTATTTCTTCTGTCTCTTATTTCCCTTTTTTTTTTTTTTTGTTTTCTTACCTTCCTGTGGATTATTTGAACATTATTTTAGGATACTGTCTTGATTTACTTATTGTGTTTTAGAGTATATCACATTCTATATTTTCTTAGTGGTTGCTTGAGGTATTACAGTGCATACATAACTTACCGTAGTTTACTAGTATTGTCCTACCACTTTGAGTGAAGTATAGAAACCTCACTTTCATTTAGGTTCCTTTACCTTTCCAATTTTAAAATTTTTTTAGTCCTTTTTTAAAAATTTGAGAAAGGGTCTCACTCTGTCACCTAGGCTGGAGTGCAGTGGTGTGATCTTGGCTCACTGCAACCTTCCCCTCCTAGGCTCAAGCAATCCTCCTACCTCAGCCTTCCAAGTAGCTGGGACTATATATGCACACAACCACATCCAGCTAATTTTTTGCATTGTTAGTAGAAACAGAATTTTGCAACGTTGCCCAGGCTGGTCTCAAACTCCTGGGCTCAAGCAATCTGCCCACCTCAGCCTCCCACAGTGCTTGAATTATAGGCATGACCCACTGCCCTTGGCCAAATTGTTGGAAGTATTTCTTCAACCTACATGGAGTGCCACATCAGATGGTTTTATAATTTTTGCATTAGACATTAAATATTATTTCAAAAAGTCATGAATGAAAAAAATCACTAAATAAATGGTGGGATATTCTATGTTCATGGAGAGGAAACTTAATGTTGTTAAAATTAAACATCATTTCAATCAAAATCTTGGAAAGTTATTTCGAGGATATCAACAGCTGATTCTAAAGTCTGTAAGGAGAGGCAAAAGACTCACAATAGCCAATACAAAATTGAAGGGGAAGAACAAAGTTGGAGGACAGCCACTACTGGCTTCATGACTTACTACAAATCTATGGTAATTAAAATAGTATAGTGGTGGTGAAAGAACAGACAAATGGATCAATGAAACAGAATAGAAAGTCCAGAAATGGACTCACATAAATAGAGTCAAGTGGTCATTGACAAAGGAGCAAAACAATAAAATGGAGAAAAGATAGCTTTTTCTACCAATGATGCTGTGATAACTGGACATCAACATACAAACCCCACCCCCCCACATAAATCTAGACAGAGACCTTACACCCTTCACAAAAAGTAACTCAAAATGGATCACAGGCCTAAATGTTAAATGTCAAACCATAAAATTCCTAGGAGATCTAGAAGAAAGTCCTTAGGACTTTGCATTTGGTGATGACTTTTTAGATATAACACCAAAGGCATGATCTATGAAAGAAAGAATTGATAAATTGAATTTTATTAAAAGGAAAACTTTCTGCTCTGTGAAAAACAACGTCAAAAGGATGAAAAGACAAGCTGTGGATTGGGAGAAAATATGTGCAACAGACACATAGACATGTCTAATATAAGACTGTTATTCAAAATATACAAAGAACATTTCAAACTCAACAATAAGAAAACAAACAACATCATCAAAAAATGGGCCAAAGACCTTAACAGACACCTCATCAAAGAATATATATAACAGGCAAATGAGCATATTAAAAATGCTCAACATCACATGTCAGTAGGGCAACACACATTAAAACAACAATGAAACACCACTACAAGTCTGTTAGAATAATCCAGAACACTGACAACACTAAATGCTGATAACAAGAAGTCTTATTCATTGCTGGTAAGAATGCAAAATGGTATAGCTGCTTTGGAAGACAGTTTGGTGATTTCTTACCATATGGTCCGGTAATCATTTTCCTTGGTGTTTACCCAAAGGAATGGAAAACTTATGTGCACACAGAAACCTGCACATGAATATTTATAGCAATTCTAGTCATAATTTCCAAAACTTAGAAGTATCCAAGATGTCCATCAGTAGTTGAGTGGATAAATTAACAGTGGTGCCTCCAGGCAATGGAATATTATTTAGTGCTAAAAAGAAATGAGGAATAAAGCCATGAAAGAAACATGGAGACTAAAAGGTATTTACTAAGTGAAAGAAGACAACCCAAAAGTCTAGTTGAAGTACTGCATTATTTCAACTGTATGACATCCTGGAAAAGGCAAAACTATGGAGACAGTAGAAAGATCAGTGGCTGTCAGGGGTTGGGGGAGGCATGGCACAGAGGATTTTTAGGGCAGTGAAGCTACTCTGTATGATGCTATAATAGTAGATACATGTCATTATAAATTTATGCAGACCCACAGAATGTACAATTCCAAGAATGAACCCTAATGTAAACTATGAATTTGGGTGATAATGATGGGTAATGTACGTTCATCACCCATAACAAATATACCACTCTGGTGGGGGATTTTGATAGTGAGGGAGGCTATGTGCATGTGGAGGCAGGAACTATATGGGAAATCTCTGTACCTTTTAATCAATTTTGCAGTGAGCCTAAAACTGCTCTAAAAAAGTCTATTAAAAACCCATAATAAGTAATCTAGTCTACTATAGTTTTACTCATTCTGAAGTTATTTCTTTTCTGAAAGTTCTAACCTTCTTCTCCTATCATTTCCTTTCTGTTTAGAGAACTACCTTTAGCTATTCTTTAAGTCAGCTTGCTAGCAAACATTCTCTTACATTTTTTTGGCCTGATAAGATGTTTATTATTCCTCTTCTTCATTCTTGGAGGATATCTTCACTGAATATAAGATTTGCCATTGACAGTTATTTTGTCTCTGCACTTGAAAAATGTTGAGCCACTTGTTTCTGGCCTCTGTAGTTTCCAATGAGAAATCTGCTATCATTCCAATGGTTTTCCCCTATAAGTAACCCATCATTTCTCTCTAGCTGCCTTCAAGATTTTTTCCTTGGCCTTAGTTTTCAGAAATTTAATTATTGTGTTTTTTGACATGGGCTTCTTTGGGTTTAGCTAATTATTTGCTCAGCTTACTGAACCTGTAGGTTTATTATGTCTTTTACCAAGTAGGGGAAGTTTTTAGCTATTATATCTTATACTACTTTTTTGGTCCAGTCTCTGTCTTTTTTTTTGCTTTTCGAAACTGAAGATATGCATGTTGGCTCTGTTGCTGTTGTCCCAAATGTTCCTGAGAAATATTTGTCTAATTTTTCAGTCTATATTTTCTTTGTTGTTTGGATTGGATAAATTCTATTGATTTGTGTTCTAGTCTAAAATAAAATATCTTAGATCAGGTTGCCTTTAAATAACAGAAATTTATTTTTCATATTCTGGAGACTGGGAAGTCCAAGATCAAGGTGCCAGAAGATTTGGTGTCTGGTGAGGGTCTTGCTTTCTGGTTCATAGATGGTGCCTTCCCACTATGTCCTAACATAGTGAAAGGAGCAAGGCAGCTCTCTGGGACCTCTTTTGTAAGGGCATAAATCTCACTCATGAGGGTGAACTGCTCATGACCTAATCATCTCCCAGAGCCCCTACTTTCTAACATAATCACCTTGGTGATTAGGATTCAACATATAAATTTTTGAGGACATACAAACATTTAGACCATAGCAATCTGTCATCAAGTTCACTGATTCTATTCTGTCATCTATGCTGCATTCTTGAGTTCATCTAGTGAGATGTAAAAAATTTTGGTTATCATATTTTTCAGTTCTATGATTTCCATTTTATTCTTTTCTATAACTTGCGCTTCTTTGATACAATTTTCTGTTTTTGTTCCATTTATTTCAAGAGAAATTATAATTGCTTATTGAAGCATGGTTATCATATTCGCTTTAAAATCCTCATCAGATAATTCCAATGTCTGATTAATCTTGGTGTTGGTATCTGTTGATTTCGTTATCATTCATGTTGTGATGTTCCTCGTTGCTGTGATGGTTCTTAGTAAATTCTTTGTATGTGTTCTGATGGTTCTTGGTATGATGAGCAATTTTTTATCATGTCCTAGACATTTTGGATATTTTATTATGTGGCTCAAGATTGATTGAATATTTTTAGCATGGAATCCCTTGTTGAGGTATATTGGGATGTCCACGTGGCCATGTATATTCAGCTTCCTGTTGAGCTGACTTACAGTTGTTGAAAAGGTATGGAGTAGAAATTCAGCTCCCCTCTTTGGCCCTGCCAACACCTACTCAGCTGATGTAGGGCATTGAATCTCACAGCCTCAGTTGCCTTCAAATGGGAATATGAGATCATTCCCCTCCCCACTGGGCTGAGCTGCCATCAGGAAGGGGGAAGTTGAAAGCTGACCCACATCACTTTGTTGTCACCGGTTTGGGATGGAAGCTCAGTTCTCTTCTGGGCGCTAATGACACCAGGGAAGGAGAGGGGTGAATTAAGTGCCAACTGACCCTATCTCCTACCACATCCTTTTTCCTTGTTAATACCAAGCAGGGGTGAAGTCTCAGCTTCCCATTGGGTCCTGCTGATGGGGTGTTGGTATGAAGCAGGGTGCGACTAGACTTAACTCGCATATTCTTGCTAGGCTTTGTTGTTGCTGGGTATAGATGGCCACTACTGGACTCCACTAATGCTACCCTGGCACCACCTGCTTTTGCTGTGCAGGAGATAGAAGATCAGCTCCCTAACTGGCCCACCAAGGTGTACGCCAGGTCAGGAACTCAGACACTCCAGCTGCTCTGCAAGACAAGAGGTGGAAGAGGTGGAAGATTAATTAACTCCCCTCAGCCTTGCAGCGAGGAATGGGAGCGCCCCCTCCTGCTTTTGCAGGGCTACGGGGTAGAGGGGAAGAGCAACACCCCCACTGAAACTGCAGGAGAGGAAGAGCAGCGCCCCCACTGAAACTGCACAAGAGAGGAAGAGCAGCGCCCCCACTGAAACTGCACAGGAGAAGAAGAGCAGCGCCCCCCCTGAAACTGCAGGAGAGGAAGAGCAACGTCCCACTGAAACTGCAGGAGAGGAAGAGCAACCTCCCACTGAAACTGCAGGAGAGGAAGAGCAGCGCCCCCACTGAAACTGCAGGAGAGGAAGAGCAGCGCCCCCACTGAAACTGCAGGAGAGGAAGAGCTACGTCCCCCTGAAACTGCAGGAGAGGAAGAGCAGCGCCCCCACTGAAACTGCAGCAGAGGAAGAGCAGCGTCCCCACTGAAACTGCAGGGGAGGAAGAGCTACGTCCCCTTGAAACTGCAGGAGAGGAAGATGGGTGTGTTTTGCTCTGGTGTTTTTCTGCTGTAGGGTGGGTATCTCCAATAAGGTTTTCTGTGTTAGGCCATCCTTTTCAAATCCTCTGGCTCTGAAATGTAGCCTGAGTGAGGTCTTCTAGGCTCAGGCTGTGTGTTGCATGGAAACATGCTAGGTGGCCAAAGAGGAACCTCTCCTTCTGTGTCAGTTTAGGTTCATTGAGCAGTGGTCACCAAGATGAGGCTAGATGTGCAAGAGATTTAATTGGAGAAAACACCTGTGAAGGTTAAGTGAGAGGGAGCTGGATTGGTGGGGAGAACCGCCACAGCAAAGGCAGTCAGGTCTGGCCCCCTTGAAAAGAGGGGCAGGAAAGGGTTGATCTGCGAAAGCCACAGACCACAGTGAAGTGATGGCAAATCTCTGCAGGCAAGTGGGGGTCCCAGAGCAGGTCACCTCTTGGGCAGGCATGGCCTGACTCTGGAACCTTGTGAGGTTCAACCATCAGCTGGTAGCAGCCAAGAGATGAGTAGCCTCACGGTGAATGTAATTACCATCACTCCGTTAATTCGAAGGTGTGGCAGCTGGAGGCAGGTATTCTCGAAGGCAACCCTGAGTGGCAATCCTTATGGCCACTACAGTCCACCTCTTGTAACATGCGTGACACTCCCTCTCCCCTGTCTCCCAAATGCTGCTTTTAAGTTATCTCAGACAATTTTCAAAGCCCTGCAGAGCAGGAAGTGCTGCAGTCTTGTTTTAAGATGGTCTTGGCCGGGCGCAGTGGCTCACGCCTGTAATCACAGCACTTTGGGAGGCCGAGGCGGGTGGATCACAAGGTCAGGAGTTCAAGGCCAGCCTGGCCAATATGGTGAAACCCTGTCTCTACTAAAAATACACACACACACACACACACACACACACACACAGATTAGCTGGGTGTGGTGGTGGGCATCTGCAGTCCCAGCTGCTCAGGAGGCTGAGGCAGGAGAATCGCTTGAACCCGGGAGGCGGAGGTTGCAGTGAGCCGAGATCGCACCACTGCACTCCAACCTAGGCAACAGAGTGAGACACCATCTCAAATAATAATAATAATAATAAGATGGTCTTGTCTGGAAATCCTGTCAGACATCCCTCCCCGTGTCTGACTGTATTGAACACCCAGTCTGTGTAACACACACACACTGTGCACAGTATCAAACAAGTGTTATGATGGACACAGCTTTCTATCTGAGCCCGGGGTCAAAGCATCCACAGTCTCCTCTCAGTCACCAATTATTGGCTGTCTTGTTTTGTATCTGTTCTTCACAGGTATGATTTAAGCTTGGATGAAATGAGAGCTTTGACAGTTCAGACAATGAGGTTTGCCATGGGTCTACCTCTGTTAAAACGTGCAGTTCAGGATCTGGTAAGTGTCATTGTTATTTTGGTATGGGGTGTGTGTGTGTGTGTGTGTGTGTGTGTGTGTGAGAGAGAGAGAGAGATTTTTTTTCTTTCTAAACTTTTAGGTTTAGAGGGTACACGTGCAGGTTTGTTACATGGATACTTATGGAGGTTTGATGTACAGAGTATTTCGTCACCCCAGTAGTGGGCACAGAACTCACGATAGGTGTTTTTTTGACCTTCACCCTTCTCCTACCCTCCTCCCTATTGTTTTCTGTTTTGTGTCTGAGTGTACTCAATGTTTAGCTCTCACTTATAAGTAAGAACATGCGGTATTTGGTTTTCTGTTCCTGTGTCAATTTGCCTAGAGATTTTGTTTTGTTTGCTTTTGTGACTTGCTAAGCCTGTTGATCTCATGCTGAGGGCAGCTGACAGGCACGTCTCGGTGGAGGAGAATGTCTTCCTCAGGCCCCTTTTCTGCCCCACTCCCACTAACCTAAGGAACCCTTCCTTCGGCCCACACATTCACTTCTCCAATCTCACCGGCAAGGGAATAGGAGTATCAGCAGAAGTAATAAAATATTTGTACACAAAACCAATATAATTTTAGGGATAAAATTAAATAGCTGGGAAATAGAAATAACTCATCTTAAGGGCTTTTAAAGCACTTTAGACTTATCCAAAGTTTATGTCTTATTTGTCTAAAAACTGTCATTCTAAATTTAGTGATATTATTTTAGTCAATTTAGCCTCATGAAAAAAGAAAGAAAGAAACAAAAAAATACGTGATTAGTGAGTTCCTTTGTGTCAGTATTAGGAATGATATATTTTAGCCAAGTTCATTCAGCTCCATGGCTTTCTTAACACTTTACATAGGAAAAAATATACCTCAGCAGGGCATGGTGGCTTACATCTGTAATCCCAGTACTTTAGGAGGCCAAGGTGGTCTGATCCTGGGCAGAGCCCAGGAGTTCAAGCCTGATCTGGGCAACATGGTGAAACCCTGTCTCCACAAAAAATACAAAATTGGTCAGGCACAGTGGCTCATGCTTGTAATCCTAGCACGTTGGGAGACTGAAGCAAGTGGGTCACTTGAGGCCAGGAGTTTGAGACCAGCCTGGCCTCAACATGGCAAAACATGGCCTGGGCAACATGGTGAAACACCATTTCTACTAAACAAGACAAAACAAAACAAAAATTAGCCAGGTGTGGTGGTGCACGCCTGTAGTCCCAGCTACTTGGGAGGCTGAAGCATGAGAACCCCTTGAACCAGGAGGCGGAGGTTGCAGTGAGCTGAGATTGCACCACCGCACTCCCGCCTGGGCAACAAAGCGAGACTCTGTCTCAAAAAACAAAAACAGAAACAAAACAAAACCCAAAAAGCCCAAAAAACTAAACAAAACAAAAACTAGCCAGGCATGGTGGCCCACACCTATAGTACCACCCTACTTGGGAGGCTGAGATGGGAGGATCGCTTGAGGCCCCGGAGGTTGACTGCAGTGAGCTATGATCGCACCACTGCACTCCAGCCTGGGCAACCAGAGTGAGACCCTGTCTCAAAATGAACAAACAAACAAACAAACAAAAAACCCAAAACCACCCCTCCTGTGAGAGCCCCTGGGGAGGAGCCTGAACTGGGATAGCTGCAGCTCAGTGGCGTGCTGAGGAGCCGGCCCTATCCTGAAGGCTGAGGAGCCGGCCCTATCCTGAAGCAGCCCAGCCCTCTCCCCGCCCCGCATGGTCTGGGAGGGAGAGTCTGAGGATTGAGGGATGGGGTCCTCCCAGTTCAGGAGACCGCAGGGGCGCCTTTCTTTGTGGAGCATAGAACAGAGCTAGTGGAGGCCTGAGATCCATGCTTGAAAGTAGATCCTTCTCCTTTCCCCACAATCCCACCAACCTTTGGTAGGTTGTCTAAGGAGACAAGGACCAATCCTGGAGTCTCCTCAGGAAGGAATTACAGGCAGAGCCTTGGCACCACCTGCGCTGCAGTGCTGCAGGCACCTCCACACTGACGAGGGCACTGCAGTGTCAGCTGAGTTGGAGAATGTGCAGATGGAGGTTCACTTGGCACAGGAAAACTCCCACATGACAGAGTGGAGCGTGCTTGCAAAGTGTAAGAAATCATTTCATAGCAAGCAGTTTGGCAGAGATTTTCAAGCTAGGAAATTAATTGCCTCTTGATGGAGCATCCATTTAGAGCTGTGAATACAACCAAAAAAGAAAAAAAAAATACAAAAACAACCAACTCTTTGCTGCCAACCACTCTCTCTATCAGAGTAGCCTCCAAGGGCATTCGGCATGGGGCTGGTTGGAAGGTGAAATCTTGGCCTGTGGCCAGCTTCTTGCTCCCTTAATCAGCCCACCATGTCTGTGGCTTAACTTAGTGTCAATACTTGAGACCTGGACGTGAGAGCTGATCCCTTAATGAGGCTTGTTAATTGCCACCAGACCCGCTGAGTCTGAAGGATTAGCCTCTGTAATCTCGTTCCTGATGAAGCGTGTTGAGCTCTGGATCCAATTATCTTCCTGTTTTCCTGGCTCACTTAGTGGCCTTAGGCAGCCTGGACAACTCTCTGTCCTGGGTGATTAGATATAATTCCTCCAGGAGGCACAGGATTGGCCCTAGACGATCCCTCCAGTCATTTCTGTGAATTATCTTGGCCTGTTTGGCACCTCTCTCTGTATGAATTCGCAAAAACCAGTAAACCCGAAGGAAACGAAACTGTCCATCAGTGCGGCAGGCTCATCTCGCTGGGCGGATGTCATGAGACTCAGCGGCACATCTGTGTTTGAAGGCTCTCAAATTCCACCCTGTAAACAGCTGGAGGAGCTGTCCACATCCAGTAATTCTAGAAGTGTTACATGATTCGTCCTGCCTCTTAATAAAACGACTGAGTCATGGCTGTCCTCCCTGCTCAGGGAGCGTGGCAGGCCCGTCTTTGTTTACCTGGACCCTCCTTTCATGTTGCTCTTCACTTTTGTGGATGATCTGATGAGCTCTGAGGCAGAACGCAGTGTATAATGTGTAATGATGATGTTCTAGAGGACAAATGAGGGAGTCTCATTCGCTCCAGGTCTCTATGGACAGTCCGCAGGCCAAGAATAAGCCATTAGAATATTTCTACGCTGTGTTTTCCCCTCTGCCATCTGTAATAGATTTTAGATGTTTCAGTAATTTTAAAGGGAAAAAACAGTATGAGTCTGATTGCAGAGTGTGCGTGCACACACACACAGACACACACAGTGTGAACACCATCATTGTTCTCTGTGCCGACTTCTGCACCTGTTTCTAGTGACATCACCTTTGTGCACCTCAGCCAAGAGCTCTCTTGTTCCCCTGAAGTTTCCAGAATTGGATCCTGGGCAGGGGGAGTCACCAACTGCCTCTATTTCCAGATGCAGAGACAGAAGACCCAGGTCTTAACATCTGCTTTGTGGCAGTGTCTTGTCATGTGTGGGGACAGCTTCCTCAGAGATGCTCATCCCTGGAAGCTGACAGAGTCTGCTGGTTGATCAGCCTGCACTGATCTTCACCATAACAGACAGTGACAACTCAGGTTGACTGAGTACATGTTCTATGCCAGTCCCAGCACTAAGAACTTTAAATAGATGATGTCATTCAATATTCACAACATCCCTCATGGCATTCCCATTTTACAGATAAGTAAACTGAAGCTGAGTAATTGGACTGAGGTTAGTTATACAATTAGTGAATTGTATATATAAATGACTAGTGAACCAGGGATTCAAACCCAGGTGCTCTGCTTCCTGAGCCCACGTCAAACAGGTGGTGCTTGGCCCTGTCTGCACGATAGAAACAGCCAGACAATTTTCAAAGCGCCTGCTGTGAAGGCTTTTGCTCAGGCCAATGAGGTCAGCATTTACATCTTCCAGGTGACCCACTGTGCATCTGGGGTTGAGGACTGCTGCACTATGCCTCCTTTCCTGCACCCTGTCTCCTCAAAATTGTTCCCATTAAGCATTTGGTCCCTACCAATCAGGGTTTGCAGCTGACTCATAAGGAAACTGCATCTCAACATTACCTTTCCCCAGGAGGGAGCCAGCGGGGATGAGGCTGCTTTCAGCCAAGTGTAGTGCGGATTGGGGACAGATACCTGGATAATGAAAATCCTACCCCGACTCCTTCCTCCCACCACCACTCTACAACCATTCTCTCTCTCACCCAGAGTTCTAGTTTTTATCCCCATGATCCACACGAGTGAGGGGCATAGTTGTACCATCATTATCTAAACCAGTGATTCTCAAAGTAAGGTCCTGTGTGTCCCTGAAGACCTTTTCAGGTGCTACCTGGAAAGTATATGTCCAACTACGTGCATGTGAGACACTGGATATCCATCATAAACTTCAACCAAAACAACATATCACAACAGACAGCACAAAAGCAGGTGTGAAAGTGCAGCTATCTTTTATTGAGCCAGATATTAAAACAATGTGAAACAATGCCATTCTTCTCATGAGTTTTTTGAAATTATGATTAGTTTTCATAAAAATTATGCCATATGATAAATTGACAGCTATAGCCTGGACAAACAAAACCTCTCTGGACTCCTCAAAAAAGGTCCAGGGACCATAAAGGTTGAGAGTCACTGATCTAAGTCATCTACTATTTTCTCTGGAAGCTCAGTCTCAGCAGATCAGAGGGGAACTAGTAGGACATTGGTTGCATTACATTTATATTACATGTATTATGATTATCATTTTTATCAGAATTTTAGGTAATCTCCGTTTGAGGTGTTTTTGTATTTAGAGAAATACCAGGTGGGTGATCAGATCTAAAATGGAAGAATGTTGTAAGGTCAGCTCACCTTAGAAGGTGTTTGGGAATGCCGGGGAGGATGGTTACTTTTCTACTCACACCCTGAGAGAAGAAACAGCCTTTCCCAGGAAGCATTTACATTGAAGCCCTGAGAGTGTTGTGCAAAAGGAGCTGAGCCAGGAATCTGCCAAGAGGCTGAGATGCCTGTCCTGTCCCAGTCCCAACTCACCCGGGCCCTGCCTTGTTGCCCACAACTTCCAGTGCCAGCCCCAGTGAGTGCTTCAGGCTGTGACTGCTATACTCCCCCACCCATCCCAGGACTGGCTCCTGACCGACGGACAGACTGAGCTCTTGGCTCTGCTGCCCTGGCCTTGGCTCCCCCTTGGCCCTCTGGCTTCTGTTTGTACTGGAACCCAGGCTTTTCCTAGTGGACTGTGACAGGCTCCCCTGGCTCTTAGTTCTATGT
Source organism: Rhinopithecus roxellana (assembly GCF_007565055.1). NCBI lineage: Eukaryota > Metazoa > Chordata > Mammalia > Primates > Cercopithecidae > Rhinopithecus > Rhinopithecus roxellana. Next base: position 2,467,655 of record NC_044565.1, read on the forward strand.
ACTGTCTTTGGCAGGAGTCCCTGTCCCAGCTCCAGCTCCACAGACTTGGACATTGGCCACTTGGCCAGCACTGTGGTCAGGCCAGCCCTGGCTGCATGGGATATCTTGGAGGATTTGGGCAGAGACGATAGGACAGAGCGGTCTGTTTACAGAAGTCCCTCTGTGTAGATTGGCACCTGAATGCAGTTGTCATCTGTGATAGCCATAGGGATTACTTGAAAGCGGGGCATGTCAGGGAGTGAGCTGGACCTGCCCTGGGACTCCAGTGCAGCTGGAATCATGGTGCTATTTGTTTTTTGACACTGCAACAATTCTGCATTAAAAAAACACCCTTTTCATTCTAAGCCTTCATTATTACTCATGCAGTGAAATACTATGTAAAAAAACAATAATTATTTCTTGCTACCTTTTGCCAAGTCCCTTCCATGTGCCAGGTGAGGTGATTCGTTCATTTTATAATTATTTATTGAACACCTGCAGTGAGCCAGGCATTGCTCTGGGGGCAGTGAACAAAGCAGGCAGAAATTACCTGTCTCAGTGGAGCTTACATTTTTATCTGGGAGGAATCAGACTCTAATAAACAAGTAAATTTCTGGTATGTCAGTTGCTGGGGATAAAAATCAAGTGTGGTAAACTGGAAAAGAAGAAGTTAAATAGTCTCTGTGAGCAAATGACAGGATCTTTTATGTAGAAAACCCCAGGATTCTACAAAAAATCTGTTAGAATTAATAAATTCAGCAAAGCTACAGGATAAAAATCAACATGCAGAAATCAATTGCATTTCCATACGTTAATAATGAAGAATCCCAAATGAAATTGAGAAAACAATTCTACTTATCATAGCATCAAAAAGAATAAAATACTCAGGAATAGACTTACCCAAGGAGGTAAAGACTTGTACATGGAAAACTACAAAATTGCTGAAAGTAATAAAAAGACACAGATACATTGAAAGGCATCCTATGTTCATGAATTGGAAGACCTCATATTGTTAAAATGTCAACACTACTAAAGCAATCTACAGTTTCAATGCAATTCCTATCAAAATCTCAAAGATGATTTTTGCAGAAATAGAAAAACTCATCCTAAAATTCACATGGAATCTCAAGGGACTCTGAATAGCCAAAACAATCTTGGAAAAGAAGAATAAAGTTGGAGGCCTCTCACTTCCTCATTTCAAAATTTACTGCAAAGCTACTGTAATCAAAACTGTGGAACTGGCATAAAGACAGGTGTAGAGACCAACGGAATGGAATAAAGAGCCCCTAGAAATAAAACCTCACATATGTGGTTAATGATTTCTGGCAAAGGTGTCAAGACCATTCAGTGACGAAAGGGCAATCTTCTCAACAAATGATGCTGGGACAACTGGATATCTATAAGCCAAAGTATGACATTGGAACTTACCTTATGGCATATCCAAAATTTAACTCAAAATGGATTAAAGACCTAAATGTAAGAGCAAAAACTAATAAAAAATTCAAAGAAAACATAAAGGGCTTCATAACATTGGATTTGGCAATGATTTCTTGGATAGAACACCAAAAACACAGGCTTTTGGAAAACATAGGTACATTTTCAGAATAAAAATTATCTAATCATTAAAAACAATTTTTAAAAAGATTTAGTAAAAATTTGTATAAAATAAACTGGACTACATCAAAATCAAAATCTTTTGTGCGTCAAGGGACACTATCAACAGAGTGACACATGGAATGGGAAAAAATATTTGCATGTTATATATCTGGTAAGGGATTGATATCCAGAATAGATAAAGAACTCCTTCGACTCAACAAGAAAAAACCAAACAACTAGATTTAAAAATGGTCAAAGAGTTGGAGGATATTTCTTCAAAGATACACAAATGGCCAATAAACACATAGAAAGATGCCCAACATCGCTAATCATTAGGGAAATGCAAATCAAAACCACAATGAAATACCACTTGGCACCCATTAGGATGATTACTATTAAAAAAAAAAAAAACAACAACAGAAAAGAACAAGTGTTGGAGACGATGTGGAGAAATTAGAACCCATGTGCGCTGCTGGTGGTGATGTGGGAATGTGAAATGATGTAGCCACTGGGGAACACAGTATGGCATTTCCTTAAAGAATTAAATACAGAATTACAGTGCGATCCAGAAACTCCATTTCTTGGTATATACCCCAAAGAAGTGAAAGCAAGGGCTCAGACAGCTGTTTGCACATCCATGCTAATAGTGGCATTATTCCCAATAGCCAAAAGGTAGAAACAACCCAAATGTCAATTTGGCAGATGAATGGCGTAACAAAACGTACAAAACGTGTGTAATACATACAATGGGATGTTATTCAGCTTTAAAAGGGAAGGGAATTTTAATACACATGATAACATGGGTGAACCTGGAAGACATTATGCTGAGTGAAACAAGCCAGTCACAAAAAGATAAATGCAGTGTGCTCTTACATGAAGTATTTAGAGTGGTCAAATTCATAGAGATTGGAAGTGGAATGGTGGTTTTCTGGGTCTGGGGGAAGGGGCAAATGGGAGTTAGTGTTTAATGGGTGCAGATTTTCAGTTTGGGAAGATTAAGAAGTTCTGGAGATGGATGGTGATGATGGTTGCAAAACACTGTGAATGTACTTAGTGCCAGAGAATTGTACACTTAAAAATAGTTGAAATAGTTTTATGGACTATTTCATAGTAGTGTGTATGTTATACACACTACTATGAAATAGTAGTGTATATGTTATATACAAGTGTATATGTTAATTTTTTTAAGTGAAGATGTAAAGGTGCTCGGAAGAGTCGGAGGGACAGGTGGGGGCCTCATGATGAGGTAACATTGGAGCAGATGCCTAAGAAGGGGGGAGCGAGACAGCTGGAGGTCGGTGAACAGCATCCAGGCAGAGGGAACAGCACTAATGAAGGGCCTAAGGCGGGAGTGTCCTGGGCTTGTTAATGGAATGACAGGTGCCATGTGGTGTGAGCAGAGTGAGAGAGGAGGACAGAGGTGGTGACAACAAGGGAGGTGGTGAGTCTCTGGAGTATGAAGGGCCTTATGAGGCATTTGATTTTCTTCAGACCGGATAAAATGGAAGGCCTTGGAAGGACTGAGTGGAGCAGGACCTGTCTGACTGGGTCTCTGGGCTGCTGGCTTAGGAATATACTATATGAGAGGCAGGACTGCAAACAGGGAGCTGAGCAGTCAGCAGGGAGAGAGCAGTCACCAGGGAGAGAGGTGGTGCTAGCTGGGACCAGAGTGACTGCAGTCAAGATGATGAGAAGTGGCAGGAATAGAGATTCTACTGAAGGTCAAGCAGTAGACAGATACTGATAATGGAAGTGGAGTGAGAGATAGGAAAGGAAACACGATTCCCTGGTATTTGGTCTGAGCAAATCAACTAGAAGGATGGGGTCACCATATACTGGGTGGGAAGCCTAGAAGAGATGTTGGGTTAAATCTGGAGCTAGTCTTTAGATGTGATCATCTAAAGATATTTGCGATGTGTAGGGTCAAGGTACGGGGAAGCCATCAGCATAGAGATGAATTTAGAGCCATAAGGCTGGAGGGATCCCCATGGCATGGGTGTTGACAGAGAAGGGGGGTCCAAAGGTGGAGCCTGGTGCGAAGGACCAGAAAGGAGACTTGAGAGAAGTGGCCATAGAGGTAGGGACAAGTGTAAGAGGGCTCATAAGCATTTTACATACATCACTCCATTAAATTATCATAGCAAATCATAAAGTATGGTGCTCATTTTACAAGTCAGGGACTAAAATGTAGGTAGAAAAGGTAACTTGTCTGAAGTTCAATAGTAAATGAAGCAGAGGCAGGTTTCAAGCCAGTTGGCCCAATTCCACAGCTGTGTGTGGTGAAACTCCACCCTGCAGTCTTTCTGTTGTGATGGGGACAGAATAGAGGGATGGGAGAATTGAATCTTGTAACTAAAGATGAGTAGGAAACCATCTCTGTCTTCCATGTGTGCACTGTCTTGTGGGCCAGGGGCTAGAGTGCATTCATCCAGGACAGTGGCTCAGACAGGAGCCGTCAGCATGGGTAGCCCTCCTGGGTGAGCTGGGGTTGACACTGGCCACGGAGGCTGCACAGAGCGCAGCACTGACCTTCTGTGTATGGGGGGTTGAGGGAGGCTGTCCTCATGATAGCACCTGGGGAGAAGCCACACCGCTTCAAGGAGTTGGGGCAGGTGTCCTATTTTGGGGCTGTCCAAATAGGGTAGCATAGAATGCGGGTAGCATTAGTGGTTTCCAGTGGCTGCCTTCCTGCCACAAGACAAAGCTGGTCTTGGGCTTGTGAGCCGAGTTCAACTATTGGAAGCTCGCAATGGGACCAGCCAGCAGGCAGGAGTTGCATGCAGGTAGAGAAGGCAGGGTTAGGATTCATGTTGGCAGCAGCGGCCATGCCCAGTTGGGGCCGCGACTTCTGGGCCACATTGAACCTGAAACACCTGCAGTGTTTTTTCCTTTGATTCCTGGCACCAGGGCCAACTTGGCTCTTACCAGTTTTCCAAGTCTGCTTTTCTACCTTCTACTGATGCTGTGAGGCTTGGATAGATGAGTCAGTTACAGATAGACACTATACAAAGATGCACAAACCATCACTGGGAAAAATGCTGAAGAATTTCTCATTATCCAAAGTAATGCATGTTCATTACAGGAAAGTTAAAAATACAGACAGGTGGAGACACATACACAATTGCAAAATTCTGTTGTACAAAAATAACTGGTAACAGGCTTACATATCCCAATCTGGTCTTTTAAAATGTATCATATATGAATTTATACTTATATTGTTTCTAAAAGGGCATATGGGATAGTCATAGTACAATTTTCTCACCATCGTGCAATGGCTATGGGTTTCTGATTTTGCAGTCAGATAGAACAGGGTTCATGACTGGCTCCTTCACTGAGGAGCCCTGTGGCCTTGGGCTAGTTTTTGAATTCTTTGCATCTCAGTTTCTTTCTCTGAAGGGTGGATGATAACAATACTTACCCTAAAGGGTTGATGTGAGGCTCAAATGGCGTAACACATGTTAAGTTGTCCAGACAGTGTTTGGGCACGTAGGAAGTGCTGAATGAACGCTCAGCGGTAGTACTGCTTGACCATCCAGTTTTTAAGTAGTCATGTGGTATACTTACCTCTCACAATGTTGAATAATTGGAACAATATTTGCTCATGGGCCAAAAATTATAAGCAACCATTAATTTCCATTAAAATGAATATAGAATGCTGCATAAAAGTAAGCTTGTACATCAAGCTGGTAATGTCAATAAGATACATTCATTATTACCTGCCACCAATATCAATCAATTCTATAATTACACTAATAATCATAAACATTTTCAAAGTAAGTAGGAATTTGGTAGTAAGCATGTGCTGCCGGGGGAAGAGGTGTTAAATTTGAGGCAAGAATTTGGAAAATCCTACACTGTCAGGGTCCTGCAATAATATCGTGAAAAGAGAAAAATATCTTTAGACGGAGCCGCGGGAATGTCACCTTTCATCAATCCTGCACTGGACTTTCCTGGAGTACTCAAAGGCCCTTGGAGAGAGCAGAAGTACATGGCTACAGCCTTTGTTACAGAATGCTCCCAGGATCTGTGCAGCTGGCCTACTATGTGGCCCCTGGACCCAGCAAGAATTAAGAAGGGCCACTGCATGGAGGACATGGTCAGAGGGTTAGATTTTCTTGCAGTGGTAACTGGAGTCATTGGAGGTGTTCGCTATGGTGCGGGGAGAGAGGAGGAAAGAAGGAACACAACATGATGCTTAGTTTAAAACTGTTGTAGTACCTTGATCCAAATTTACAGATTGATTCAAAACATATATGGAAATGCAAAAGACCTAGAAGAGTTAAAGCAGTTGTAAAAAAGGACAAAGTTAGAAGACTCACTACATGACTTCAGCCCTTATATTATAAAGCTGCTCAAGATCATGGGGTATTGGCATAAGGAAAGACAATGAGATCAATGGAATGGAATGGTGAGTCCTGAAAGAAACTCATACATATATGACCAATTGAGTTGCAAAGACAATTCAATGAGAAAAGCAGTGTCTTTGCAATAAACGATGCTGGAACAAGTACATAAACGTACAAGAAAAAAGTTAACTTTCATCCCTACCTCATGCTACACACAAAACTAATTTGAGACACATTAGACGCCTAAACAGAGACACAAAAATTACTACATTTGTAGAATAATAGAGGAGAATGTCCTGTTAGGATAGGCAGGGGTTCTTATAGGAAACTCAAAAATCACTTGAACATGTAAAAGAAAATATGTTAATGAACTGTCTACATTACAATTAAAAACTGCTGTTCATCAAAAGACACCATTAAGAGAATAAAAAGGCAATGTACAAAGTAGGAAAAAACCTGTAATGCATTTATCTGATAAAAACTTGTGTCCAGATATAAAGGATTTGTGCCCATACTATATAAAAATCCCTAGAACTTGGTGATAAAAAGACAAACAGTCCAATTTTTAAAATGTGGCAAAAGACACGAACACTTACAAATGGCTGTTAAGCATATGAAAATGTGCTCGTATCTCTAGTCATCTGAGAAATACATCTTTAAACTATAGTGAGATAACATTATACTCCCTCCAGAATAGCTAAAATTGGACAAGACCGACAATGCTGGTAGGATGTGGAGAAACTGGAACTCTCATTCATTGTTGGGAGGAGTGTAAAATCGTACAACCATTTTCAAAAACTGTTTGGCTATTCCTTACAAAACTAAACCTACACTTTAACCCCGCAGCTGCATTCGTAAGGATTTACAAAAGAGAAACAGACACATGTCCCAAAAGATTTGTACACAAATGTTTATGTCAACTTTGTTCATAAGAGCCTGAAACTGGAAGCCACCCAAATGTTCACTAAAGAGTTTCGTTTAGACAAATTATGAACTATTCATAGATGGAAACCATTCAGATAATGAACTATGGATATCCTTAGTTTAACATAGATACCTCTTTTGCATGGAAGAAGGCAGACCCTGAAGAGCATATACTGTTTCCTGCTTGTGTGACTTCAAGAACAAGCCAAACTAGTGGGTGGTGATACAAAAAGAAGTGTGAGGCTGGGGGTGATAGTGACTCATGCCTGTAATCCCAGCACTTTGAGAGGCTGAGGCAGGAGGATTGCTTGAGACTAGGAGTTTAAGACCATCCTGGGCAACATTGTGAGACCTTTGTCTCCAGAAAAAAAAAAACTTAGCTGTCTGTGATGGCAGACCTGTCATCCCAGCTACTCAAGAGACTGAGGCAGGAGGATCCCTTGAGCCCAGGAGTTTGAGGCTACAGTGAGCTACAATCACACCACTGCACTCCAGCCTGAGCTATGAAGTAAGACTCCATCTCTAAGAAACAAAGAAAAGAGAACAGTGGTTGCCTGTGAAGGTGGGTACTAACTGCAGAGGGGCATGGTGATGCCTGCTGGGGAAAGGGAATGCCCTGTGCTCTTGATTGATGTGATGGTTACACAGGTAGATAAATGAACATAACTCATGTGCTTAGGCTCTGTGCATTTCACTGGCTGTAAATTTTACCTTAATAATAACTGATAATAAAAAGCTCATAGTGGCTGATGTTTGGGGCAGGGTGGACACAGGAGGCCAGTCAAGAGGCTGTTACTATAGTCCAGGGCACAAGAGTGTGTTGAAGAGATGTAAAAAGTGGCCAGACTTGGCCAGGTGCAGTGGTTCATGCCTGTAATCCCAGCACTTTGGGAGGTGGAGGTGGGCAGATCATGAGGTCAGGAATTCAACACCAGACTGGCCAGCATGGTGAAACACCATGTCTACTAAAAATACAAACAAATTAGCCAGGTGTGGTGGCATGCGCCTGTAATCCCAGCTACTTGGGAAGCTGAGGTAGGAGAATCGCTTGACCCTGGGAGGCCGAGGTTGCGGTGAGCCAAGATCGCACCACTGCATTCCATCCTGGGTGACAGAATGAGACTCCATCTCAAAAAAATAAATACAAAAATAAAAATAAAAAAATAAAAAAAAAGAAGTGGCCAGACATGGGGTCTTTTGGAGGGAAGGCCAGGGCTGGTTAGCCCAGGAGGTGAGAGTCTTGCTTAGAGCTGGCAAAGGAGGCCGTGTGGGCTAACATCAGAGGAAAGACAGCTCAGATGTAAAAATAGAAAAACATACATTTTTTCAGAGTTTATAGCAGATTATTACATCACAATGATCTGTTACATCAAGTGCTCTGCGAAGAAAAGGGAGTATTTTAAGAAAAGCTATCTTCCTCTGAGGCTGAATTTATTAAGTATACATGTGAATAGCATGGGCTGTAATTTAGGATAAACTATAAGCTTGGGTATAGTATTAATACATTTATGGAATTATTATTTAAAATCACTAAAAACTTACATGCTACTATGGAGATTGAATTTGGTTTGAATATATTAAGTATAAATGAAGGCAGCTATTGATACAGTAGAATTGCTGCAAAGATGAATGTAGAAAAGCACATAATTATTGATTGATCATTATCATCATAGACCATTCAGTTAGTATAACTATTGATTGATCATTATCATCATAGACCATTCAGTTAGTGCTGCCATTTCAATGAGAGGTGAAACTTGTCAATATTAGACATTCTTTAATTAAGAACAATTAATCAGGAATAAAATAAGAGTTGAAGAAAATAGGGAATTTATGTGTGAAGAAGATGTTAAAATGTATACCAGTAAGGCAGTCATTCTTATTAAGCCTGTTCTCAGTTCTGGAACTTTGGTTTGGCATCTGGAGATGGATGAGTACAAATATATGCTTAAATCAACATCAGAGAATTAATGGCAAACTCCTATTGTCATTTCCCATCAGATCTAATAGCAAAGATCACTATCTCCTGCAGAGACAAGAGAAGGGAAGTAATTGTCAAGACAATTTATAATGCTCTAGGATGGCTAAATTTTGAGTTGATTCTTCAGTGAATGTCCTTGCAATTTATTTCAAACTGGTGAGTGAAAGTGACTGCAGTTGGATACCATTAAGGGCAAAGTCATACTCCTGCATTGACAGTGTGTGTGAAGAGAATGAAATATGAAGAAAGCTATGAATAGTTGGAAATTCGGGGGGCTGTGCTTACTCCTGATGATTTCAGTTTGGCTAAAACAGAGCTGGTGACAAGGAAGGGTTTGTTGTGATGATTCCAGAGAGGGTGACTCTCAGGAAGATGAACTGGGGGCCCAAGACAGGTTGATGACAGGTGCTTTCTGGGAACAAGGCTGGTGGTAAAAAATAGGGGTGGACTGATGAGGAAGGCTGGGTCACTCAGAGTCCCAAGACTTCCTCCGGCTTAATAATGAGGAGCAGGGAGGGTCGGTGGCGAGACGTCCAGATGAGAAACCTGAAGCTTCAGATTCTGATACAGGATACTGCTCTCCACTTACCAGGTGACTCTCGTGGGACAGGTCATTTGACCTCCCTGAGCCTGGGATTTCCTGTCTGTTACATGGGGTCAGTCTTTCCTGTCCTGTTAGCCTCCTGTGTAGGACTGTTGTGAGGATCTTTGCAACAAAGGACACTTGGGCCCTCTAAAAAAGTCTGCAAATGTCTGCTTTAGTTGTCTTTTATTATTTGTTGGTAATAACTTCAGCAGTGTGAACTGAAGCTGGAGTCAAGCAGTGGTTTATATACTCAAGCCTGGAGATATTTTAGGAAATAATCAATACAAGATGCATTGGGTTGAAGCCATGATGAGAGTAATAAATCTTGACAGCCTGCTGTTGGAGCAAATTAATAATGATTGAGAGAAACATTGTAAAAATCTATGGGAGGGGAAAATCTAGAGTGTGTTTGGGGTGAGAGCTTTAGCCAGTGTGGAAACTGAGAGTCATTCAAGGAAGGTTAGTTATCATCCTACTACTGGTAGAGCAGTGTATACACACACACTCACACTCGCACACACACATACACAGCCTGCTGTCTGATCAAATAATGCTTGAGAGAAACATTGTAAAAACCTATGAGAGGGAAAAATCTAGAGTGTGTTTGGGGTGAGAGCTTTAGCCAATGTGGAAACTGAGTCATTCAAGGAAGGTTAGTTAACCTGCTGCTGGTAGAGCAGTGTATACACACACATACACACACACACACATGTGCATACAGATGCACACACACATATAGACACATGCATACATGGACACGTGCACACACACACACACACACGTACATATGCATACACACATGGGTAACAAGCACCTGTTTTTGGTTGTATCTCAGAAGAGACTGGCAAGCAAGGACAACTAGCACTGATTTCAACAACGGACAGCTGCACTTTGCCCACTCAAGGGCCCACCACCTTCTAAGGAAATGCTGACTGCCTCTGAATTTTTAAAATGAAACCTGTACAGTGTTTCTGACATGCCTCATTTATCCCTGGTGGAAAAGATTGTGTTCGTATAGCCTTGTGATTTGTTGCTGTTGTGTACAGTGAGTGAGGAGAGGGGATTGGGACCCCATGATTTTTAAATCATCAAAGCCCTGAGATGGTCTATAGTTACAGAGTAAACACACTGCTTTTCCTGTGTCCAGAATGAGCCCAGACTTCCCAATCCTCCACTCTCACATCAAGATTGTCACTGAAGCTGGGTGCCATGGCGCATACCTGTAGTCCCAGTTTCTTGGAGGGCCGAGTCACGATGATCGTTTGAGCACAGAAGTTCATGTACAGCCTGGGCAACATAGCGAGACCCTGTCTCTACAAAACAAACAAAACAACAAAAGATTGTCAACAGAGCTCCACCCAGACATTCTCTGTTGGTTGGGGTGTCAATGCAGAGAGACTGCAGGCTGTGGCACACATTGAAGGAGCTGGGCAGATCCGTGGGGTGCCGACCTGTAAAGGGAACACCAGGAGCTGGGAGGGACAAACCTGGAGAAGGCAAAGCAAGGCACGAGGCGAGTCGGTTGCAGGGTCGCAGGCTGGCCTCCATGTGGATGCAGTTGAGTATTGTATAAGAAGAGTCTTTAACACTAAGAGACCAGAAAGCCACATTAAAAAAAAAGAAAAGATGAAAATGTTTACTTTAGTAGAATGATGGAATTGTTTCTTAATTTTAAAAATGCTTTTATTGTGTTTATTTTTTTATTATAAAAGTAACATGCATTTGTTATAAAAACTGTGAATTTAACAAGTCAGAAAACCATAAGGAAACCTCGATAGTGAGTCTGTCATGTTTTCAGGCAGAGAAAAAATGAATTTTGTCAGCCGAAGCCTTGTCATAGGAGAAGTCCTCTCCATGGCAGACATGGCCACAGGAGTGAAGGTGAGAGGCGCCGGGCACCTGCCCTTCATGAACTTATGCTCGCTTTGCATGCCAAGGAATGAAAACTATAACCCTGTGGGCTCTTTTAGTCTATGTAGAGGCACAGGTGTTGGTAAAATGGCATACCTCAAAACCCATCCCTGACTTCCCCTTGAACCATCATATCCTATCCTGTTTTTGTTTCTAATTTGCTTTTCTTCTCCGTATAGTTTTGTTACATTTGCATCAATTGGTTATTTTCCTTTGTCTTAATTTTATGAAAACAGTATCATAATCCTTTGTGATTTTCTTTCTTCACTTAAATATTATTGCTAAGATTGATTCATATTGTGTGTTCCTGTATTCATTAAATTTTAAAATAAAAACCTTTTTATTTCGAAATAATAATGTTCACAGAAAGTTACAAAAATAGTACATAGGGTCATGAGAACCCTTTAGTCATGGTGACATCTTATATAGCTGTAATGCGGTGTAAAATCAGGAAATCAATATTAGTACAGCACTGTTAAATAGGACATAGACCCTATTCAGATTTCACTGGTTTTTGCATGCACTCAATTGTGTGTGTGTGTGTGTGTAGTTTTATTCAGTTCGATGCCGTATGTAGATTCATGTAACCACCACCACAATCAAGATAGAGAACTGTTCCATCATCAGAAAGAAACTTCCAGGTGCTACCCCTTTATAGTTCATTTGGTCTCCACTCCACCCCTGTCCTTTGGCAACCACTAATCAGTTCTCCATCTCTGTAGTTTTGCCATTTGGGGAATGACATAGCAATGGAAGATTGTTCATTTTTGACCACTGTATAATATTCCTTTGTGTGAATATACCACAGCATTTATTCAGCCACTTTCTCATGTTGTTTCCAGGATTTTGCTAATGTGAAAAGTGCTGCTGTGAATACTCTTGTCCACGTCTGGGTGTTGAACATGGGTAAAATCTTCACTTAGGTATTCAACTAGGAATGGAATTGCTAGTTACAGGATGAATGAATGCTTAACTTTAAAGAATAGTGTTAATATATTCTCCAAAGTTAGTGCATCAATTCACATTCCCATCAACAGCATGTAATCGGATCCTGTGAATCCATGTCCTCTCCCATACTTGGAATTCTTAGACTTCTCCATTTTTTTTTTCAAATGGTTATAAAATGGCATCTTATTGTCTTGAGGGAAGACAATTATCTTGCATGTTCCAGCTTACCAAGGAAGGCGAACAGAATAGCTCAGGTGGGTGTGTTTGCTGCAGCCCCTCATGCTGCCCAAGCCTTCCAGCAGAGAGTCCTTCATGGGGCCCTCCTTTTCCTCCCTGAACACCACTGGGTCTCAGAATAATTCCTCATATCCAAACACCCAGTCCTGATGTCCCCAAAGAGGAGAAATTACAGCTAGAACATGAAGACAGAATGATCAGACAAGAAGCCAGGTCAGTTGGCAGTGAGTCCAGTATGGTGGTGATTTCAGTTTGGGGTGAACATTGTCTATTGGTAGGTAGGAATTAAAAACAAAGAAATCTGTGAGTGCCATCTTGTCATGAGGGTGTCCACCATCAGGTTTTTCCAGGAAGACTGGGCTCACTATGATTTCAGCCAGGCACGATCTCCTCCCTCTTGGATGGGTTGACTGTGGCTTTCAGAGAGAGCAGTTAGCTGAGATGCAACAGATAAATAGATAAATCCCCTCTCAGAAATACCAGAGGATCCTGGTCCAGATTCTCATGATCCCCATTTGTGCTTTTACCGTATTGCACCCCCACCCTACTCTGCCATCTACTTTGTCTTCAGCAAGCCTCCATGGATTGTGACCATGAGGACAGCTCCACAGGTGGTGGCAGCTCTGTGGGTGGGGAGCCCTCTCCTCTGGTCTCCAGGGTCTTGCACTGAGCCTAGTCCATGGAGTTTCACAGGGATCGTCTGAATGAATGAGGGAAGGGGCAGCCTGTGGCATAAGGCAGACTTAAGAAGCATTTTAACCAATTGCAATGTGCGTGTGTCTTATTGACATCCTGGTTCAAACAACAAACTATTTGTAATGAAAAATTATGTGTCAGTTGGGGAAACCTGAGCATTGGACATTTGACGATATTAGAGAATGATCATTATATTTTTAGGTGGGATAATGGTTTTAGGGCTATGTTTTAAAAAAGAATCTGAATCTTTTACATATATATTGGAAATATTCAGGGAAGACATGATATATGATGTCAGGGATAAACGTCAAGATAACCTGGGGTATAGGAAGGGAAAGTACGTGGGTGTGGCGGAGGGAGGGAGATGAAGGAAAATGGACCATGAGCTGGCCATCCTTGAATTCATTAGATGCTTCTATTTTGTTTGAATATTTCCATAATAAAATTTTTGAAAACTCCTGAGTATCCTAGAAGGAAACTGGCAAGGACTTAAAAAGTCCTTTGAAATACTTCTCTGAGGCCGGGTGCGGTGGCTCACACCTGTAATCCTAGCACTTTGGGAGGCCGAGGTGGGTGGATCACGAGGTCAGGAGATCGAGACCATCCTGGCTAACATGGTGAAACCTCGACCCCACTAAAAATACAGAAAATTAGCCAGGCGTGGTGGTGGGCGCCTGTACTCCCAGCTACTTGGGAGGCTGAGGCAGGAGAATGACATGGATCTGGGAGGCAGAGCTTGCAGTGAACTGAGATTGCGCCACTGCACCCCAGCCTGGGTGACAGAGCCAGACTCCATCTCAAAAAAATAAGAAATACTTCTCTGATCACTCCATTCTCCTGCTTAAAACCTCTTCCCTCCCATTATGCTTTAGAAACATCCTCTAATCCTTGATATTGCCCATGGGTCCTTGCAGGTGTGGCCCTGGTCACGTCTGTTCCACTCTCCCCTTTTTCTGGTTCCTTTTACCCACCTTTGGACCACTTGCTCCCAGCCCTAGCTTGGTCTTTCCCCTCCTTCTCCTGGCTGACACCTGTTCTTTCTTCATGTCCCAGCTAATGTGTCCTTCCCGGAGGGATGCCCCTCTCAAGCCTTGAACTTGAGTCCCATCCAGTCACTGTCACTTGTCTTTGCTTATAGTTTTCTGCCATAATGTGTACCCGTTTTGAGTCTGTGTATTTACTCATGGAATTACTTGATGTCTCTCACTACAAAGAGAGGAAAAACTCCTTGAAAACTATAACCCTTTCATTCTTGGTACATAATAGGTGTCAATACTTGAGTATTAAATAAATATGTAAAGTCAAAACGATATGGTTCTTTCTCAAAAAGTAGGACATAAAAATTACCGTACAGCCCAGCATTCCACTAACTGGATATATACCCCAAATAATTGAAAGTAGGGACTGAAACAGATACTTGCGTGCCAATGTTCATTCACAATAGCTGAAAGCTGGAAACAAGCCACATTTCCATAAACAGGGGAGTGGGTAAACAAAATGTGGTATATACACACAATGGAATATTGTTCAGCCATAAAAAAGAATGAAGTTCCGACACATGCCACAATGTGGATGAACCTTGAAATTATTAAGTGAAATAAAGCCCGACATAAAAGGACAAATATTATGTGAGTCTGCTTATATAAAATGTCTAGAATAGACAAATCCGGGAAGACAGAATGTAGGTTAGAGGTAACGAGAGGTTGGAGGGAGGGGAGAATGGGAGTTACTGCTTAATGTACAGAGTTTTTGTTTGGGATGATGAAAAAGTTTTGGAAATAGTGGTGATCGTTGTACGACATTGTGACTGTACTTCATGCCACTGAATTGTATGCTTGAAAGTGGCTAAAATGGCAAACTTTATGCTATATATATTTTACCACAAATAAAAATGACAATTAAAAATTATTATTAAGTATGCTGTCCCACACATCAGTAATTGTGGGAGATTTTTTTTTTTTTCCTGGAACTTGGAAATCCGAGACAATTAGAGGAACCTATAGATTGCACAGCCCCCGAGTCCTGACCAGGAGGACCATGGCTGTCTTTTCTATTGGTGGTAGAGGAGATGCCAGGAGGGCATGTGGTGTGCTGGGAACAGTTCCTGTGAGCTCTGGATCAGTCGGGGGTTCCCCAGATCCCCCTACCAGCTCAAGAGCCACTGGTGGTCCCTGCCTTTCACAGGCGCTGGCTGTCAACCTGAGGAAGGGGCGTCAGCATCAATTCATCAATATCAGCTGTGCCCTGCATGTTCAAGTCCCTTTTCTCTCTCTCTCCAGGTCTGTTTATCCAGTGGCTTTGCATTTCCCTGAGCACCTTGGACAAACTCATTTGTACTCACACAGCCAAGTACTGGCAGGACTGTGGGCTGGCTCTGAGAGTGGCTCACAGTGAAAGGGGTGGGCACACTAACAAAATGCCAGGGAAAAAGATTGTCTTTATTGGTGCTTTGAATCCCCACTCTAGCTTGTGAGCCAGCCCAAGTTTCCTGCCAAAAACATGGGTGCAATCTGGAAGGATTCTAACTAAAGCTGAAAGAAATGAGACATGCTTCCTTTTCTGCTTCTCCATGGCTGTTCTGTTTTCCCTTATTTGAACCATCCTATTATCTGTCTTAGCCTGCTTGGACTGCTATAACAAAATACCATGGGCTGGGTGAGTTAAGCAGCAGAAATTTATTTTCCCACCTTTCTGGAGGCTGTAAAGTCTAAGATCATGGTGCCAGCATGGTCAGGTTCTGGTGAGGGCTCCTTTCCTAGGCTTGCAGACAGCCACCTTCTTATTGTGTCCTCATTGGTGGAGAGAGGTGCTACTCTTTTTTCGTCTTCTGTAAGGGCACCAATCCCATTATGGGAGTCCTACCCTCATGAGCTCATCTAACCTTGATCATTCATTGCCCAAAGTTTCCATCTCCAAATACCATCACACAGGGGGTAGGGCTTCAACATATTAATTTTGCGAGGACAAAATTCAGTCCATTTCTGGAGTCCCCATTGTCTCAAAAAACACTTCCAGTTTTCCATTTGTGGAAATTTGCTCTTGGAATTAGGAAATTCTGGATACACTTGAAGTCTCTTTAGGAGACCCTTGTTGGGCTGTTGTATAGAAACAGGCTGGCCTATTGCAGCCGGGAAGCCAGTAGGCTTCCTGCCCACGGGACAGACCTCACTGGTCCATTGGGGCAGGGGCACACTCAGAACAACACAGTTGCACATTCTGCTTCTAGGACTTCCCAGCCACACTTTTGGCATGTTCCTTTGTACATATGTACCTTAGCTTTCTCTTCTGTAAAGATGGCATTGCTAATGCCCATTCATAGGCTGTGTGTAGACTTAAATCAGTAATGCCTGCAGGGATCTCCGTGCCAAGCCTGGTAGGTAGCAGGAGCCTCCATAAGTGGTGGGGACTGTAACCTCCTGGGACATGGCTGGGGGCCCAGCTCCACAGTCTTCCAGGTATTGGCTTCATTGGTGGGCTGAGGTGATACCAGCCTGCCTTCTCAGCTGTAACACACCAGATTTCCCTTCCACTTCAGGATGTCTCCTTTTAGTCTTTATTTAGAAGCTAAGAAGCCCTGCCATAGCCCCATCCTTTAGCCCCTGTGACCTGTCCTGGCTGCACCTTGCCACCCCTCAGCTGTCTCACACTGTGGCCTCTAGAGGCTGCTGCGGGCCCTCATTGGGCATGTTGTGATCATTACCTCATGTGCTCGATGTCATAGCTGTCCCTTTTCTTCTCCTGATAAGTGAGAAAAGAGAGAGGAGGCTTTCTCAAACAAGGTGGGTGCATGTTTGAAGTTCGAGTTTTCATTAGGTGTCCCCCAGCCAACTCTACTTTTTCCCTCTTACCACTGTGTTTTGGAGTCTGTCTCAGAGCAAATGGTCCTCTCTGTGTCCTGTTCCCTGAGGTCTGCTAGGGACAGGACGCTGGGTAGTCTGACAGGAGTGCCACAGTGTCCTCTCGGAGGACACTCTGCGACACTCCCACGTGATGGGTTGATGCCTACCTCCCATCAGCCTCAGCATTTCTGTTTTAAGGAGTCCATACCCTCCTTCTGGCTCCTCTCAGCCCCTCCTCCAAGCTGCTCCACTGCAATCAGTGGGTCTCCATCCTCCTGGAAACTCAGGCCACAGACTCAGGTGTCTCCCGGAGTCCTCTCTTTCTTTCTCCTCCTAAATCCATCCCATCAACTTCGTCTCCAGAATCTACCCTGAATCTGTCTACTTCCCTGCTTCCCTGTCTGCCTCCTTCCTGGCCTGTGGGCTGGGGCCCATGCCCCTCCCAGAAGGCAGCTGCTGAAAGCATGTCAGGCCAGGGAGCCCTCCACTTCCAATCCCCAGGAGCTCCACCTGCATTTGGCCCAGCTTGGTTGGATTAGCTGCCGTTCAGAGAATGTGACTTTTGTGGGAAATGAACCCCACTCTTCACCTGACTGTGTGGACTGAGGTCACGCAGACACTGCCTCTGTCAACTGCTGCCGTTTCCTGCAAACTTACAGGTTCACTTCCACAGCCCAGGGTGCCTGCTAAGACATTTAGTGAATGGGGCTTTCAAAATGTGGATAAAATGCTCTAGTTTTTTTTTTTGCCTCTTCCTAAAGTGGAGGAAAGTAGAAGAGGAATATATTGTCAAGAGTGCATTAGGCACCAGCCAAAGAGATTTAGAGGTGGAAAACCTAACTTGTTTTAGTTTTAGAAAAATATTTTTTTAAACTTAACTCCCAAGATGATTTAGGGAAAAAACATGTACCATTTGGGTTGCTTCCATTTCCCATGTTGGAATTAGTAATGCAATTTGCAGTGCCCGCGATGATTCTGTAGAGAAGTGAGCTGAGTCATCAGGGTGTGAATCATCTTCCCAGGATATTTTATGATTCTCCAAATGAAAAGCACTTCACATGTCAGATGTGATTAGTGAAATTCATCTGTCCTGATGCCAGAACGTGTTAACTGGTCTGAGCTGCTAAGAGTTGATCCAGTGCCGTTTCACAAAATTAATACCAGGTTGTTCATACACATGGGGTATGAACAGAGAGCTCATCCAGATGCAGTGACCCCAGGAAAAAAGTCCACACTAACCTTGCCTAAGCAAAAAAGGCACGTATTGGCTGCTGTAATTCAGGAGTCCAGGGTGTACCAGGCTTCAGGTCTGGGTGTGCATGACCTAGTCTCTCCCATCTCTCAACTCTGCCTCCTTCCCCCAACCTGGTCCTCGTACTTTGGCTTCATTCCCCAGCTCATGGCTATACGGCCCCAGGCTTCCATCCCTCCAGATTCCATAGCATCACAAAAGAGGGCTTCTCTTCCACAATAGCTCAGCCTTGTGTCCTGGCTTCCACTCCAAATGGACCCACCCAGATCATGAATCCATCCTGAGAGCCATTGTCTGGCCAGATCAGCCAGTCTGGGGCTCCCAACTCTTCCTAAAGCTGGGGGTGGGGTCAACATCACCCACAAACCACTTGGACAGATTCTAGGGGAGGAGGGCTTCCCAGATGAAAATTGGGGTTGTATAGCTAGGAGGGGGAAGGAACTCTGACCTGCAGACACAGCAAATGTCCCTACATTCAAGTTCTTCTGTCTTTGCAGTCAGTCACCCTGCTCCTTCCAAACGGCCCTGCTCAAGCCACTCTGCCTCTTCCTGTTTCTTCTCCTTCTCCTCCTCATCCTCATCCTCTTTCTCTTCCTCCTCCTCTTTGTCAGTGAGACTTTTCCAGGGTTTACAAAAGACCAGGCAGCCTGGGCATGGTGGCTCATGCCTGTAATCCCAGCACTTCAGGAGGCCAAGGTGGGAGGATTGTTTGAGATCAGTAGTTTGAGATCAGCCTGGGCAACATAGCAAGACCTCATCTCTACTAAAAATAAAAATAAATTAGCCAGGTGTGGGAGTGTGTGCCTGTAGTCCCTAATCCCAGCTACTCAGGAGGCTGAGGCAGGAGGATCGCTTGAGCCTGAGAGTTTGACAATGCAGTGAACTATGATCATGCCACTGCCTTCCAGCCTGGCTGAAAGGGTGAGACCCTGTCTCTTAAAAACAAACAGAAACAAAAACCAAAACCCCACAAAAGAGCAAGCAAAGGGCTTGGTGGTTGACTCTCACTGAATCCTCATGGCCACCATATGAAGTACTATAAGGCACTGGGTAGCTTGGGTTTCAGCCTCAGCCCTTCCCACTTTCTGAGGATGTGGCGTTGGGTAAGACACTTTCCCTCTGTGAATCCCAGTTTCCGGTGTTCAATGGGGATGATGGGGCCCGGCGCGGTGGCTCAAGCCTGTAATCCCAGCACTTTGGGAGGCCGAGACGGGCGGATCACGAGGTCAGGTGATCGAGACCATCCTGGCTAACACGGTGAAACCCCGTCTCTACTAAAAAATAAAAAACACTAGCCGGGCGAGGTGGCGGGCGCCTGTAGTCCCAGCTACTCGGGAGGCTGAGGCAGGAGAATGGCGTAAACCCGGGAGGCGGAGCTTGCAGTGAGCTGAGATCCGGCCACTGCACTCCAGCCCGGGCGACAGAGCACGACTCCGTCTCAAAAAAAAAAAAAAAAAAATGAAGATGATGATGCTTTCTCTCCAGGGTTGTTGTAAGAGTCGATGAGCTTGTAAGCTCAATAGCTCAGTAAGTGGGTACTCACATCATTCATTTATCAGATGAGGAAGCTGAGACTGCTGTGTCATTTGTCCGAGACCCTGCAGCCGGTGGGTAGCTGAACTGGGATGGAAACCCAGGGCGCTCATCCCAAGCTGCGTGCTTGCTCGTTTTGCAGCATTGCCTCTTCCATCCACCTTCCTGTAAGGAAACACTATTTCTCATGGCAGGACTCACCTCCGCAGACAGGGGTCAGATCGAGGGTCATTGCACATGCACTTTGTTACATGTCTTCTGCATCAGGCCGTAAGCTAGATCCTGAGAGGACAAAGCAGAATGAGCGTTCAGAGCATTCATTTGATGGGGGGATCTGGGAGGCCTGAGGATGGAGGACTGACTTTCTGTGTCAGTCCTGAGTGACTCATGAGCCATGTCTGCAGAGAGAAACTGGAGCTCACCAGGCAGTGAAGAGGAAGCGCAAAGAAGCAGGCTACTTGCAGGGCTTAGGTAAAGCATAGGGGGCTGAAGAGCTGCTCCCTGATTGGAGTTTGGCCATGGATTTAATTGCCTTTAGATTACTGACTATTGCTAATGATGGTTTGTATTGTCCTTGTTTCCAGTGTGGAATAATTTATTGGCTATTTGGTGGTGCTATCAGGAATCTCGGGAGCCCTGAACATGTTACTAAATGGTTTCAGCCACTCCAGGTATGGTATTTTCCTCAATATCGGTCTCCTATGGAGAGCCTTAAAAATCTGTAGTAGATAGATATGCATGTGTGTGTGTTTGAAGAAAAATAAAACAGAATTTGTGTCAGCCAAAATCTTGTTGAAAATGAGAAGTCCAAGACTGTCTTTTTTATATTGCATTGAGCCTGTCATGTTGTTAAGCTCACATTCGCTGTCATCAGACTGCATTTTTATAATTTTCTCCAACACACCTGTCCCTCTCTCACCACCATTCTTAATGGCCCAAGGGGTCTGCATTTGGAGCAGCTGCCTGACCAGCTAATTCCCTTCTAACGTCTGGTAAACTCTGGGAGCAGAAATACACTGGGATGTTTGCAATGACCGAGAGGGGCCATGGGAGCAATGTGAGAGGGATCCAGACCGAAGCCACCTTTGACCTTTCTGCCCAGGTGAGGAATCTGTCCTTCCCCTGCCGTCCAGGGCAGCAGGAAACCTGGACAGAACCAGATCTCCTTCTTTCTGTGTCCAGCTTCACACCCTCTGTGTGTGCTCTCCGGCCCCGGGAGCTGAGATTCAGATCAAATGTCTAAGTGTTTTAATAGAGGTGGGTATGTGCTCAGCCTTCATGAACCCAACACAGCCAACATTTATATGGTGCCTTTGAGACACTGAACACTGCTGCAAGCACTTTGTGTGTACTTGTGAATTTAATCCCTTGTCATAACTCCAAAAGAACAGCACTAAAGCCATTTTGTTCTCGTTCCTATCAGTAGCAGGAAAGGACTGCAGGAGATGCCTTTGTTGGTCCTCTCCATTGTGCCCTGTGTCAGGAGAGCACTGTGCTGGGGCCACCTTATCAGGAGCTGAGTCTTCTGTACTGGGATCATGTGCTGTCCCTCACCGTGACCTGCACTGACATTTTACATGACAACAGAAACAAGAGTGTTACCAAACAATCTGACTCTTCTACTTTTACTATGTGTGGTCAATGCTGAGGTTTTTCCTTTTCATTCTTTCTCTTCCTTTTCCTTTCTTTTTCTTCTCTGTTTTTCTTCCTTTCCATTCCCTTCTTGCTAATTAAAAAGATGTTGGCTAAATCTCTCTACATTGCTAGCTCTGTCCACAGTGGGTCACAACATACCCTGGGGACGCTGCTTTGTAACCCTCATTCCCATCTCTTTAACTCCTACACACACCTGCCCCTGCTCCCCACCAAAAAAGAAAGTGACTGTGTGCTTATCTCACTCTCCTTTATAGTTTCTTGCTTGATATTGGGTGTTCCTAAGAACTACAAAGGGATAAACAAATGTTGAGGTTCTTTCTAGAAATGAAGCTGTGTCAGTCGGTGTGTGCAAGCACATGCCCGAGTGTGGCTGCGGGTGCTGCCTGGCCATGTGGCTGCTCCGCTTCGTCTATTCTTTATTTTTGCAGTTTGTCCTTGAGCATGTGGATTTTTGTTAGCGGGTTTCCTGACCCAGGAATGCTGGTTAGAGGTGGCCAGCGTCTGGAATGACAGATGCAGGGGTGGGGTATATTGGAGGATGCCCTGCTTTTCCTCCTGACCTAGGAATGCTGGTTGGAGGTGGCCAGCATCTGGAATGACAGATGCAGGGGTGGGGTGTATTGGAGGATGCCCTGCTTTTCCTCCTGACCTAGGAATGCTGGTTGGAGGTGGCCAGCATCTGGAATGACAGATGCAGGGGTGGGGTATATTGGAGGATGCCCTGCTTTTCCTTCTGCCGCAATGTTAGTTCTCTCCAGCAGCCAGTGATGTCCAAGATCATAGTAAGAACAAGAATAAGCACTACCCTATACTGACCACTCGCGAAGTGCCATGCTCTGTATCAAACTCCCTCTGTGTAGTTATTCTATGTTTCCTCCCAGCAACAGTTCCAGAAACGCAACATTAAACTGGTCCTGTAAACTGAGCATGGATGTGCCATGTACCAGGCTAAGCAGTCTACTTGTAACATCATTTCAAATGTTCTGTGATCTTATAAAAACGCATTATTGTCCCTACTTTACAGATGGGGAAATGGAGGCTCATGGAGGTTAAGCAGCTGACTGGCTATGCAGTTAATGGTGAGTTAGGTTCAGGTGGGACTGCCCTCAGCAGCTTGGCTTTTCTGCCAGTGGTGGCATGCTGACCTAACATCCTCGGGCTTTTGGCTGGCCGATTTTTTTCCTCTCCTGAAGCCATGGTATTGAGGTCACCTTGCTGTCATTGATGGGGGAAAACACCCACAGCTTTTATTTACTTGTTTCTTCTTACAGTTATTACTTTTTTACAAAAATAATTTCCTGTGTTGGTCCCATTTTCCCCAAACAGCATAAATGACTTAGCTACCTGGCGTGCCTCAGCAGCTGCCACTGTCTGACAGGGGACCTGCAAAGTTGCAATCATAATGACGAGGGGCCTCTGGTGAACACTGTCTCCCGTGGGGCTGGGAGAGAGAACAATCCTGTCATAAACTCATACCACTGAGAACTGACATAGCAGGAATGGATTTCTCCCTTCATTGGGTTCTGTGTTTTCCCCTTCATTTCCCTTTCAAAATGCTGGAGCTTATTAAATAAGTGTTCTGTCTCCCAGGACCATTTAAATCTCTTACATGTTTTGGTTTTTCATTCCCGTGGGTTGGTTGTTTTACATTTATTTTTGGGAGGTGGATTGGGTAGTGGTATGGATAGTTAAGAGATAAGAGAGAGTTTTGTTTTTATGCTTTATTCTAAATAGCAAAAATAAATGAGGTTATGAACTCTCTGGCCAAAGGCATCATTTTTAGTACCTACAAGCGCTGACCATTTTGCTGGCCTTCAACAGATAATTATTCCAGAAACCGACACACATGGTGTGCGTTATTTAGATGCAGCTTTAACGCCAGGGTTTTGGCTGATGCAAACTCCAAATCAAGCATTTTGCCAGAAGTGACAAACTTCCTTTCCCAGAGCGTAGCAAATGTTTATGGGGATGAGTGGCCTCCTTCTCCCTTCCCCGTCCCACCAGATAGTTTCTGCCAGGCCAGTGTTTCCTCTGCCACTTCACTTTCTTACCCTGGGTGTAAGCATGCCCCCACCCACATGGGTTGTATTTTTATTGCTGTTATTTTTGACTGCACTCAGCCTCAAGTAATGCCTCTCTTGAGAAGCCCTGGCTGCCCTGATAAGACAAGGGTGGCCTCCAGAGACGTCTCTTAAAAAGATCCAGCATGTCCGTTTATGTTTCTGAAAAGCTCTCGCACATGTTAAAAGTTCCCTGTGCAAACATATGTCAGAGAATGTTTTCTTAGGCTTCAAGACTGTATTTCTTGGCCAGCGGGAAAGTGTTGTCTATGTACTTTATAGTCTGAAATCTGAGACAATCTTTGCATGATCAATAGCTTGTTGGTTTAGTTCAGTCACATCTTCAATATTGTCAACTCCAATTAAATGTGCAGTTCCACTCTCTGCCATTTGCCCTGGGCTCCCAACTTGCCCCAGGTGCCCTGTATTCAGAGCTGGCATCAGGGCCAGTTGCTCTTTGGCAAGAGGCTTAAAGGTAACCCAGGTGGCAACAGAGATTGGGGAGAGCCAAGAAGTGAGGGGAGCATTTCCATTGTGACCCTTATATCAGCTTCCAGAGAGCAGGAAAGAGAAGACGGAGTTTTGAGTTGAGCCTGAGAACAAAACCCCTGCATTTTCTTCCTGCTTCTTCATGACCAGTGTTAGTTTCAGACTGTTTTGAGCTGGAATCCTTGGACATATTCAGAGACAAACTGCGTGGTACATTCTAAGATTTTTCCTTCTTAGGAAAGAGACTCATTTACAAGTTCTTCTGTTTTAGGAGCTTGAACATATGAACCTCTTTTGGGAAACTTTAATTATTATATTCGTTGATCAGGAAAATAGACATTTTCAACAGCTTAAATGAGGGATTTCTTTTTATAAAAATAAAAATTGTTTGGGCTGATACTGTAAGCAGTGGTGGGGATAAGTCATGGCTATCTATTTGTGTTGCTTTATCCAAGCATACAGTTTTGGCCTTCGATTACTTGGCTTTCATTTAAACAAAGACCCACGTCATGGAGACAGGAAGGTTCAGGGCCTGGGAAACAGTGAGGAACCAAGTGATTTGCCCAGAAGGAGTGAACACCAGCAGATGAAATGCAACTCACAGATGTGGACCCTGGGACAAGCCATCTAAGGGCCCAGATCATTGGATGCTCCATCCTTTCTTAGAAATCTTGCAGGTGGGCTGTTTGGAGGTGAGGGGTGTGGAGAGCTGAGCACATACCACCAGGGCTTTTAGAGGTTTTGGTGTTGGATGATTTAAAGGTCAAAACTTTGCTATGAAGTAGTCTAGAGAGATAATTGAAGAAAGCCTTTATACATTAAAGCCAGGCAGGCTCAGCCAAACAGCACACATGTCAGCCTGGCATTATAAACAGGAGAGATTGGGAGGGAGAGAACGAACACCTTTTAAAGATTGAAAATTGGCAACTTATTTTCTGGATTGGATTATTCCTTGAAAAATCACTTTAATCTCCAGCCATTTTCAAAGTTGAGGTGGAGGTGGAATAAGTGAATTGAGGTGATAGCACAGTCATGTTGGTTTCAAGACATGGAGCCAGGTGACCTTCCGGTTGTCTTCTCTTCTGCTGTGAAATCCCCTGGAAACAGCACCCTGCACTGTGTGGGTCTGTTTGCACAGTATTCATTGCCTTGAGCCAGGGAATTGAAATGAGCCATGGGAAGGGAAACACTGTTGCTCTGCTGTTTCTGTGTAGGAGTTTGTAATTGACACACCATGTGAAAATGCTGAGAAGATGTATATTGGAAAAGCCGTGTACGGGAATTACGCAGCCGTCTTTGCCCAGCTCATCATAGATGGAAGATCTCAAGGTTTGTTACCAACACAGACAACTAGAATACTTCTCTTCATTAGTACTATTTACTGGTGAAAACCCATTTCACAGAGCTGCTTTTATCTTGTAAGTAATTCAGTACTAACTTTATGTCCTAATATGCATGAATAAATTTATTACATTTTGACATTATATGCTCTCATGTGTGGTGCACAGCTGTGGAACTGAGTGAGTTTGAGAATCACAGAAATGTTATACCATTCCAGGAAATAAGTAAAGCTATAGGAAGGAGAGCTTAATAATGATGTCGATGCCTTCCTTAGGGCCCCACTGTTTCATCGTTCCTGTCCGGGATGAAAATGGAAGCTTGTACCCAGGAGTGACAGCTATTGATAAGATGTACAAGGAGGGTGAGTCCCCAGGTGCCCTTCTCCTGTGCTTACTCTTCCCACCTGCTCCCCACCCCACTCAAGGAGAATCTAACCTACCTTACGTTACTGAAACAGTGAGGGTAGAGAAAACTTCCCCAGAGAAGATGTCCGGATTTTCAAGCCTCATGAAGTCTTTTATGTAGAACTGTTCAGGAATGTTGTAGATTGCCTTTTATGAACGTGCATCGGTCTCAGTTTCTCCCAGCTTCTCAAATTTTCCAGTAACTGAGGCAGTTTTGTCCACAATGCTATTCTGTCTTCTCTCCCCTCAGACTTGGGGGCTCTCACGGGGCAGGCTGTGGCTCTCTTCTTTGCACCCCTGGCCACCTGCCTGCTGTCTGTGCTCATGAGGCCCTTAGTGAGTCCTGAGGACTGACTCAGTGCCTTAGTTTGCCAGGGCTGCCATACCACTAACTGTGGGGCTTAAGCAACAGAAGTGTATTGTCTCACAGTTCTGGAGGCTGGAAGTCCAAGATGAAGGTGGAAGTCCAAGATGAAGGTATCAGCAGGGTTGGCTCCTTCTAAGAGTGGTGATGAGAGGTGAAGCCAGCTGGACTTCCTGGGTTGAGTGGGGACTTGGAGAACTTTCCTGTCTTACAAGAGGATTGTAAAATGCACCAATCAGCACTCTGTAGCTAGGATTGTAAAACACACCAATCAGTGCTTTGTAGCTAGCAAGAGGATTGTAAAATGCACCAATCAGTGCTCTGTAAAAACACAGCAATCAGTGCTCTGTAGCAAGAGGATTGTAAAATGCCCAATCGATCAGTGCTCTTTAAAACGTACCAATCAGTGCTCTGTAAAATGCACCAATCAGCAGCAATCTAAAAGTAGCCAATCGTGGGGAGGATTGAAAAAAGAGCACTCTGATAGGACAGAAACGGAACATGGGAGGGGACAAATAAGGAAATAAAAGCTGGCCACCCCAGTCAGCAGTGGCAAACCGCTCCACCCTGTGGAAGCTTTGTTCTTTTGCTGCTCACAATAAACCTTGCTGCTGCTCACTCTTTGGGTCCGTGCCACCTTTAAGAGCTGTAACACTCACCACGAAGGTCCACGGCTTCATTCTTGAAGTCAGCAAGACCATGAATCCACCAGCAGGAACCAACTCCAGACGCAGTGAGGGAAGGATTTGTTCTAGGACTCTCTCTCTGGCTTGTAAATGGTTGTCTTCATGTTAACCTGGTGTTCTCCCTGTGTGCATGCCTGTCTCCCAGTTGCCCCATCTTATAAAGGACAGAAGGCATTTAGATTAGAGCCTACCCCAATGACCTCATTTTAATTTGATCACATCTGTAAAGACTCTGTCTTCAAATAAGGTCACATACACAGGTATAAGGATTAGGGCTTCAATACATGAATTTTGTGGGGGGTGTGGGGACACAATTTAACCCATAACATTTGGTGAGATCAGGACATGCCTGTATGGTCCAGGGACCACTCATGGCCAAGGTCATGCCAAGCCAAGGAAGGGAGACTGGGAGAGAAGGAAAAAAAAGAAGGAAGAGCAGTAAGAGAAGAGGGAAGAAGTGGCCCATCCTTTGGTGGAGGGGACAGTCTATCCTGGCCCCTTAGTGTTTACTGTCCACTGCCACGACTGCAGTCATGGCTGCAGGTGGGTTTGTGAGGGTTTTAGATGTATCTCCCAGAGGTGACCGAGACCCTCGCTGGGCTGGGCTCCTTGAAAGTTCCTTGCATGTCAAATATTGCTGAGAGCAGAGGGGTAGGCTGAGCTCTGTGAAGTCGTGCCAGACGTTGAAAATGCTGGCAATGGCAGAGAGTCTGCTCTGGTGCCCTTGTAAGCTGCTAAACGCACGTATGTCCTTGTCAAGGGGTGAAGCTCTGAATAAAGACATTTACTAAAGACAGATTGTTTTCCCCTATATTAAATCTCTCTAAGTTTTCACAAAGAGAAGACCCCAGACTCTGGCAGGTGTCTTTAGGAAATGTGTCTGCCAGATTTCAGGACCACCCCTCCCCGCTACCCACTGCTTCCCCCATTTCCTGCTGCCCTTGTGGCTGTTTTCCCTTGTCTTGTGGGCATTTGCTGTCAACAGTTTGCTCAGTGTGCAGAGGAGAGAGCACTGGGAAGGAGGAGAGATTTGAGCACTGCTTTCCTGGGGAGAGCAAGCCTGCTTCCCTGCCTCTGGCTTCAGCTTCCCATTCTTGCAGTTGCTTAGAACTCTCCCTTTCTTAATCACAGTCACTGCTCGGGAGGTAGGTGTGCATCCACTGCATGCCCAAAGCATGCAGGCTGCACAGAAGGAAAACCCATTCTCCTCCATTCTCACTAGGGAGGAAGGGGCCAGGCTGGTGGAAGAAACAGGTACAGCTCATCAAGGAAACAACAGACAGCATCCCCATGTCCATCCCAAAGGAAAAAGCACCAACAATTCTGGAAGTAAAATAAGGGGCTTTGTATTTTAGTGGCAACAGGCCTGGGAAGTAGCAGGGAAAATACTTCTGATGCTGCATCCATTCCCCCTTTCTATTCTTGCCAGGTCTTCATGGTGTGGACAATGGGATTTTAATATTTGACAAGGTTCGGATACCCAGGGAGAACCTGCTGGATAAGTGAGTAGTTTCTCCTTTACTCAGGTCAATGGTGCAGATGACCTCACTGCTCTCCAAAGTTGGCTTGGTTCTTGGGTCTCGTGGGCTGTGTGTCTGGGCAGTCTTCCCCTAACTACCCCTACAGGTTTGTTGACAACTAATTGGAAAAGATACATCTGCAGATAGAAAAAAAAAAAAATGTAAAATTATTCAACATGCTGTTGTCCAGACGTAATGACCATTACACTTCAAATATACGTCTTTCCAAACTTTTCTCTATGCCCATATGTCTAAAGAGAGAAAGGTGTCAGATTTTTACTAAACGAGATCCACTTCTAGATTTTGTGTTTAAAATAACCTGTACTTTCCATTTAACATTATATAGCAAATGTTTTTATGTAATGCTAAGCACACACGTGCATTATCATCTTTAATATCATTATAATAGACTATTAAATAAATGGTTTATAAGTTATATAATCAATTTCTTATTGTTGGACATTTAGGTTTTTTCCTCCCCTCCCCCCATTATAAACAGATGGGTGCTATTGCTTCCTTTGTGAGTGGCAGGGGATAAGGCACCATCTTTCAGCTTTCAGGTGTGTTCTGGGGGTGGAGCTCTAGGGGTTAGTGATGCTTTTCACAGAAGCTGAGAAACACCAAGTACTTTTAATTTTCTCAGCAGCGTTTCATGCATCCAATAAAAATCTTGAGCCATAGTCATGTTAAATCTGTGACAAAGCCAGCAATCAGAGTGCACACAACCAGCTGTCTTCCTGACTCCCCATGGATTTCCCTTGCATGCTTTGCTCCTTTTTGTTGCCAGCAGATACATGTAGTGGATGCCAAAAGCTTAAGAAAATTGTATGGGAAAAAAACTTAAAAATGATTGATCCAACAAACCCCCATGACACAAGTTTACCTATGTAACAAACTGGTACTTGTACCCCTGAACTTAAAATAAAAGTTAAACAAATGGAGGGATAAGGAAGTAGAGGATAGAATAGTGGTTACCAGGGGCTGGGAAAGGTAGGGAGGAGGAGGGGATGGGGAGAAGTTAGTCAATGGATACTGTTAGAGTTGGATTGAAGAAATAAGTTCTGGTGTGATATTGCACAGGGTGATATCGTTCACAATAATGTGTTGTATATTTCAAAATAGTTACAAGTTTTGAATGTCCTCATTCCAAAAAATTGATAAATGCTTCAGAGGATGAATATGCCAATTACCCTGATTTTATTATTATACAATATATACATGTATCAAAACATCACACTGTATTCCATCAATATATACAGTTATTATATGTCAATTCACGAAATAAAGCAAGAAGAAAAAGAAAAAATCTTAAAATGGACCAGATTCTGCTTACCATTTTCCTCCTGTGAACTGATAGGAAATAAAATGGAAACAATAAAAGCATCTTCACAGTTATCCTGGTGGGTGCTAAAGTCCCCCAGGCCCCTTCAGGACCACCAGCATTCATATGGAAATGTGAGAAACTCAGAATAGCTAAAACAATCTTGATAAAGAAGAACAAAGTAGGAGGACTCACACCTGGTGATTTGAAAACTTACTATAAAGTAATCAAGGCAGTGTGATGTTTGCGTAAGGATAGATATATGTACAATGGAGCAGAATGAAGAGTCTAGAAATAAATCCTTACAGTTACAGTCAGTCAATATTTCACTGCAGAGCCAAGACAATTCAATGGGGAAAGAATAGTCTTTTTGACAAATGGTGCTAGGACAAACTAGGTAGCCACGTGCAAAAGCATGAAGTTGGACCTTTACTTCCTACCATATACAAAAATCAACTCAAAATGGATCACAGACCTAAATGTAAGAGCTAAAACTACACAATGCTTAGAAGAAAACACAGGTGTGAATTTTTGTGACCTGGGTTTAAGCAATCTATTAGACTTGGCACCAAAAGCACAACTAACCAAAGAAAAAATAGATAAATTAGACTTCATCAAAGCTGTAAAAAACTTTTTTTGCATCAAAGAACACTATGAATAAAGTGAAAACCTACAGAGTGGGAGAAAATATTTGTAAATCATATATATTAGTATCACAAGGGTATAGTATCCAGAATATAGAAAGAACTATTACAGCTCAAGAATAAAAAGACAACCCAATTATAAAATGAGCAAAAATCTGAATAGACATTTTGCTACAGATTTACAAATGGCTGCTGAGCATATGAAAAGATGCTCAACATCACTGCCATTAGGAAGATACGAATCAAAACCACTGCGAATACCACTCTGCACCTACTAGGGCGTCCTTTTTTTTTTTTTTTTTTTCTTTCTTTTTTGAGATGAAGTCTTGCTCTGTCGCCCAGCCTGGAGTGCAGTGGTGTAAATCTCGGCAGTCAGCAACCTCTGCCTCCCAGGTTCAAGTGATTCTTTTGCCTCAGCCTCCTGAGTACCTGGGATTACAGGCATGCACCACCATGCCTGACTCATTTTTGTGTTTTTAGTAGAGATGGGGTTTTGCCATGTTGGCCAGGCTGGTCTTGAACTCCTGACCTCAGATGATCCGCCCACCTCAGCCTCCCAAAGTGCTAGGATTACAGGCACAAGCCACCATGCCCAGCTGATGTCTCTTATTAAAGGGACAGACAATAACAAGTGTTGGGGAGGATGTAGAGAAATTAGGACTGTTTGTTATACATTGCTGGTAGGGCTGCAAAATGGTGGCACCAACTAGGAAAACAGTTTGGCCATTCCTCAAAACTGTAAAGTTATCATCTTATGACCCAGCAATTCTACTCCTAGGTATATGTGAAAACATTGTCCACAAGAGAATTGCAAACATATATCCACACCAGAAATTATACACAAATGTCGGTAGCATAATTATTCACAATAGCAAAAAGGGGAAAATAATCCAAATATCCATCAACTGAGGAAATAGGAAACAAAATGTGGTATATCCATACAATGGAATACTATACAACCGTGAAAAGAAATGAAGTACTGACATGCTACAACACAGATGAACCCTGAAAACAAGTGAGTGAGAGAAGCCAGACATAAAGACCACATATGATATGATTCCATCTATGTGAATTTTTTCCCAGAACAGGCACCATAGAGAGAGAAAGTAGGTGAATGGTTACCAGGGGCTGGAGGGAGGGGAGTATGGGGAGGGACTGCTAGTGGGGTGGGGTCTGGGTTTCTTTTTGGTGTGGTGAGATGATTTGGAATAGGATCATGGTGGTGGTTGTACAATTTCATGGCTATACTCAAATCCACCGAATTGTACACTTTGAAGGGATAAATTTTATGGTATGTGAATTACATCTCAGTTTTTAAAAAGTGGGTCAGTGTGCGTGTGCACAGTCAGGCTCCGGTGCTGGTTTAATGTCTCAGGAAACCACTACCTCCCTTGAGTCAAGCCTTTCTCAGCATCTCTTGGAGAGGGACTCCCCCTGCCCTTATCTGCTCTCTGTCTCAAGGGGGAAGTTCCACGATGGGGAAATCCGAGTGCCTCCCTGCGTGTGCACATGGGAGCCACCTGACTTCATTTCTGGTGGTGCTATGTCCTGCTTTTTTGTGACCCACCCCCTCTCTTTTCCACAGGTTTCGTTCCATGGCTCCAGATGGACAGTACCATTCCCCTGTTAGGAACAAGAGCGCAAGATTCAATGCCATGCTGGCAGCACTGACCCCTTCGAGATTAGCTGTGGCTTTCCAAGCTATGGGTGCCATGAAGGTAGTTGACTCTGATTTTAATTTATCTACTGTGAATTCTCTCGTGGCTCAGGAATGAGTAACAATTTCAGGAGCTGAGCTTCTCGAGCTACAGTTGGTATAATATGGCCAGGATTCCTGGTTAGATGCTGGGGAGTGCCAGGTGGCCATCCACAGGGAGCATTTCTACACCCTTCTTAAGAGGGAATCCCGCCCATCTACATCCCAGATGTGTGCTGCTCACCCTGGGGGTGGAGCACAGGCATTGTGGTAATAGAGCCAGGAGAGATGACCAGGGAGAATGGGATGTTCAGAGCAAACACATCTGCTGGAGAAGCAGCTAAGGGTTGGCCCATGTGTGCAAAGGTCGGTGTGTCTTGGCTGAATTCACCCGGGAGTGTTGATCCTCATGTGTCTGTAGAGGGTGTAACGTTCTCCCATCACAGTCTGGAGGCCATGAGGCCAGACCTCCAGGAGCCATCTCTGCCTCCCTGCCCTGACTCTCCCGTGTACTGGTTTGGACAGAGGAGCCTGGAGAGCAAAGCTCTGGAAGAGCCTCCTTCTCTTCCCCAGGGTCTCAGGCTACTTTGTTCTCTGGGCCTTCTCTGTCTCTTTGCATGAAGGAAAAGCCTGCTTTAAGCTCCACTGAGCTTGGTGAAGCTGGAAGAAAAATTAAGTCTCCCCAGGAATATACATCTGGGGCTTGAGTCCAACTTTTCCATCAAGAAGGAATAAATTTCATTCACTTGACTCCAGGCCTGACATCAGCCCAGAGTCATCTGAATAGCAGGAAAGCCCTTCTATACTTGCTTCGGTGTCGGCCACGCTTCACAGATGGCCTGCCCTGACCCAGGCTTCCCCTTGTGGTGCTTCCTGTGAGGGGCACAGCTGTGGCCATCAACATGCGTACTCAGCCTGGCCTCACACCCGCCTGTGCACCCCAGTTCCTGTGCTTGTTTTGTGGTGGTTCTTTCAGTGGGGCCGGGTGGGTGTTCAGGTCTGAAGTCCCATGTCAGGAGGGGCTCAGGACCCTTGGCTGAACCGTCTGATATTGAATGGGGTCCCAGAGAGCCTTGTAAAGGTGTCAGCACAGACAGCAACAGAGTGCCGAGGAAAACTGGTTCCTCAGGTCTGCAATAGAAGCCATTTCAGCCATCCTCAGGACTCCAGAGAGAGGCAAAAATAGAAAAGCCAGACGAGCCTAGGATTACATGGAAGGGAAGGTTGGTTAAACATCAGATGCAGGGTTAGCTGAAGCCGTGATAGCAGTCTCTGCACAATATCCCCTCTAACTGCAGTAGCCTGCAGACCGTCCTGACTCAGGGGCCCTCTGAGGAGAGTGCTGGGTGCATATGCAAAAACTCATGGTGGACAGTGGCCAGGCAGGCTGCTGGGAAACCCCGCTCTTGTTGGTTTTGATGGGGTGATGATGTGTGAAGGACGTCCACGCCGCCAGCAGCCCTGCAGGCTCATTGAGGTCCACAGTGGGGTTGTGTGGGACAGGGCGTGGGGTGGTACAGACCAGACCAGGCGGAGGTGGGAGCCTTCCAGGAGGGCTTTGGTTTTCAATATCACCAGATCTAGAGCAGGGTGGGGGTGGTGTCTCAGGGAGAGGAGCCAGAGTGAGTGATTCCTAAAAGGTTCATGTTCTCCTTTCTACTGGATATTATGGGCCAGCCCCTGCCAGGCCCAGGAGGGTCTTGGGGGCCACATCAGTTCCCTTATTGGTTGTCTGATGTGTAGACTTCATTCCTGGCAACACAGAGATGTGATCATGATCACGGGCCGGAAAGCCCTGGGCTCAAGTCTCATCCTGCCCATGACCAGCCGTGGGGCTGTGAACAGGCCATAGCACTCCCTAGGGCTCAGTTTCTTCATCTGTGAAATGGGTCTTAGGATGGTGGTGAGGTGTGAGTGAAGGGTGTGTGTGCAGCGCTGGCCCAGTGCAATGCTCCATAGCTCGCGGCTGCTATTTGTGTGATGGTTGTTGCTGATGTTGTTGTTGCTGCTGCTGCTGCTGCTGCTGCTGCTGCTGCTATTACTGGGAGGACAGGAGTTGGCTAAAGGAAAGGAAGACATGGGCATTCCCATGAAACAAATACCTGGTGTCCTGGCCTCCCAGTAACAAGGCAGTATGGAGTGTTCTGCAGAAATGCACAGCGCCCTTTGAATTCCCAGGTGTCCAAAGCAAACCGTAGTAACCCTGAATTAGTATCTGCCCCGCCCATCCAGACCTTGCCAGGCGATGGGATTGTCAGGCAGTGGGAAGACCCTGCACAGAGCCGAGCCGGGCTCAGACCCCGTGTGGTCCAGGCACCCTGCCGGACAGCGACCCGGGCCGCTGTGATCTCATCTCCAGTGTCTCTGGCGAGGATGATCTCACCGGCCCTCTTGGCAGCTCCTCCACTCCTATGGCTCAAACACATGACATATGTTTTCCCGGCTGAAACCTAAGATGGTTCTTCTCCTTCTGCTCTTGCTGATGAGTGGAAAAATGGATCCGTTTCTCCTACGTGCGTTCCTTGTGTGTTAGAAAACTGTCACCGCAACTCCCCGCAGTGACATTCACTCAAGGCTGAGCGTGCCTGGTCGTTTTGAACTTTGCCCAAATGTCATATTTTTTCATGGTTCTCTTTCATTTCCATGGCATTCCTTAGAACTTTCAGGTTTTCTCTTAAAGCCTTGCCGTATTAACCATCATCTAATTTGTGTCAGAAATGCCAGGGCAAATTCAATGATTACCAAAAACATGAGGAAAAGGAAGCAAATATGTTTGGGAGGGGAGGGAGTGGGGTCTTGGGAGACCTCTGCAGCCCGTGCCGGGATGCTGGGGAGCCTTTTCAGAAGGAGGAGGAAGCTGGGGCACCTGAGAGAGTGAGCAGTGTAAATGAGGTCTGGCCCACTTCTCTGGATTTTGCACGGAGGTAAATATTTTAGCCAAGACAAGCTCCTCTTGTAAATTTGGTGCTGCACAGTAGCTGGTTGCCACCCCCAGGATGTATGATTCCGCAGCTCTGGGGTGGGGTGGAGAATCTGCATTTCTGGGTTCCCGGGTGACACTGCTGCTGTGGGCTCTGCTCCTTGAGACCCCTGCACAGAACACATGGATGTGGTTGTGAAATATCAGCACTGTCTCAGCCCACTTGTCACCCTCTGGGTCCCCAGGATCAAGGCCCAAGTTCTGTTCCTGTATCCAAGATCCTTCATGACCCCTCACTGTACCCCCTCTCTCCATTGACCTCTGTCACTCTGGCCTCATTTCCGTCTCTCCCCTGTGCCTCTGCGGGAGGGGGCTCACGCATGCTGCCGTCCTGCTGGAGATGCCCTCCTTTTGCATGGGTAATTTTCATGTACATTTCAGAGCTTGTATGACTGTCCCCTCTTTGGAAAGGCCTCAGCCTGCGTGTGGTTCCTTTGTCACCTGTTCCCAAGGCACTGGACTCCCCACTTGCAGCATGTATTACAACTCATGAGTGTAACAACTCATGTGCAATAGATGGGCTGGGTCTCCTTCACTAGCCTAAAAGCTCCACGCAGCCGGGGCCCTGCCAGCCTCATCCGCTGCTCTGTGCTCAGCTTCACACACAGGGCTGGGCACATAGTAGACACACAGCAAACAGGAGTGGAAAGAGTGAATGGGGTCTGAATCAGGATTCCCATCCAAAGCCCCTGGCATAGCTCTTAGCAGAGGGAAGCCCTCAGTGCCTGTTGGTTCTTGTGCTGCCACAATCCAACCCCCACTTCCGGGTCCACGTTGAGTGGGGAGGAGGATGTTGCTGCCTCTTTGATCTAACTGCACGTGACCCTTCTGTCCAGAATCAGGAATCTTCTTTCTTTCTTCCTCTCTTTCCCAGACACTGCTCCCCATAGTATGTGCTTCACGTGTACGCACTCGTGCATTGTGCTGTAATCAGGCATTAGGGTCGTGCTCACCTACACTTGGCAGTGTGGCCCTGGTGGTCTGGGAGTGTGCCCAGGGCTGGGGCTGCAGAGTCACATGCAGCGGCTGAGCTGTGGGACTGCATGCTGAGTGCAGCCAGCATTCTGGGCTGTCTTTTCAGGCACGTGGGTGCTGGGCGACAGACAACTCAGCCAGTCCTCGGAACCTGAATGACCATCTCCAAGTTGTACAGGTGCTGCATGTGAGATAGGGGTAGCTTTTCCCAGCCCCAGGAGCTTCAGGGAGAGCAAAGGGAAGACACTGGCTTCAGGGGATTCTCAGAACCGGCGATAGACACAATCTTTTTCTACAGTGTGCATTGTTGGGTGTAAGTGAAGAGTCTCAGCAAGGCACAGGGGAGTTTCTCCCTCCTGTTGATGGGGGTTTGAAATAGGATATTGCATCCTTGAGTAACCCTTTTGTGACCTTCTGACTGCAAGGGTTCATGGAAGAATTGAGCAATGAAGAGGAGGTTGAGGGCATCTGAATCCCCTTGAGAACCAGCAGGGGTTGGTCAGTGGCCAGCGTGGACCCTTCTCACTGTGCAGGGAGTGGTGGTGTGGCTCTGTGGGCCTGTGCTGTGTTAGATGAGCACAGCAGGCTGCATGCTGCCACTGCTGTGGGGTCTTGCTTGGGATTGCCCCATCACCCAAGCTCTGACACAGCTCCAGAGAGGTCCCGTTGTCAATGTCCTCACCGGGGTGTCTGGGTCCTGGTCATCCGGCTCTCCACCACTCTGCCTGTGTGCTTTAGCTACTAGCTGGGGCTGGGGCAGATTAGCAGGTGTCAGAGTGTGACATTCTATCTGTCCTAATGGCCACAAACCAGATGCCATGACACTTCCTCCTGAGCAGAAGGTTACTCAACCTCCTCACATCAATCATCTCAATGTTTGTGGCTATTGCTGTAACACGATCAGGCTTTTGTCTGTTTTCTTTTTGTTTGGGGATCACCTACTTTTATTTTCTTCTGGAATCACTTTGTGTTCATCTGTTCTTGTCATAGGTTGATCTCATTTTGTATCATTACTAACACAACCTTTAGTGGGCAGGGATTGTTTTCTTATTTAGTCTCTGCAAAGCCTAGTAGAGCCCTACATATCATGGAAATCATTTTACTCTTCTAACCATCCTTCCATCTATTGTCTGTTCATCCACCCACCTGTTCATCCACCTGTCCGTCTGTGTCCATCCACCTCTCCACCCACTCACCCATTCACCCACCACCCATCCATCCACCCATCCATCATCTATTCATCACTCATCCATCATCTATTCATCCATCATTCATCATCCATGCATCATTCATCATCTATTCCTCCATCCATCATCCACCTGTCCATCATCCATCCATCCATTCATCCATCCATCATCATTTTTCCATCCAATAATCCATTCATCCCACCCATCCCACTACAAAGACTCCGAGCACAAGAGTGATCAGCTCATGTATAATTTAGTAGTTGAGGCGGAGTGTATTAGTCCATTCTCACACTGCTAATAAAGACATACCTGACACTGGTTAATTTATAAAGAAAAGATATTTGATTGACTCAAAGTTCAGCATGCCTGGGGAGGCCTTAGGAAACTTACAGTCATGGCAGAAGGGGAAGCAAACACGTCCTTCTCCACATGGCAGCAGCAAGGAGAAGTGCTGAGCAAAAGGGGGAAAAGCCCCCTTATAAAACCATCAGATTTCATGTGACTCAACCACCATCACAAGAACAAGATGGGGGAAACTGCCCCCCGGTTCAGTTAGCTCCCACCAGGTCCCTCCCATGACATGTGCGGATTATGGGAACTATGATTCAAGATGAGATTTGGGTGGGAACACAGCTGAAGCATATCAGGGAGTTATGGAATGTCCTAGAGAAAACCATTCGCCTACCTGATGGACACCACACTTCACAGAAACTCCCCAGGCAGGGATGTGCAAAGAAAGGACAGAAGCATTCCCCATCCTCAGAGCCTGCCCTTCCTTCAGCAGCAAAGGGCAGAGTGAGGAGTATCTCCGTAAGGTCTTGCACGGGGGCCTCAGTGTGGGGACTGAGTTGAATGGGGTTGGTGGGAACGGAAGCCCTCTGATGTTGAGCACAGTGGGACCTCTGCCTCTGCAGACAGTGTGGCGTAGCAGAGGGCGATGGAAGGGGAGGCTATGGCTCTCTAATGTCCTGAACATGTGTGGTGCTCACAAGAGTGTGTTTCCCTGATATTAATAAGGCAGAGCTGACTGAGGCTCATTCTGTTGACACTTTTGTGATGTGGCCAGCCTCACTTATCTGCTCAGATGGAACATGGTGTTGGGGAGTTGAAAGCACAGCTCATTCGCTACAGTTTTATGCCTTTTCGGGTACCTTGTGTGTGCTTGGAGGAGGCGGGGTCACATTGCTCATCCTATTCTGCTCAGGCTGATGTTATCCTTTTTGTTTGTTTTGCGCGCACACACACACACACACACACACACAGACACAGACACACACAGACACACAGACACACACACAGACACACACACACACACACACACTCTCATGGGGAGGAGAGAAGCAGGACCTGCTTGGTTGCCAGGGAAGTCCTGTGGGATGAAGGCTTTAGCCTGGGTGATCCTCAGGCCATCTGTGAAATACAGATTGTTCCCTGATATGGAAACTTCCTGGACTTGACCACCAGAGGGCAGCAAATACCAATAATGACCTGAAGGTTCTGATTTCTTTGCATTTATTTACTTTTGTATGTAAGAAGTGGGGAGGCTTTTGCTCTAGTCATGAGTTTGTTTAGCTTCTCATCAGGCATCAGTGTTGATTTTTAAAAAGTGTCAACATAAGAAGAAGGATGCATGAGCTGAGTAATTGGCGGGCTCAAGACCAAGATTGTAAATAGGATACAGTTATTTTGACGACTCTTCAGGATATAATTTGTCTCATAAACGTCTTTAAAAACATATGTTTGCAGCATTTTGGGTGGGTATAAAATGATTAAATAATGTTTTTTGGTTTTCTATAGCAGTTGTTTACATATTTAACAACCGAAATTTAAATAGTTGTCTTTTTTTGTAACCTTTTATTTTAGGTTGGGGGGTACACGAGAAGGTTTGTGACATAGGTAAACACATGTTATGGTGGTTTGTTGTACAGATTATTTCATCACCCAGGTATTAAGCCCAGTATCCAGTAGTTATCTTTTCTGCTCCTCTCCTTCCTCCCCGGTCCCCCTTCAAGTAGACCCCAGTGTCTGTTGTTTCCTTCTTTGTGTTCATAAGTTCTCATCATTTAGCTCCCACTCTAGGTGAGAACATGCGGTATTTGATTTTCTGCTGCTGTGTTAGTTTGCTGAAGGATAATGGCCTCCAGCTCCATTCACAAACATTTCTCCTTAAAAGATACATCTACTGCCCTTTTTCCTCAAAGACCAAAGAGCTAGAGAAGGTGCAGCCAGTGATAGTAAGTAGCACAGGATATGTGTATCTGAAGTGGATATTTGAAAGAATTTCCAGTTTGAATTTGCTTCAATTCCGTGAAGATGTGTTGTACGCCTTCCTCTCAGCACTGTGGATCATGCTAGGAGGTGACAGAGATGACCTGGAGCAGGTGTGTGCCCTCCGGGGACTCATGGTGCATCCAGGTAACTGAAACACTACAGTGCTGTGTGGAGCCTCCGTGGTTACCCTGGCAGGAGGGGACATGTGGCAGCAGGTACTGAGAGTAACATGCCCTACAGAGACAATTGTGGGGTTTTTATGGTCAGGATCCAGTACATGTCCTTTATAGAAGCTTTTTCAAATGAGTCCTCTGGGTCTCTGGCACAAAGACCTAGGAGATGGCATCCAGCCCTTCCCCATTGAGTAGAGTATCTGGGTCACATTCTCAGATGGGCAGCCAGAAGGCTCTTGGTGGGGTAAGGAGTTTTTCTCTGCTGCAGGAGAGGAGTCCTCGAGCATCTCTCCCCATTTGGTGTGGCCCATGAATGTTAGATGTTTGTGGCTGTGACATTTCAAGGAACAGAACTCCCTTTAAGTCAGTCATCAGAGGCTACACAGGCATTGTAGGAAACCCCAGCCTCCTCAGACCTTGGGTTGTGGCAGTGGCAGCTGTGA
This sequence comes from Rhinopithecus roxellana, assembly GCF_007565055.1. NCBI lineage: Eukaryota > Metazoa > Chordata > Mammalia > Primates > Cercopithecidae > Rhinopithecus > Rhinopithecus roxellana. The sequence goes on from NC_044565.1 coordinate 2,507,693, forward strand.
GGGACGGTGTGATGCTGCCGTAACTGTAGACTGCTTCCCAGTGCTCCCAGCCTGGGTTCTGCTTGGGGGAGGCTTGCCTTCCATGGTGCCAGCAGCCAGCTCACCTCCTGCTGGTAGAACGATGCCCAGGCTGCAGCTGTGAGGCGCTTCACAGGCTTCACTCCATGGAAGTCCTTTCGGCCACCCCTGGGGAAAAGCATGGCCTGTGCCACCTGGAAGGTCAGATATGGATGACTGACAACTGGCCTGCTGTCTTTAGGAGCTTTTCCACCCGAAACTTGATAGTCCATGTAGCATAGGTGCTTGTACAGGTCACTGTCCTTTTCCCTCACTCCACATCGCATTGCCTCATTCCTTTGTTCCATCCTGTAGTGGATTCCCATAGAGAAAGGCAACAACAGCTCAAGCCATAGTCAAATAGTAACTCACTTGTATCGAGTGCTTCCTGTTCAGGGGCAATTTTCTGAGCACCTCACATATAATTGTTCATGTGAATTGAGTGCTATCCCAATTCCCATTTTCCAGATGAGAAACCTGAGATGTAGGAAGATGTAACAGTTTGCCCCGAGCTTTCTGGGCCTCACACTCTGATATTCCAGCACTGGGGTCCGGCCCTTTCCCATGCTGGAGTGGCTTTGTAGTCCTCAAGACGGACGTTCTTGGGATAAACCCTGCTCACTGGCATTCCTGGAACACTTTGTGCATGGTTGGATTTGCCTTGGTTAACCAAACCAAACCAAAGTTTTAAAAAATTTGTTGTCCACATTAAAAATGTGGACATTTCACTCAGACTGGGATTTGGTAGATGTTAAATGGTTAGTGGCTGGGCCAGAATCCAGGCCTCCTTCCCCACTGTGACCTGAGGCCTGGTTTAATTTTTAGTGACACTGCTGACTTTGCCTCACAGCTGTATGTCACTCTGGTTCTGAGCACTGTGTGCTGGGAGCAGGAGTGAGAAGGGAAATGAGTTGATCCAGCCTTTTCATTGATGACTTTTTATGAGGAAAAGGGTCGTTTAGAATGAACACTTATTAAGTGTGTCCAATGGATTTTTTTTTAGCTTAGTTTAACGGAATGATTTTGAATACCTTTGCCTACCGTAATGAAGTTTAGTAAGCCAAAAAAACGTTCACAATTCCTTAGATAAATTTTAAAAAGTGAACTGGGCCATTGAAATTTGTTACCATAAAACCCTTACAGACTCTAAGAAGAGAAGCAAAATAATGGTTAGTAGAATATTTGTGGGTTATAAATTTCTGTATTATTGTTATAAAGTTTGTATGTTATTAAGGCCAGGGCTATGAAGTATTGTTCACTGTAGAACCACATAATATACGAGGATCATGTTTCTTCTCTATAAGTCTAATGTCAAAATAGCTTTACAATTTGAAGAACAATATTTCTAGCATCAAGAACAAATGGAATCACTTTTCTTATACTCTATAAATTACTCAGAATCATATCGTGTTTTTGTTTGCTTGATATTTTGGTAATTGTAACTTTTTAAGGTTTTTAGTTTGTCCTGGAATTTCTAATTGCCTTTGTTTTTTCTTGTTAGGAGAAGAAACATATGCCTTCATCACTGTATTAGTCGGTTCTCATGCTGCTAATAAAGACATACTGGAGACTTGGTGATTTGTAAAGGAAAGGTTTAATTGACTCACAGTTCTGCAGGGCTGGGGAGGCCTCAGAAAACTTACAATCATGGTGGAAGGGGGAGCAGATATGTCCTTCACACATGGCGGCAGCAAGGAGAAGTACTGAGCAAAAGGGGTAAAAGCCCCTTATAAAACCATCAGATCTTGAGAGAACTCACTCAGTATCATGAGAACAGCAACATGAGGGTAACTGCCCCCATGATCCAATTACTTCCCAATGGGTCCCTCCCACCACACGAGGAAATTATGGGAACTATAATTCAAGATGAGATTTGGGTGGAAACACAGCCAAACCATATCAATCACTATAGTAGTAATATCTTCAAGCTTCTTGATCATTGTGTCTATTGTATGAAATCGATTTCATATTCTCCTTTATTAATTTGTGTTTTATTAATTTGGCCTCTATTGATGCTCTTTGGTTTATTTCTCCATTTGTGTAAAATCCAAGAGAGGTGCCTTGAAAAGTTCAATACAGGGACCTTAGAAGGAGGGGATGTTTTTCATATTTAAAGTGTATGTGCTGCCATGTCCACAATAAGAAGCACAGTCCCCTGCTTCTGTGAAGATATGTGGCTTTTCCAGATTATTACATGGTTTGCAGTGGAGAGAATCTTGCCTGCATCATAGGGACTTCCCTCTGGGTCAGGCTCGATCTGAGTTTGGAGAGGCTGAAGCAGAAGGAGGTAAACTGAGGAGCAGGCATTCTCTGCTTGCAAGGTTGGCCCTGAGTGGGGTGCCCAAGGGCTTCTGTGGAACTATATTTATTTGCCGCTTAGCAAACTCAGGGGTAAGAAAGTCTTGCTTGTGGTGCCTGACCTCCAAGGCTGGTCACTGGGAATGTCAACTTCAAGAGGACAGAACTTGTGTCTTCTTGGTCACCTCTGGATGAACAGGGCCTGGTACTTAGTAAGCACTCAGTGAATGGATGGATGGATGATGGGTGAGTGGATGAGTGGATGGAAAAATGCATGTATAGATGGATGAATGGATGAATAGATGGATTAATGGATGGATGGAGGGATGGATGGGTAGATGAATAGATGGATGAATGGATAGATGGGTGGGTAGATGAATGGATGGGTAGATGGATGAATGGATGGATAGATGAATGAATAAATGGACGGATGGATGGATGGATGAACGGATGGATGAATGGATGAGTGGGTGGATGGATTCAGAGATAGATGAATAAATATAGGGGCAAAGGGAAGGCTTACTTGGTGGAGAATAAGTCAGTCCAGATCACAGCCCTGTGGAGATTGGGTGTGGGTCATCTGGTGGCGTTTAAATGTATTAATGGCCCTGGAATCATGAATTGAATCTTTAGAAAAACAAGCATTTTCTGTTTCTGATGTGTATATGGAGATCTTTTGGACTTGTCCACCCCAGGATATTTTCAGGTCATGCAGGCGTGTATCTGAGCAGTGACTGTTTTGTTTTTATTTCCTGCAGTGCTTACTTGCTCCTTGGCTCACCCTTGCAGATTGCTCATGGCTGAGTCTCCTGGGTCTGATGACATTGTCAGTGTGACTGGAGTGCTATTCTGGGTGGATGATAAACAGGTCCGGGAATAGTCTCCTGTTCTCTAAGGACAGCTGTGTAATAGGATTAAAGCTTCAGAGAGCAGCCCTGGCCTAAAGTGTAGAGGAACTGGGTTAAGGGGAATTCTATCTGGGTAAGAGAAATGAATCTTATACTCCAGCAATACAGACCCGGTTGCAGCTCCTCAAACAGGCCACTCTGGTCACCTCTGGACTCAGGACAGATTGGCCCCTCTGCCTATGACTGTCCCTGTCTTCCTTTCTTGCTCATCCGTTGCCTGGGCATGGATGTTGCTTCCCTGGGAAAGCTTCCTGCCTTTGGGACTGCAATTAGCGCCTGGCTTATTCCAGCCCTAGGCTACGAAAGGGCAGGAACTTCACACAGTGCGAGGCACACAGGGGGCCTTCAGTAGCTGTCTGTGAACTAAATTCAGCCCTGCACCCAGGCCATCACAAGCGTCTTTGTTCTAACACAGTCCAGGAGGAAAGAGAGCTGCCACGTACTGATGGTCTCCCATGGGCCAGGCTCTTGAGGTTCCATGTGCATGTTCTCATTAAGTGCTCACAGCAACTCCACCAGGTTTCCAGTTTCACAGCCAAGAAAACAGACGCTCCATGAGGGGAGGCAGCTTGGCAAGGCAATCACCTCGTATGGGGCAGTGCAGTGTTGTACACATTCGTGTCCCACTTGGATGACTTGAGGAATGACTTGAGGATGACTGAATGACTTGAGGGTCCCACAGAACCCTTCTTGTGAAAGACCCTTCATTTGGAGGCTGCACTGGAGAAGGGATGCTGGACATCACATTGGAGCGTCCAAGTGCAGCATCTTCAATTTCTTGAACCTTCTGTGCTTCTTGCTTGGGTAACTGTGCCTCCTCTGACCTTTGGGCCAACCTGGCTCATGAGAGATTCCAAGGATTTGAACTGTCTCCAGGGTCATGGGGCAGCCTGCATCTCATGCTTGATTTTTCTCCAGGGATATCCTAGGTCAGGTAGTTAGGGTGATGGGCATTAGCTCCAGAGTCAGCCTGATGGGTTGTGTGTGTGTGTGTGTGTGTGTGTGTGTGTGTGTGTGTGTTTTATTAACTTTTATCTGGCAAGAGTGTTGAAGAATCAACTTTTAAAAAATATTTGCATATCTCATTTCTTTGTCTAATTAGTGTTGTGAGAATGATGTCCCAGTTTTCATGCTTGAATAAACAGCTCATGGTGTAAGGCGCTAAGGGCTGGCTCACTGCGCCGCGTTCCCTTCTTTTATTTGCCGTCTCGTCCAAGCTTTGTTTCAATCCATGCTCCTGACTTTTTTTTTTTAAAGGAATGATCCCATCAGCTAAATTATACCTTTTACTGCCACGAAATACCTCCTTCATTTAGAGGATATGTTTGTCAATGTTGCAGGATAATTCCGAGCGTCAAATCACTAGAAGTGCTTACTACAAAAAGTAGACTTGGCCAGGCGCGGTGGCTCACGCCTGTAATCCCAGCACTTTGGGAGGCTGAGGCAGGGGGATCACCTGAGGTCAGGAGTTCAAGACCAGCTGGTCAACATGACAAAACCCCATCTCTGCTAAAAATACAAAAATTAGCTGGGTGTGGTATGGTAGGCACCTGTAGTCCCAGGTACTCGGGAGGCTGAGGCAGGAGAATCACTTGAACCTGGGAGGTGGAGGTTGCAGTGAGCTGAGATCATGCCACTGCCCTCCAGCCTGGGTGACAGAATGAGACTCTGTCTCAAGTATATATATATACACACACACACGTGTGTGTGTGTGCACGCGCATGTGTGTGTGTATTGCCTTTGCTCCATTTTAAAGTGGAATTTAAGAAAAGACGGGATGGGGGAGATTTAGGTTAAGTGTGACATGACCCCAATTTTATGTATGACCTTACAAATCCTCTGGTTTATTCACTCCAGCTGGACTAAAGACATGTAAGCGTTGGAGGATGGAACATAGAAATTCTTTCCCTTGAGGGGTTTTCAGTCCTATTGGAAAAGCAGAGCGTAAACCTGAAATGATTCTGTGCTGATGTCAGCACCCTGGGAGCACAGGGAAGCTCGTGTTCAGCCAAAGCTGACTCGGCTGCGACGCTGAAGCTAGAATTGGCATGGTGGGCAGGCACAAAGAGGACAGGCTGCATTCTGAGAAGTGTAATTTTCAGAACACTGGAGGGCATAGTTCTATTCAGCACCTAAGGTGCTGTCCATTTCTGGGCTTCATTTTAAAAGAGACACACAGGCAAATGAAGCCAGTCTGGAGATGATCTCCAGGACAGTCGACGGTTTTGACATGATGCCACCCTAAGAATTGCTGGAGCATGTATGGGTGCTTAGCTGGGAAAGAGACTTTGGGGAGGAGAAGCATAATAGCAACTGTCCAATAGATTGGTGCAGTTGGAAGCAGCTGGGAAGGTGGTTTGGACCAGATAATGAAGGGATTCGGTTGCCTTGCTAAAGATTCTGCAGTTTATTCTGTTGGCAATGGGGGGCTACTGGAGGCTTCTAAGGAAGAAGCAATGAGATTTACTCATGGTTCAGGAGCACCTTGGTTAAATTTGGAGAACGCAGAGGAGGAACAGGTTTAGGGAAGGAGGCATGGGTTTGCTGCAGTATCAGGCAGGTTGGAGGCTCTGGGAGGCACTGACCAAAGTTGGGGGAGAAGGTGACATTGTGCAGGAACAGGGAGCTATGAGGCACTCTCGACAAAACCTACACTTAAAGGATGAGCCCAAGAGGATTATAGGGAATGCAAGAGGTGGGTCGGAGACGCAGGAGGACTAGGAGATCATAGCTTCATGGAAGTGAAGAGAGGGGATTTCAAGACGGAATGCATGGTTGGTAATCCTATGGAAATCATCCCCATTTTTTGAACAATGCTCATTTATTGAGTGCTGGACATTATGCTAAGTGCTCTGTGCACATCATTTTCTTTAATTTTTATTGGAGCTTCACAAGGTAGCCAATAACAATGATATTTTCTAGAGAAGGGGCTGAGGATAAGAGCATTAGGCATCCAGGAGATAGTGGAGGATAGAATGTGGGCTTGGGTGTGACATAGGCCAGCTCCCCCTGGCTCCACCTCTGCCCTGTTTAGCTATGTGAACTTGTACAAATTACTTAACCTCTCCAGGGCCCAACTGCTTGTTCTCTGAACTAAACACAGCATCCCTGTCTCCTGAGGATGCTGATGGGATTCTGCCAGCTTGGCATCATTATAAGTAAAGTCCCTTGCACTGTGCCTGACATTCAGGGGCCCCTCCATAGACTTCTGTGTGGTCGTGGTTATTTCCCAACATTTCCTAGTCGGTAAGAGGCAGACCTGAGATCTGAACCCAGGTTCATGTGAGACCGTAGCCTGTGCCTGGTGCTGTAACAAGGGAGGTTATGTGGGACAGGAGTTTGAGTGCTATGGGGTTGAGGACTTGTGTTTTAGCAGGAGGAACAACAGGAGCACGTCTGAGCCCAGACGGGAAAGAGGAAGTGAGAGGAAGAGACCGATGCTGCTAGAGAGAGGAAGTTAACTGAAGGGAAGGTCACAGGTGGCACATAGAGTGTGACATTAAGCATAGATGGAGGATGACCCTGAAACCAAAGCAAGTATTTTTTCCTCACAGACAGGAGGGACAGAAAGTCTGAAGAGAGGAGGAGATACAGAGGAATTTTCAAGCAGGTGCAAGAAAGCTGAGGGTGCCCCAGCAGATGACTTCTGTTCTCGGAGGAATGCAGAGATAGGGTCAAGTTCTGAGGAGAGGGAGTGGGGGTGGGGCAGGACACTTAGGAAGAAGAGGCTCAATCTCCACAGCCACCAAGAGCGATAGACTGAGGAGAAGAGAGGCCAGAAGAAGAAGGCTTGTGGAGACTGTTGTGCCCCTGGTCTTGAGTGGCGTACCTTGTTCTAATTTGTATTTGTGGCAGTGCCAGGCAATGTGAAGATGTGGTTTGTACCTGGGGACAGAGGTAGGAAATTAGAATGGTTGGGTTGGCCCAGATTTGGAAATTCACCAGTTGGGTTGCAGAAGGACAGGATGTGGCAGTGAAGTGACAGCTTCTGGGAAAACGCGAATCAAAAAAGCTCAGGAGATGAGGGTGGGAGAAGGTGTAGGGAGGGACACTGCGGTTGGGAATATGCCCTCCCTCCTGCTATTGTTGGATACCCAGAGTGTGGTTTGGACCTTCCAGTGAAGAACATGTATGATCCACCTTTGGATCTCACGTCCCAGCAAATATGAAGCATCTGTGTGGAAAACTCTATGGCAAGAGCTGCTGTCGTACCTCCTAAGTTCTACCCCAACTTTGACCTGAAGCACAATCCACTAAAACTGGGCTTTCAGAGGTCCTGGTTCCATGGTCACGTGGCAGGGGAGGCCCTGCCCTTCCTCAGTTTGATGTCATTCTTTCCTGGATGTTGAAGGGTATAAGTGAAAGATGTGCAGGGATAAGATCTCTTTTGAGGAGCCGTTCAAAATACGTTCTCCCTCCCTCTCTCCCTCTCTCTCTCTCTCTCTCTCTCTCTCTCTCTCTCTCTCTCTCTCTCTCTCTCTCTCTCCCTCCCTCCCTCCCTCCCTCCCTCCCTCCCTCTCTCTCTCTCTCTCTCTTTCTCTCTCTTTTCTTAACCTATTTCTGCTAGTTTTTATTCATTGATGAAGGTGCCAGCAGATCAGAAGATCTTGAAGTCTTGAAGAGACAGCCCCAGACAGGCTGGTCTGGGCTCCAAAGAAGAGCTGGACCCCCATATACAGCAGGACCCAGAGCTGCCTCCCACCTGGGTGGAGGGAGAGCCCTTCTCTGGGTGTGGCTCAGAATTTGATACCTTTGAAACTAAGAGGGACCGTCACTGAGACCTTTGGGGCTGAGCAGGTGCCCTGTTCAGCTCTTCCCCTGTCCCAGGTCAAGCAGTTGCTGACTTAAGGTGTCCAAAGTCGAACTTGTCAAGTTTCTCTACTCTAAAGTTACCCTTTTTCCCCCTTTTCATACGATCAGCCCGCACTTAAGATGTGGGGAGTTCTGTTCCACCTCCTCGAGGGTGGAGTATCTGCAGAAATTATTTGGAATTCTTTTGTATGGAAAATTTATCTTTTCTCCCTCATTTAACTTGTTTATCCAATTACTTCTTTATGTAAGTATGCACTCATGGATATTTAATTTATACTTTGGGTTATAATTGAATACTACTTTCTTTTGTTGCTCAAATTGTTTCAGCTTTGGCTTTTGGAAGCTCCTTCAATTGGCTCTGTTACCCTCTGACATTCTTCTATCATTGTGTGTGTGCTTGCATGTGAATGTGTGTGTGTGTTTGTGCATGTGTGTACGTGCACGTATACATGCAGCTGTATACAAGATGCCCCAGGCTCATCTTGTATTTTGTCTCCCCTAGGCCCTGGGATCAACCCTTTCCCTGGTTCCTTTTATTAAAGAATGTTTTAAGAAACCAAGATTTGGGTGCTAGGTGTTTCTTTCCTGGCTGGGATGTTGTTACTTCTAGGCCCTTCCAGTTGATAAACCAAGGAGATATTTGTGTGTAAAGCAACCTGTGTATACAACATATCTATAAACATGTATTCATTTGTATCTATGTTAAGCTAAACATGAGTCACACTCATGTCTCAACCCTGATCCCTTTACAGTAGGGTCTTCTAGCCTTTCTCCTTGCTTGTCTGTAGCCTACTCCAACAGTGAGAAACATGGTTGCCACCCGCTGCCATCTATGTACTTAATTATTCAGTTCCAGCATTCGTGTGTGCCGGTTTCTGTCTTTTTAACTCATATTCCGTGCAAACAACTTTATCATCTAGAGTACAGTGCTGATGTACAGTTCACTTTGCCTTTAGTCTTACTATATTTGGTTCCAGAGTTACTTAGTTCAGCACCTTTATTTCTTAGCCCCTTCAGTGAGGTTGTTTCATACATATGTCATACAGTTATGTTCTTTTATCACAGTCTACATTCCATTCTGGGAGCCCCTCAATATTAAAATGTTTTTTAAGAGGGGGCGGAGCAAGACGGCCGAATAGGAACAGCTCCAGTCTCCAACTCCCAGCGCGAGCAACACAGAAGACCGGTGATTTCTGCATTTTCAACTGAGGTACTGGGGTCATCTCACTAGGGAGTGCTGGACAATCGGTGCTGGTCAGCTGCTGCAGCCTGACCAGCGAGAGCTGAAGCAGGGCGAGGCATCGCCTCACCTGGGAAGCGCAAGGGGGAAGGGAATCCCTTTTCCTAGCCAAGGGAACTGAGACACACAACACCTGGAAAATCGGGTAACTCCCACTCCAATACCGCGCTTTAAGCAAACGGGCACACCAGAAGAATATATCCCTCACCTGGCCAGGAGGGGCCCACGCCCACGGAGCCTCCCTCATTGCTAACACAGCAGTCTGCGGCGATCTAACCGCAAGGCAGCAGCGAGGGTGGGGGAGGGGCGCCCGCCATTGCTGAGGCTTAAGTAGGTAAACAAAGCCGCTGGGAAGCTCGAACTGGGTGGAGCTCACAGCAGCTCAAGGAAACCTGCCTGTCTCTATAGACACCACCTCTGGGGGCAGGGCACAGCTAAAAAAACAACAGGGGAAGCAGCAGAGGCCTGAGCAGACGCGAACGACTCTGTCTGACAGCTTTGAAGAGAGCAGTGGATCTCCCAACACGGAGGTTGAGATCTGAGATCGGACAGACTGCCTGCTCAAGTGGGTCCCTGACCCCTGAGTAGCCTAACTGGGAGACATCCCCCACTAGGGGCAGTCTGACACCCCACACCTCACAGGGTGGAGTACACCCCTGAGAGGAAGCTTCCAAAGTAAGAATCAGACAGGTACACTCGCTGTTCAGCAATATTCTATCTTCTGCAACCTCTGCTGCTGATACCCAGGCAAACAGGGTCTGGAGTGGACCTCAAGCAATCTCCAACAGACCTATAGCTGAGGGTCCTGACTGTCAGAAGGAAAACTATCAAACAGGAGGGACACCTATACCAAAACCCCATCAGTACGTCACCATCATCAAAGACCAGAGACAGATAAAACCACAAAGATGGGGAAAAAGCAGGGCAGAAAAGTTGGAAATTCAAAAAGTAAGAGCGCATCTCCCCCTGCAAAGGAGCGCAGCCCATCGCCAGCAACGGATCGAAGCTGGTCAGAGAATGACTTTGATGAGATGAGAGAAGAAGGCTTCAGTCCATCAAACTTCTCAGAGCTAAAGGAGGAATTACGTAGCCAGCGCAAAGAAACTAAAAATCTTGAAAAAAGAGTGGAAGAATTGACAGCTAGACTAATTAATGCAGAGAAGGTCATAAACGAAATGACAGAGATGAAAACCATGACACGAGAAATACGTGACAAATGCACAAGTTTCAGTAACCGACTCGATCAACTGGAAGAAAGAGTATCAGCGATTGAGGATCAAATGAATGAAATGAAGCGAGAAGAGAAACCAAAAGAAAAAAGAAGAAAAAGAAATTAACAAAGCCTGCAAGAAGTATGGGATTATGTAAAAAGACCAAATCTACGTCTGATTGGGGTGCCTGAAAGTGTGGGGGAAAATGGAACCAAGTTGGAAAACACTCTTCAGGATATCATCCAGGAGAACTTCCCCAACCTAGTAGGGCAGGCCAACATTCAAATTCAGGAAATACAGAGAACGCCACAAAGATACTCCTCGAGAAGAGCAACTCCAAGACACATAATTGCCAGATTCACCAAAGTTGAAATGAAGGAAAAAATCTTAAGGGCAGCCAGAGAGAAAGGTCGGGTTACCCACAAAGGGAAGCCCATCAGACTAATAGCAGATCTCTCGGCAGAAACTCTACAAGCCAGGAGAGAGTGGGGGCCAATATTCAACGTTCTTAAAGAAAAGAACTTTAAACCCAGAATTTCATATCCAGCCAAACTAAGTTTCATCAGTGAAGGAGAAAGAAAATCCTTTACAGATAAGCAAATGCTTAGAGATTTTGTCACCACCAGGCCTGCCTTACAAGAGACCCTGAAGGAAGCCCTAAACATGGAAAGGAACAACCGGTACCAGCCATTGCAAAAACATGCCAAAATGTAAAGACCATCGAGGCTAGGAAGAAACTGCATCAACTAATGAGCAAAATAACCAGTTAATATCATAATGGCAGGATCAAGTTCACACATAACAATATTAACCTTCAATGTAAATGGACTAAATGCTCCAATTAAAAGACACAGACTGGCAAACTGGATAAAGAGTCAAGACCCATCAGTCTGCTGTATTCAGGAGACCCATCTCACATGCAGAGACATACATAGGCTCAAAATAAAGGGATGGAGGAAGATCTACCAAGCAAATGGAGAACAAAAAAAAGCAGGGGTTGCAATCCTAGTCTCTGATAAAACAGACTTTAAACCGTCAAAGATCAAAAGAGACAAAGAAGGCCATTACATAATGGTAAAGGGATCAATTCAACAGGAAGAGCTAACTATCCTAAATATATATGCACCCAATACAGGAGCACCCAAATTCATAAAGCAAGTCCTTAGAGACTTACAAAGAGACTTAGACTCCCATACAATAATAATGGGAGACTTCAACACTCCACTGTCAACATTAGACAGATCAACGAGACAGAAAGTTAACAAGGATATCCAGGAATTGAACTCATCCCTGCACCAAGCGGACCTAATAGTCATCTATAGAATTCTCCACCCCAAATCAACAGAATATACATTCTTCTGAGCACCACATCGCACTTATTCCAAAATTGACCACATAATTGGAAGTAAAGCACTCCTCAGCAAATGTAAAAGAACAGAAATTATAACAAACTGTCTCTCAGACCACACTGCAATCAAACTAGAACTCAGGACTAAGAAACTCAATCAAAACCACTCAACTACATGGAAACTGAACAACCTGCTCCTGAATGACTACTGGGTACATAACGAAATGAAAGCAGAAATAGAGATGTTCTTTGAAACCAATGAGAACAAAGATACAACATACCAGAATCTCTGGGACACATTTAAAGCAGTGTGTAGAGGGAAATTTATAGCACTAAATGCCCACAAGAGAAAGCAGGAAAGATCTAAAATTGACACTCTAACATCACAATTAAAAGAACTAGAGAGGTAAGAGCAAACACATTCAAAAGCTAGCAGAAGGCAAGAAATAACTAAGATCAGAGCAGAACTGAAGGAGATAGAGACACCAAAAACCCTCCAAAAAATCAATGAGTCCAGGAGTTGGTTTTTTGAAAAGATCAACAAAATTGACAGACCGCTAGCAAGACTAATAAAGAAGAAAAGAGAGAGGAGTCAAATAGACGCAATAAAAAATGATAAAGGGGATGTCACCACCGACCCCACAGAAATACAAACTACCATCAGAGAATACTATAAACACCTCTACGCAAATCAACTAGAAAATCTAGAAGAAATGGATAATTTCCTGGACACTTACACTCTCCCAAGACTAAACCAGGAAGAAGTTGAATCCCTGAATAGACCAATAGCAGGCTCTGAAATTGAGGCAACAATTAATTGCCTACCCACCAAAAAGTCCAGGACCAGATGGATTCACAGCTGAATTCTACCAGAGGTACAAGGAGGAGCTGGTACCATTCCTTCTGAAACTATTCCAATCAATAGAAAAAGAGGGAATCCTCCCTAACTCACTTTATGAGGCCAACATCATCCTGATACCAAAGCCTGGCAGAGACACAACAAAAAAAGAGAATTTTAGACCAATATCCCTGATGAACATCGATGCAAAAATCCTCAATAAAATACTGGCAAACCGGATTCAGTATCACATCAAAAAGCTTATCCACCATGATCAAGTGGGCTTCATCCCTGGGATGCAAGGCTGGTTCAACATTCGCAAATCAATAAATGTAATGCAGCATATAAACAGAACCAAAGTCAAGAACCACATGATTATCTCAATAGATGCAGAAAAGGCTTTAGACAAAATTCAACAGCCCTTCATGCTAAAAACGCTCAATAAATTCGTTATTGTTGGAACGTACCTCAAAATAATAAGAGCTATTTATGACAAACCCACAGCTAATATCATACTGAACGCGCAAAAACTGGAAAAGTTCCCTTTGAAAACTGGCACAAGACAGGGATGCCCTCTCTCACCACTCCTATTCAACATAGTGTTGGAAGTTCTGGCTGGGGCAATCAGGCAAGAGAAAGAAATCAAGGGTATTCAGTTAGGAAAAGAAGAAGTCAAATTGTCCCTGTTTGCAGATGACATGATTGTATATTTAGAAAACCCCATTGTCTCAGCCCAAAATCTCCTTAAGCTGATAAGCAACTACAGCAAAGTCTCAGGATACAAAATTAATGTGCAAAAATCACAAGCATTCTTATACACCAGTAACAGACAAGCAGAGAGCCAAATCAGGAATGAACTTCCATTCACAATTGCTTCAAAGAGAATAAAATACCTAGGAATCCAACTTACAAGGGATGTAAAGGACCTCTTCAAGGAGAACTACAAACCACTGCTCCGTGAAATCAAAGAGGACACAAACAAATGGAAGAACATACCATGCTCATGGATAGGAAGAATCAATATTGTGAAAATGGCCATACTGCCCAAGGTTATTTATAGATTCAATGCCATCCCCATCAAGCTACCAATGAGTTTCTTCACAGAATTGGAAAAAACGGCTTTAAAGTTCATATGGAACCAAAAAAGAGCCCGCATTGCCAAGACAATCCTAAGTCAAAAGGACAAAGCTGGAGGCGTCACGCTACCTGACTTCAAACTATACTACAAGGCTACAGTAACCAAAACAGCATGGTACTGGTACCAAAACAGAGCTGTAGACCAATGGAACAGAACAGAGTCCTCAGAAATAATACCACACATCTACAGTCATGTGATCTTTGACAAACCTGAGAGAAACAAGAAATGGGGAAAGGATTCCCTATTTAATAAATGGTGCTGGGAAAATTGGCTAGCCATAAGTAGAAAGCTGAAACTGGATCCTTTCCTTACTCCTTATACGAAGATCAATTCAAGATGGATTAGAGACTTAAATGTTAGACCTAATACCATAAAAATCCTAGAAGAAAATCTAGGTAGTACCATTCAGGACATAGGCATGGGCAAGGACTTCATGTCTAAAACACCAAAAGCAACGGCAGCAAAAGCAAAAATTGACAAATGGGATCTAATTAAACTAAAGAGCTTCTGCACAGCAAAAGAAACTACTATCAGAGTGAGCAGGCAACCTACAGAATGGGAGAAAATTTTTGCAATCTACTCATCTGACAAAGGGCTAATATCCAGAATCTACAAAGAACTCAAACAAATATACAAGAAAAAAACAAACAACCCCATCAAAAAGTGGGCAAAGGATATGAACAGACATTTCTCAAAAGAAGACATTCATACAGCCAACAGACACATGAAAAAATGCTCATCATCACTCGCCATCAGAGAAATGCAAATCAAAACCACAATGAGATACCATCTCACACCAGTTAGAATGGCAATCATTAAAAAGTCAGGAAACAACAGGTGCTGGAGAGGATGTGGAGAAATAGGAACACTTTTACACTGTTGGTGGGATTGTAAACTAGTTCAACCATTATGGAAAACAGTATGGCAATTCCTCAAGGATCTAGAACTAGATGTACCATATGACCCAGCCATCCCACTACTGGGTATATGCCCAAAGGATTATAAATTATTCTACTACAAAGACACATGCACACGTATGTTTCTTGCAGCACTATTCACAATAGCAAAGACTTGGAATCAACCCAAATGTCCATCTGTGACGGACTGGATTAAGAAAATGTGGCACATATACACCATGGAATACTATGCAGCCATAAAAAAGGATGAGTTTGCGTCCTTTGTAGGGACATGGATGCAGCTGGAAACCATCATTCTTAGCAAACTATCACAAGAAGAGAAAACCAAACACCGCATGTTCTCACTCATAGGTGGGAACTGAACAATGAGATCACTTGGACTCGGGAAGGGGAACATCACACACTGGGGCCTATCATGGGGAGGGGGGAGGGGGGAGGGATTGCATCAGGGAGTTATACATGATATAAATGATGAATTGATGGGTGCTGACGAGTTGATGGGTGCAGCACACCAACATGGCACAAGTATACATATGTAACAAACCTGCACGTTATGCACATGTACCCTAGAACTTAAAGTATAATAAAAATAAAAAATAAAATGTTTTTTAAAATTACATACATTAGATTTTACTCTCTGTGCTGTAAACCTCTATGGGTTTTGACAAACGTGTCGTTTCGTGTATCTCCCATTAAAGTATCATAGAGAGTAGCTTCACCACACCCAAATAATACCCTGTGCTTTGCCTGTTTAATCCTTCTCCCTCCCCTTCGTCCACCCCGATCTGTTCACCATCTCTATAGTTTTGCCTTTTTGAGAATGTCATATAAATAGCATCATACAGCAGGTGGCCTTTTCAGACTGGTCTCTTTCACTTAGTAATATACATTTAAGATTCACCCAGCTGGGCGTGGTGGCTCACACCTGTAATCCCAGCTCTTTGGGAGGCCGAGCTGGGTGGATCACCTGAGGTCAGGAATTCAAGACCAGCCTGGTCCACCTGGTGAAACCCCGTCTCTACTAAAAATACAAAAATTAGCTGGGCGTGGTGGCGGGTGTGTGTAATCCCAGCTACTCGGGAGGCTGAGGCAGGAGAAGCACTTGAACCTGGAAGGTGGAGGTTGCAGTGAGCCTAGATCACGCCATTGCACTCCAGCCTAGGTGACAGAGCAAGACTCCATCTCAAAAAATAAAAAGATTCATCTATGTTTTTTCATGACTGGATAGCTCATTGTTTTTATTGCTGAATAGTATTCCACTGTATAGATGTACCACAGTTTGTCCGTTCATCCATGGAAGGATATCTTGGTTGCTTCCAGTTTTTGGTGATTATGAATAAAGCTGCTATACACATTTGTATGCCGATCTTTTGTGAAGAAAAGTTTTTTAAATCATTTGGGTAAATAACTACGAGTACTATTGATGGATTCTAAGGTAAGACTGTGTTTACCTTTGTAAAAAACTGACAAACTGTCTTCTGCAGTGGCTATATAATTTTGTATTTTCACCAGCAGTTAATGAGAGAGTGCTTGCCATTCTGGGTCCTTGCCAGTTATGGTATTGTCAGTGTTTGAGATTTTAGCCATTCAAATAGGTATGTAGTGGCACTGCACTGTTGCTTTAATTTGCATTTCCCTGATAACAAATGATGTTGAGCATCATTTCATATGCATGTTTGCTCTCTGAATATGTTTTTTTTTGGCGAGTGTCTGTTCAGATCTTTTTGCCCATTTTTTTTTTTTATAGTTGAGTTGCTTGTTTTCTTATTGTTAGTTTTAAGAGTTATTTGTATGTTTTGGATATCATTCCTTTGTTACGTATGTGTTTTGCAAAGATTTTCTTCCAATTTCTGGCTTTTTATTCTCTTAACAGTGTCATAGAGCAGAAGTTTTTAATTTTAATAAAGTCTAATTTGTTTATTTTTTCTTTCATGGATTGTGCTTTTGGTGCTGTATCTAAAAATTCATCACAAACCCAAGGTCATATAGGTTTTATCCTTTGTTTTATGATTTTGCATTTTACATTTAGGTTCTCGACCAATTTTAAGGGAATTTTGTTTAAGGTGTAAGGTTTGTGTCTATATATAAATACAATGTGTATGTGGGGATATTTCTGAGTTCTCTCTTCTGTTTCATTGACTTAGGTATCTATTCTTTTCTCCAGTGTCTTGCTGTCTTGATTACTATCGTCTTGAAATAATCTAATGTGAATCCTTCAACTTTGTTCTACTTCAATATTATTTTGGCTTTTCCAGGTCTTTTGCATTTTCAAATAAATTTTAGAATCAGTTTGCCAATATCTAGAAAATAACTTGGTGGGAACTTGATTGGGATTGTGTTAGGGTCCCAAAAAGTGACACCTTAACAACCCTGAATCCTCTAATGCATCCATATAGAATATCCTTTTGTTTATATCTTCTTTGATGTTCATTTTTAAGTCTCTTTTTCTCTCTCTTTTGTGTAATTTATATTAATGTCTTTTCAAGCTCACTGAATTTTTCCTTTTTCATTTCTATTTTGGTGTTATGCTTATTCAGTTAACTTTTATTTCCAGATACTGTATTTTTTCATTCTAAAATTTTTGCTTATTTCTTGTTTTTATCTTCCATTTCTCCTCTGAGATTCCCTATATTTTCCTTGACCTCATGGAGTATGGCAATAATATGTGCTTTAAAGCCTTTATCTAATGATTTGAACATCTGGATCATCTTTGAGTAGGCATTTACTGATGGTCTTTTATCTTGGGAATGGGTTACATTTTCCTGATTCTTTGTAAATGAGTAACTTTGGATTGTGTCTTGGACGTTATGATTGTTGTGTTTTGGAGACTCTGAATTACGTAATACTCTTCTCAAGAAAGCTGATGGTTTGTTATAGCAGGCAATCAGCCCAGACTCAAGGCCTGATCTTGAGCTTTGTCTTATCTTTTGTGGGTTCAAGTCTCAGTTCAATACTTTAAGCCTTTGCTCCATTGCTTTGAGTTTGTCCCATGCATGCAAATTTAGTGGTCAGCCTGAGATTCATCCAGAGTTCATGCACAAAATTAGGGGATCTACTCCTTCTAACCTTTCTTCTCTTGGATTCCTCCTCACACTCCAGTGACCGTGGTTGCCTTTGCTCAGTCTTCCTGGTTCCTTCAAACAGAAAGACAACAGATTTTTTTTGCAGAGTTTTAGCCACTTATACTGCAGTAGTCTTCAATTGTGTCCTGCTTTCAGGGCAAAAATCAGGAACGAACTATTAAAAAACAGGAAAGCTAGCTACCCTGTGCCGCTCTCTACTTCAAATTTGGACTTCCCTCTATAATCTATCTGCTTGGTTCTACTCTCCAGAATCCTCAGTAGTAATTTTTCTTATTTTGCCCTGACTTTATCATTTTTATTCATGGGAGGGTTGGTCTGGAGGGGGCTCACACTGCCACACCAGAAGTGGACGTCCTCCTGCTTTTTTCACTGAGCACCATTTCTTGGAGATTTTTTCCAAATTAGCATAAACAACATCCTTAATTTTTTCCCACAAATCACACGGGATTTCAATATCCTTAATCTTTTTGATAGTACATAGTAGTCCACTATAAGCAGATCCCTCCTGGTGAGCATTTATGCTGTTTGCAAGGTTTTTTGTTTTAGGGACAGGCTGCATCAAATGTCCTTGTACCTCATGCCTTTGAGGCCTTAGTGGATAAATGTCTTGGGCCCCCAGCCACAGTGGAGATTTCTCTTGGAATCCTGAAAAATATTCATTTCTTTGGGAGTAGCATGGTTTCTTTGTCCTTCTGGTTGACTGGAGGCCTGGACCATGTATCTGAGCATATCAGCAGCAGGAAGATGTGGAGGAGAGAAAGATAATGAGGGATGCTGAATATTCAGAAGTCTTAGTGATTGCAACAGAGTGCTCAGCTGAGAGGAGCTAGGCAAGTCTGATACAAAAGGACAGTGACAGCCCCAACAACCCCCAACAAATTTCGGTGGCTTTATTTAATTGCCTCTTTCCAAATTGATTGTCTATCAGCAAATAATGAAAGGGCACTGGATAAAAATATATACCATTAAAGGAAAGCTTTATCTTTTTGCTGCCCTCTCCTGTAATTCCTCTTTTTTCTTTTTTTTTTTTTTTTTGAGGCGGAGTCTTGCTCTGTCGCCCAGGCTGGAGTGCAGTGGCGCGATCTCCGCTCACTGCAAGCTCCGCCTCCCGGGTTCACGCCATTCTCCTGCCTCAGCCTCCCAAGTAGCTGGGACTACAGGCGCCCGCCACCTCGCCCGGCTAGTTTTTTGTATTTTTAGTAGAGATGGGGTTTCACTGTGTTCGCCAGGATGGTCTCGATCTCCTGACCTTGTGATCCGCCCGTCTTGGCCTCCCAAAGTGCTGGGATTACAGGCTTGAGCCACCGCGCCCGGCCAATTCCTCTTATGCAAATAACTTTTCGGAATCATTACTGAGTGTCCCTTGTTCACACACCTTCAGCATCTCCCTGTTGTCTCTAGGGTGAAAAGTACCCAATGTTTATTATTGTACTCAAGGCCTGCAATATGCCAATCCCGAATATCCCCAGGTATTCAGTCACCTTCTAGCTGTGTGACTTTAGGCAAGATCGCATGTTCTCTGAACCTCTGTCACTCCATCCACAAAATGGGAAGAGTCATGCTTCCTTCTCAGAGTTGATGGGCTTAGGTGCAGCACTTGGCACCATATTTGGCGTGTAGAAAGTGTCCAGTGGTTGCCACCCATAGGTGTGTTATTGCCCAAACCTCCTGTCTGACCCAGATTCTAATCTGAACCTTGTATTTCAGATGCATTAAATGACCAGTTTCCACACACAGAGAAGCACACTTCGTTGTTGGTGGCCATTGATTCAAAGCAATGCAGTGGTCATACTGATGTTAAAAACATGTGAGGTTAAAGTTAGAAGACATCCGGACAGCCTTCTGAGATTTGGAGATGTTGTTTTTCTCTCTTGGCTTCCCCCCCGCCCCCTTTTTTTTGTTTTAAGGAGCAATTAGGATTTTTGGTGCACATTTCATCTGGTGTACAGTTTTGGTGTATAGTCCTTTGGTGTACAGTTCACCTGTACACCAAAAGATCCTAGTCTCTTCTCAGCGGCTGGAAAGCATTTCCCACAGTTGGGTGCTCTGTTCAGATGGACTTGCTCTCCATGGTGAGATGTGGTGTGGTGGCACCAGAGCATGGGCTTTGGTGATGGCTATTTTGTTGGCTGCTCGAGCCCAGGGGGCAAATACAGACTTCATGCAGCTTAATGTGCACAGACAACTGCATAACCACATTAAAGAAGAGAAATGAAGGAAATACAAACCTGCTAATTTTAACCAACCCTCCCTGAACTCCGGCTGTGGTTCTGGCACTGGATGGAAGATGAACACACAGCCTCCAAGAGTTTGCAGGATGGTGGGAAAGGATCTGTACACAGGCACTGACACCCACGTATACCCTGCAGGAGTAGCCAGAAGAGGGATGGATAAAAGCCAGGGTGGGGCATAGACTCTCCTGGGTCATGTTGACATCTAGGGGGCTTTCTAGGATGAAAAGGAGTTTGAAAGGTGAATAAAGGTAGAAGGGCATGGCAGGTGAATGAGCTGGCATGTGGCGGGCAGTGTAACAGTGCACTGCATTTGAGGTCTGGGTCTGATGTGGTGTGCTGGATAGCAGTGAGGAGGTGGGGTGGCTGGAAGGGGCAGGTGAGGTGGCCCTAGAGTCTTGGCTTCATTATGTGACCACTGAGAGTTCCGGAGGGTTTCCAGCGGGATTCAGTGAGATCAGCTCTGAGTTCTTAGCTGGAGGAGGGCAGCTCCTTAAGAAGCTCTTGCTGAACTTCCTGTGAGAGAGAAGGCAGCACTTTCAGGGTGTTGTCAGTTGGGTTAGTGGAGAGGGGCAGAGCAGCTCAGCTGGAGACATCAGCTGACCCTAGAAAGGAAGGTGGTTGGGCATGGGGTGAGGATGAGGGGAGGAGAGGAAGGGAAGGGGAGTCACATGTTTTACTTTCAATGTGGCTATCACCTCCGTGCAGAAATGCTGATTGCTTCTGTTCTGGCTTTCTCACATTACATCTCAAGCATCTTTCTCATGTTGCTAAATAATCTCCTTAACTGCAATTTTTAATGGCAACAAAATATTGAGTTAAAAGTCTTATTATTGACTTATTATTCTCCTATTATTATTATTATTATTTGAGACAGGATCTTGCTCTGTCGCCCAGGCTGGAGTGCAGTGACGGGATCTCAGCTCATTGTAACCTCCACCTCCCAGGTTCAAGTGATTCTCCTTCCTTAGCCTCCCAAGTAGCTTGGACTACAGGCACATGCCATTGCGCCTGGCTAATTTTTGTGTTTTTTGAAGAGACAGGGTCTTACCATGTTGCCTAGGCTGGTCTCAAATTCCTGAGCTCAAGCAATCCACCTGCCTCGGCCTCTTCCTGTACTGGGATTATAGGCATGAGTCACTATGCCCAGCCTATTTTCCTATTATTAGTAGATATTTACATTATTTCAATTTTTACTTTTATACACAGGGTTCTAGTGTGCATATATGGATTTTCCTTTCCTTTAGATTATTTCCTTAGGGACAACCTAAGGGTGTCAATACTGTCGTGACTCTTTAATACATGTTGTCAAATTATGTTTTGAAAGAGCTGTGCTGATTTGTAATGCCAACAATAGTCTGCCAGTGCACTCTGCTTGCTTTGCTGGTGTTGACGATCGCCAGGCTGTCTTTTCTAGATTGAATTCCTGTAAATATCAACAATGACTAAGAGACACAGCGTATGAGCGTTGTACTATCCTTGTGCTGAGCACTTTGCATACGCCATCTCATCAGCCTTCTCAACAAGCCTGCGAGTAAGGAGCAATTGTTATCCCCAAGTTAGACCTGGGAAACTGAAGCACAGAAGGATTGAGTCATTTGCCCAAGATCACATGGTTATTCAATGGTGCGCTGGGGAGTGGAATTAAGGATGTTTCTTTGGGGAGCTCTGGGGAATCACCCACTTGTACTATCTTGCTATTTTTTTTTTTTTTTTTTGAGACGGAGTTCTGCGCTCTTGTTGTTGAGGCTAGAGTACAGTGGCACAATCTCATCTCACCACAACCTCCACCTCCTTGTTTCAAGCAATTCTCATGCCTCAGCCTCCTGAGTAGGTGGGATTACAGGCGTGCACCACCAAGCCCAGCTAATTTTGTTTTTAGTGGAGACAGGGTTTTTCCATGTTGGTCAGACCGGTCTCAAACTCCCGACCTCAGGTGATCCACCCGCCTCGGCCTCCCAAAGTGCTGGGATTACAGGCGTGAGCCACCGTGCCCGGCCTATCTTGCTATTTAAATGTCTATTTTGGGGATTTTGGATGAGGTTGAGTATTTTCCTGTATGTTTGATACTTGTTAGATTTTCTTGTTTAGTGACTTTTCCTTTTGTGTCCTTTGTAGTTTTCTATGTGCTGAACAGTTCACACCCCATCCCCACCCCCGTTTGGAGTGCCAGTGCATGATAGCGTAAGTTCAGGTGGTGAGTTTGTTGGGTCCAGGTGGTGGTCCGCACTGGTCTCCTGCCTCACTGACAGCCTTGGGGTGTGCTGATCTTCCCTTAGCTGTGTCGCTTGGCTGGGTTACTCCTTGGGAAGTTGGTTCTTTCTCTTCCGAGGAAGAGAGAGCTCCTTGGAGAATTGTCCTAGAAATATTCAGAAAGCTCAGCATGTACTATCACCAATGTAATGCCGGGTAGCACCAGGTCATAGCAGTGTCTGTAAACTATTGAGGGTGCTTTTGCTCCAGTGTCTTTGTACGGTGGCTGTTTCTTCTCTGTGTCACAGTGACCACACTTCTGTGGGACTCTTGTCTAACTGTGCCCTGCCAGGAGCCTGGTCTGAGGCAGGGGAAGGAGGAAGGCATCTTTGATTTCCCTTGCATATCTTGTGTACGTATCTGTTTTTGCCTCTATCACATCTATCACATTAGACAAATTCAGTTCTTTCCAGTCAAATCTGAAGTAACCACCTTTCAATTAAACTGACCTAAAGAATCAAACCATGAAATGGAGCCACTGTGAGCCTGTGTTTGGAGTGGGAGTGAGACAGTTATTTACAGAGATTGCGTCCTTGTTCTTTCTCTGCTTTCTTGAGCTCTACTTTTGAGTGTTTGTCCTTTTCATTCAGTGTGAATATGAGTGGAGGTGGCTGGTATTTTAATATGTCCCTGACAAAGCACTCATGTTTCAGGCTGGTAAAGACAGCATCTTAAGAGAAAAATTGTGTTCCGGTACATAAAAAGTCAAATTGTGGTTCATAGCATTTTGCAATGTAAGATTTCCTCCATGTTTTTTCTTTAGTAGATTTTTAAAATAATTATTCACTAATATCAGCTTATCTTAAAGCACTTACATCACACATTAGAGAAGAGAATAAAATATTAATGAGTGAAAGTCTTTTTCCAGCTTATCTTCTCCTGTGCAACAATTTGATATTCAGTCTTTCAGACTTCTCTCCATATAATTATATAAATAATTACCTAACATCAGGTATTGACTCAACACATATTGTACACATCTACATTGTGTCTGCAGTTCCTTCCTCTCTCCCTCCCTCTCTTTCTTTCTTTGCATAAAAATACGTGTCTCTTTCCACAATAAATCTGTATTAAAAAAAAAAAAACAAACAGCTGTGATCATACTTCATAGAAAGCTTCATCTTAGCTTGTATTCTATATTCCTGGTAGAAGGCTCAGGTTTTTTGGGTTTGTTTTGTATAAATTTTTATTGGTAAAGACAAGATAGAGAAGAAGATAAGAAATAGCTATAAAAAGGATAAGTGTTTTTCAGCAATATTTGACAAAATTCAGCACCAGTTCATAATTAAAACTCTCAGATAAATAGGAATAGAAGGGAATTTCCTTAACTTCATAAAGAACACTACAAAAAACCTACAGGTAACATTATGTTTAAAGATGAAATACTGAATACTTTCCCTCCTACAATTGGGAACAAGGCAAGGATGTCTACCCTCATCATTCTTAATCAACACAATGCTAGGGGTACTAGCCAGGGCAATAAGGCAAGGCAAGAAAATAAGAAGCATAAAGATCAGAAAAAAGACCCTATTTGCAGAATACATGATTTCTTATGTAGAAAGCCCAAGGAACCTACACCCACGCACACACACCTCCTAGAACTAATAATTGAGTTTCAGAAGGTTGTAAAGATACAAGAATTAATTGCATGTCCACATATTAGTAATCAACACAAATTAAAAACATATAATATATAAAAATAATATATACAAATATATAAAAATATAATTACTCAAAAAATACGTATAATTAACTCTAGCAAAACATGTATAGAATTTGCATGCTGAAAATTATGTAATGATGATGAAACAAACCAAAGAAGATTCAACGAAATGGAGACACATACCGTATTTATACATTGGAAGACTCCACATGATAAAGATGTCAGTTCTCCTCAAACCGATAAACAGATTTAATGCAATTCCTATCAAAATCTCAGCAAGGTTTTATGTAAATATATCCAGGATTATTCTAAAATTTATATGGGAGGGCAAAAGAATAAACATTCTGAAAAAAGAAGAATAAAGTAGGTAGAATCAGTCTACCCAATTTCAAGATGTTTTCTATAGCTACAGAAATCAAGACTGTGTAGTACTGGCAGAAAGATCTACAAATAAATCAGTGGAGCAGATTAGGCATTCCAGAAACAGACCCAAACCAACTGCCCAGTTGATTCTTTACAAAGATGGAAGAGTGATTCAATGGAGGAAAGATGACCTTTTCTAGAGACAGTGCTGGAGTGATTGAACATCCATACATGAAAAAACAAGCCTTATATAAGTCTTATACCTTATATCAAAATGACTCAAAAGGGGTCACAGACTTAAATGTAAAATTTAAAACCATAAAACTTTTAGAAAAAAAAATAGAAACCAGCCTGAGCAACATAGTGAGACCTCCTGTCTAAATAAATAATAGATAAATAAATAAAATCATCCAGATGAGATGGCACACACCTGTAGTCCCAGCTACTTGGGAGGAGTTTGAGGCTTCAGTGAGCCGTAGTCATGCCACTGGACTCTACCCTGGGTGACATAGCAAGACTCTGTCTCACTAAAAAGGAGAAACTCTTTGAGGTACAGGGCTAGACAAAGAATTCTTAGACACTACACTAAGGCATGGTCCCTTAAAGAACAAGCTAGTAAGTTGGACTTCATCAAAATACTCTTTCCCTCTGTGAATACCTTGTTACAAGGATGAAATGACAAGTACAGACTGGGAGGACATATTTACAAATCACATATCTGACAAAGGACTAGTATGTAGAATATATAAAGAACTCTCAAAACTCAACAGTAAAAGCCAAGCAATCTAATTATAAAATAGGTAAAAGAGATAAAGAGATGTTTCTCTGAAAAAGACATACAGATGGCAAATAAGCACAAGAAAAGATGCTTAATATCACTAACTGTTAGGGAAATGTAAATTAAACCTACAGTGAGATATCACTACGTATCTATCAGAATGGCTCAAATTTATAAAGTGATAACGCCAAATGCTGGTGAGGATGTAGAAAAACAGCTTCACTGGTGCATTTCTGGTGAGATTGTCAGGACTTTGGAAAACAGGTTAGCAGTTTCTTATAAAACTAAGTATGCAACTGCCGTATAACTGAGCAATTGTATTCCTGGGCATTTTCCCAGGGAAATGAAAATGTATTTTTTCCACACATACCTGAAAATGAATGTTTATATCAACTTTATTCATAACTCGTAACTCAACTGGAAATAACCCAGTTATCTTTCAACAGGTGAAAGGTTAAACAAACAGTGGTGTGTCTATACCATGGAATACACTACTCAGCAATACAAAGGAATAAAGTATTGATACACACTGCAACCCCCATGAATCTCTAGAGAATTATTCCAAGAAAGTCCAATCCTAAAGGTTACATCCTGCATGATTACATTTACATAACATTCCTGAAATGACAAAATTATAGAAACAGAGAACAGATTAGTGGTTGCCAGGGGCTAAGGAGTGGGCTGGGGAGGGAGGAAAGTAGGTGTGGCTACACACCGTTGCCATGAGGGATGCTTGAGGGGATGGAGATGTTCTGTGGCTTGACTCTATCAGGAGAGTATCCTAGTTGTGATATGGTGCCAAGTTTGTGAGCTGTCACCATTGTGAGATACTGGATAAAGGGTACCTGGGATCTCTCTCATTTCTTGGACCTGCATGCGAATCTACAATTATCTCAAAATAAACAGCTTAATTTAAAAAATCTGTTTATTTTCCCTGCAACAGATCTCCTGCACTCTTTTTAGCAGTTGCTGTTGTATTTCATGGACTACCTCATATGCTTGGGTGGAAGATTTTTTTTACTTGTTTTGTAGATTTTTGGAGGGTAAGAATTAGATCGAGGAAAAGGTAGCTGAAAGCTAAGAAGGAGAAAAAGTGTTTTCCTGTCTTTCTTTGAATGCCTTAAAACTCTCTCTGGGTCTTACACTGAAAAGCGATGTCCTTTCTTAGGTTTTGACTCTTGACTGTGACAGGGCCTGGGGGTGAGAGGGATCCACGAGCTGAGGTGAGGTCTCTCAGCTGCTGTGACAGCCCATCAGTGGCCTTGCACTTTCCTGTATTTAACGTCCCCAAATCCCCCTTGGAAATACCCTAACGTTTTTGTTATTGACCATGTTTGCGGGTGTCACATTTTTCCCCCTTAGTCCTTTTACGGTTCCTTTTCTTCTCTTTGTCCTCTTCCTCCTCTTGTGGCTGACTCTCCTCTGACTTAATAATCAATAGTGGTATTTGCCATGTAATAAGAATCACTTGAGTGATTATTTACCACTGAATGTTCCAGAGTGTGAGGTGTTCTGGGATGTAAGGGATGCACAGAATCCACAGTCATTGTCATGATAATTTCTTTTAAGGGACTTCAGCTTTCTAGGAAAACACAGTGTGTGGTTTGTTCATACTATCCATTAGCCAACCCTTCATTATCAAGAGAAGCAAAGGAACTAGAGTGCATAATTCTTTTGTTTGAAACCTAAGCCTAAGAAAAATGTATTCATTGACAAGCTGTACACAGCAGAGATGAACTACCTGGAGTGAATTCAGTGGTTCCGGAGTCTTGGTTAGCAGCCCTGGGTGTGGGGCACACACACACGAGTAAGCAACCCTGTCCTGCCATAGTCCTGGTTCACTGTGACAGATGATGGTCACTTCATAGAAATGACAAAGGTGACAGCCAATGTTCCTAAAGCCCACAACCACTGCCAGGTTCTTGCTCAAGAGCTTCCTGCCTGCTGTCTCGTGGTTAGAGTTCCCTCTCTGGAGAAGAGGTTGAGAGCAGAGCGTCCTGTGACCACCAAAGCCCCCAGCTTGTGGGACTCCATCCATGAAAAACACTGAGCAGAAGGGACCCAAGATGCCATTGCTGCAGAGACAGCAACTAAGTACTCACAACTTTTCAAGTCTGGGTAAATGAGAGACAAAGCAAGTCCTTGTGAAGTGCTCTCCATGCTTTTCAAGCAGGGTTGTAACTTTGAGTCCAAAAGGTGGTGCCTGGGTCAGGTTGTTTGTGGGGAGCAGTGAGGAATAGCAGTATAATGGGTCTTAGATTTTCAGTCATTTGGGACCTAAAGACTTAAAAACAACCTGCTTCCTTAGGTGAAACAACCACTGCCTAGGTTTCAATGTTAGTTCTATGTTGATTTCCGTTGATTTAACAATTTGTCTTTTACATCAGCTTTTGAAAATTTCAGGTATGGATTACTAGGTTTCCAGCAAATCTGGAAAGAGCCTACATATTATATTTATCTCTTTTTTTAACTTAAGTGTGGCTTTTTCTTTAATTTCTTTTTTTAAAATTTAATTCCAAGGGATAAAGGAAGGGTAACATCGTAAAGTAAACTCCATAGTGAAAATACGTTGCTGCTTTTCCTCCTCTTCCCTGTCTTGTATTTTTCCTTTTTTGGTGGGAATGACAGAAAGGAGCATAGAAAGGTGAGGGTGCTGCAGCCTGGTGAGGCTCCAAGGCTTGCCCTTGGCCTTGAGGAAGCTGGCTCCATCCTTGCTTGTCAACAGCACCATCCATCTCAGCAGAGTGCAAACACCTCTCCCTGCTGGTCTCCTGTGAGCACCAGGAGGCCTCATCTCCTCCAGACCTGCCAGTGGGCCTGAACTCGTGGTGATCATGATATGCCTGAAGTTGAGTATAGAACATTGAAATGACATTAACAGGACATGAAATGCAAAAGACTTCACTTTGGGCTGTGTAGTCATTATCTGGCAGCTAATGAAAGCTTTGTCATTACCACGCAGGTTGCTCAGTTCTTTCTATACATCATCTCATTCACTGCCTCTCAAACTTGACTCTTGTAGAACCAGCTGGAATGCCCAAGTTTGTGACTCAGTAGGTCTGAGTTTGGACCTGATAATTTGCATTTCTCACAAATTCCCAGGGGAGACTGATACTGCTGGTCCTTGTTTTTGAGGTCAAACTTAATCTGCCTAAAACAACCCTGTGGAGTAGATAGCATAATCCTTATTTCACAATGAAGAAACAGGCTGGAAAGGTCGGGGATTTGGCCACAAAACTCACTGTTACTTCCACCAGCATCTCTAAGCATCATTAGTTTATCAGCAGAAGTAGCAAGTACCTGAGAAAGTTCTAGGAAGACATCTGTGGCAGAGACCCAGTGAGCTGTGGTGGGTGTGATGGGGTTTGAGAGTTAGGCCCATGGAATCAGTAAGATCTGGGGTGATGCCTGGGGACGATCAGCCTTGGAGGGGGCTGTTGGGGGTAGTGTGCTGGTCTTGCTTGTTTTCATGAGAGAGCAGTGCTAGAAGGAGACCTGGGAAGGGATTACAGAAATCTGTCCTGTGGATCACTTTCTTCCAGTCTTCATGTCCTTGCTGCCAGCATCTCATGGCCCTGTTTGGGTGGTATTCTGTGGGCGCCGTGGCCCTGTTTGGGTGGCATTCTGTGGGCGCCGTGGCCCTGTTTGGGTGGCATTCTGTGGGCGCCGTGGCCCTGTTTGGGTGGCATTCTGTGGGCGCCGTGGCCCTGTTTGGGTGGCATTCTGTGGGCGCCGTGGCCCTGTTTGGGTGGCATTCTGTGGGCGCCGTGGCCCTGTTTGGTGGCATTCTGTGGGCGCCGTGGCCCTGTTTGGGTGGCATTCTGTGGGCGCCGTGGCCCTGTTTGGGTGGCATTCTGTGGGCGCCGTGGCCCTGTTTGGTGGCATTCTGTGGGCGCCGTGGCCCTGTTTGGGTGGCATTCTGTGGGCGCCGTGGCCCTGTTTGGGTGGCATTCTGTGCGCCCCGAGGCCCTGTTTGGGTGGCATTCTGTGCGCCCCGTGGCCCTGTTTGGGTGGCATTCTGTGCGCCCCGTGGCCCTGTTTGGGTGGCATTCTGTGCGCGCCGTGGCCCTGTTTGGGTGGCATTCTGTGCGCGCCGAGGCCCTGTTTGGGTGGCATTCTGTGCGCGCCGAGGCCCTGTTTGGGTGGCATTCTGTGCGCGCCGAGGCCCTGTTTGGGTGGCATTCTGTGCGCGCCGTGGCCCTGTTTGGGTGGCATTCTGTGCGCGCCGTGGCCCTGTTTGGGTGGCATTCTGTGCGCGCCGTGGCCCTGTTTGGGTGGCATTCTGTGCGCGCCGAGGCCCTGTTTGGGTGGTATTCTGTGCGCGCCGTGGCCCTGTTTGGGTGGTATTCTGTGCGCGCCGAGGCCCTGTTTGGGTGGTATTCTGTGGGTGCTGTTGCTCTATTTGAGTGCTGTTGTGTGTGTGCTGTGGCCCTGTTTGAGTGGTATTCTGTGTATGCCGTGGCCCTGTTTGAATGGTAATCTGTGCATGCGTTATTATTATTATTATAAAATATTATTATTATTATGTAATAAAATATTATTATTATTTTACAAGATCCACGAAGTCTACGTGGTGCTTTATAGGGCGTATCTGGCTACAGCTGGTGTACTTCTGGGTGTTTTATGGTCCTGTTTGAGTGGAATTCTGTGGGTGCTGTGGCCCTGTGTGCATGGTATTCTGTCCATGTCATGCCACTTCTTCCCTTCACGTTTCTTTTTCCATATTTTCTGTGAAAAGGGGATAAGAATAGTAAAAGCATACAGAAGAAAAACAAATACCAATTTCTTTTAGTGTTTATTTTGTGATGTACATTTCTTTAGGCCTTTGAAATGAAAAAAGGAAAAGTAAAGAAAAAGCTTCCCACAAGTATGGGAAAGGGAGGGAAGCCTTGGAAGAAATAGGCAGGCTCTTTCGAGATTTGTTACCTACGCAGAGGTTCAGATCTGCAGACCTGCGTATAAGCTTGGCAGCAGGCAGGGTGCAAGGCAGGTTGCAGGCGGGCAGCCCCCTCACCAAATCCTGTTGACATGTTTTGTTTGGCTTGAATCATATTTGAAAAATATTCAAGTTAGTTTAAAACGTGGAAATTTTCATAATAAAAAACCCCATTATCCAGCTTTCCTTGAAGAATTGGAGTGCTGGCATCAGGCTGCTGGTGGGTTGGTGGCCTCCTCTGTGAAAAGACCTGGCTCCTAGGTCATGGCCCCTCCAGCATGGGGCAGGGGCTCTGGAGCGTGCCGCTGTCCCCGACCTAGAAAGTTCTGGACTTGGACTTGGAGCTGGGAGACTGGAGCTGGTGCTTCCTGGTCTCTCCTCTTCACCTGCTCTTGGCAGCCGTGTGTGAGGGAGCACATCTTCACCATGAGGTCCAGGGTACCTGCAAAAGATCAGATTGCCAGTGACATAGGGACACAGGGACCCTTGGTCAAGTGGGCATTTGGGAAGTGGTGCTTGGTAGCAATCGTGAGCGTGTAAGGGACTCTCTTTGCTGCCTTCTAAGATAGTGTAAACCATTCCTTTCTTAAAAAAATTATAATGTGTTTTAAAAAAATGTGTTTTAAAAAATTATTATTATTATTTTACAAGATCCATGAAGTCTACGTGGTGCTTGATAGGGCGGATCTGGCTACAGCTGGTATACTTCTGGGTGTTTTATGGCAAATTATTCTCAGATTACCCTTTAATGCAGGAAGGTCTGCCTGTTGTCTGAGCTCCCTGGGTCATATGGAAACCCCTCCAACTTGATGCAAAACAGCTGCCTCAGTCAGCTGTTCCAAAAAAGGAGCATTTTCAAGCCGAAGTGGCAGGAAAAATTGTGAAATGTTGAATTACTCTTTCCTTGCCATTGAAATGTGATTTAATTTTGATACTAACAAATTGTGTAAATCTAAAATGAAGTACTCGGAATGGAGTTTGTTAAGTGTGTTCTGGCAATACTTACAGTATGTCCTAGGGGTGGGGGTGTTCCCCAGGGAGGGCAGCACAAAATTCCGTTGACCTCCATGTCCCAGGACCTCAGTCCGGCTGGGCCAGGGTCAGGGGCCAACCCATGGTCCTCCCTCCCCTCTCTCTTCTGGGTCCCTGCTGAGACCAGCAACAAAGAGGTCAATTGTCTGAGGCCTCCTTTTGTCTGAGGGGCTCCATGAGCCTCTCTAAATGCCAAAGTGTATCCATGCACGTGGGTGAGTGTGTGTATGCACATATGAGTGAGCATGTGTGCACATGTGCTGGTACACACGTGTGTGAATGGAGTGTGTGTGCTTGCATATGTACGCATGTATGCACGTGTGAATAAGCATGCACACAAGCACTAAAAGACTGTACGTATGGTGCATGTCTGAATGTGGATGAGTGTATGTGTGTGTGCCTGCATGTGTGCACATGTGCAAATGTGCATGTGTATACCAGTGTGCATATGTGTGTGTGCAGTGTACATGTGTGTGGGGTGTGTGTGTGTGCATGTGTGTGCACACACACAGGCAGTGGTGAGACTTGCTTAAAGCGTTTCTGAGTTGCTGATGCATCAGAGCAGGGCGAGGGGCTTTGGAAAGGCCTGACTAGATGATGGAGGTTCCTAAGGCCAAGGAGGAAAAGCATCTCATCTCTCAGCGGATCACATAGTTGCCTTTACCTGGCATTTGCTATGGTACAGAAACCCCAGAGAGTCTTCTACCTCCCCTGCTTTCTCTGTAGGAATGAGGAAGAGTAGACATATGGAAGCTTCTTACACAGCTCATTTGCCTCATTGGTCTGTTGCAACCTGGGACTTCAAGGGAAGACTCACAAGAACTTTTCTACACTGTTCCAGCCTCTATTCAGGCCTTCCTCATTGGACCCAGTGCATTCTGTGTGACATTTCAGCCATGTTTCCAGAATTACTGTGAAATACCCTGTTCCCATCCACCCTGGAAGCGGGTTCCCACATAGTACGGAGGCTTTGCCCCTTCCCCAGTTGTCGTGTGCCCTTGCAGGTCCTGTTCATGCAGAGGCCTGCCAGGAGCCCTGGCTGCTCTGTCGTTTGGTTTGAGCCATCCCTGTCCATTGGAGTTTCCTTGATTCACACCTCCTTCCTTAATAAGGTGTCCTTTTAAGAATGACAATAAAACATATTTTATTCAGAAGCCGGGAAAAGACTCATAAAAACCCTTCATTGAAATTCACCTTTGTGAAAGATTCATCTCCCAGCCCCCTTTAACCAGCACAGCTGTCATGAATAACTTTTTCTGTGTGTTTTTTTTTTTTCTTTTTGTCCCTCCCACCCCATTTCCTCTCCCTGCTCCAGCAAGGGCTTATCTTTCAACTGTGGAAAAGCCACCAATTAAACTGTACTCCAAAGCTTATCAAAATATTCAGTCAGTAAAATTATCTTATAATTAGCCTCACTGTAAGCCAGAACGTTTTAATCCCAGGAAACGTAAAGTCATCCGGCATTTGAAATCTGTAAATTGCTCATCCTGACCTTCTGTGCACAGCTTCTGCTTTTATTTCTTTCCCAAAGTAATTTCTTGCTTGTTCTTCAAATTCTTGATTGGCTCGGAGGCATCTTCCTCTTCTGTTTGCTTAAGTTGCAAAGAAAACTTACTGCTAGTTGAGATAGAGAATTGAAAAGTTCAGGTGAGGGTGATATGCAGTCCACCAGATTTTATATATTTCATGCCTTCACTTTTAGCTGTTCTTTTTGCAAACACAAGCCCCTGATTGCTACTGGCTTGCCCTCGTTGGTCCCGTACTTTGGATGCCTGCAGTGATATGCATGGCTGAATTATTCTGGAGCCAAGGTATTCAAACAGTATCTGGGGGTTCTGCAGGACGTCGAGCTGGGCAGGGGCATTGGACTTTTTATTTCAACCATTTCTCTTCTCATAGCTCTCCCTGCCCTTTCACCCTCTCAGCCTGGGGATCCTCCTGCCGTCTTGCACCACCTGGGACAGCATCATGAATGTTACCTCCCCACCCAATCCTATTCGGACCAACATCAAGGGAACCATAAGTGATGTTTGGGAATCTTAAGGTTAAGGTGCAACTTAGACTTTGGCTACAGAAATGATATTCAGATGATGCTTAGGTTCTTTTTTTTTTTTTTTTTTGAGATGGAGTCTCACTCTGTCACCCAGGCTGGAGTGCAGTGGCGCAATCTTGGCTCACTGCAACCACCACCCATCAGGGTTCAATGATTCTCCTGCCTCAGCCTCCCGAGTAGCTGGGATTACAAGTGCCTGCCACCGCACCTGGCTAACTTTTTGTATTTTTAGTAGAGAGGGGATTTCACCATCTTGTCCAGGCTAGTCTTGAACTCCTGACCTCGTGATCCACCCGCCTCGGCCTCCCAAAGTGCTAGGATTACAGGCATGAGCCACCACATCTGGCCAATGCTTAGGTTTTTAACTGTTCTGAGCCTTCTTAAACTAGTCTTGCCGTAGGTACAAGTGGGCTAGTGAAACTTACACAGGCATGTTTGACTTGGTCATCACTTGTTGCATGATGAAACATTTTGAAAGTTCCCAAAACTCATTGAAAAACTAAATTTTGGAATGTACTAACATTTCGATAAACAGAGTATTGCCTGTATATAGTGCTAGCAGTGGTAGTTATTATTTATAGATTTTTTCCTATCTGTCACACAGTAGGCATACACATACACACAGAGAGATACAAACACACAAATATATAAAAATTGCTTATCCTTACATTAATTCTGTGAGAAAGTAATTATTTTGCCCATTTTACAGTTGGGAAAATTGAGGCTCTGACAGTTTCAGTAACTTGCTGATGCAGCTGAACT
This sequence comes from Rhinopithecus roxellana, assembly GCF_007565055.1. NCBI lineage: Eukaryota > Metazoa > Chordata > Mammalia > Primates > Cercopithecidae > Rhinopithecus > Rhinopithecus roxellana. The sequence continues at coordinate 2,541,614 of NC_044565.1, forward strand.
TGACTGGCTGGCCTGACCCTTGTAATCCCTTCTGTGAACTAGCCAGGGCCCGTGCCATATGATTTGACCCCCACTTACGCCTGAGAGGTTTCCTCATCATCCCTGCAGAGTAAGAGGAAATCACAGCTTCACCTCAACCTCCACTTGATGCAGCGCCCAGCAATTGCATGCACCATATCTTGATGTCACGTGTATTTCAGGCTCAATTTATTTGCTGACCTCAGAGCTGAGACTTGTCTGCCTTGAGCTTATGGGATCGGTGTGAAGGCTGTGATGATCCCCATAGGGAGACTCTGGCCCAGGTGGCCTGGGCTCTACTTGGTGTTCTTATGGTAGGAGATAGAGGGGGGACCAACTCCCAGGATCCCACCATGTATGGGCATGTTCTCCTAATGCCAACCTTGGAATCAGCTACATGCTGTAATCCCATCCTTTCACAAGTGTGTCTCGGAGCTAAAAGACCCTTATTTTGGAAACTATTCCTATTGAGAGACACCTCCTGTCTAATCCACAACTAAATAATTTACGCCTCTTTAAGACTCTTTCAAAATACAAATTATCTTTAAAAGCTAAGATGAAACTAAATATCCGTCATTAAAATGTGTTATTTTTGAAGCATTAGCTGTAGGGCATTTTAGAAAATCTTTAAAACATAATTGGCCATATCAAGTTAATTTTCTTGCGTGAATTCTGCATGTTCTTGATATTACTTAATTTGTTTTTCTCTCTTTTTAATTACAGCTTGGGTTGACGATAGCCATTCGCTATAGCCACAGGTAAATGTTTACATTTTTGTTTCTTTTAAGAATTATCCTTAGCAGTTTATAGCTCTTGGTTTGCTTATGCCTCAGATTTTGAGGGGTTTTTTTGGTGAGTGCTTTCCTGTGACGTCAGTGTCACAGATGGAATTGTTCTAGTTGCTTGATTGGCAAGAGCACATTGCTGTTTAGAGGAACGAGATCTTTGTGAAAACATGGTGGTAGATAGCACATTTATTTTAAAACAAACAACAAAAGGGATATTCTAGGGCATGACACGGAAGCACTATCTGGGTAATGTTCTCCCTCTTAAAGAGTGAGACACTCTTAGGGTGTCTCTGAAAACGGGGACGCCCCGCATGACAGGTGAATCCCAGCAGAGAGAAACCCAGCAAGGGCTTCTCTGTGAAGCCCTCGCCACCCCTCATGCCAGGCCTCTCTCTGTGTCTTAGGATGTCTGACAATGGCAAAAAGCCCTATTTTTGTCTTGCTTCGTGATTTCTGCCTTGGTCCCAACTGTATCACGCTTATGAAAAATGTTTGTTTGTTGCGTTCGTATCAACACAAGTAACAAAGAAACCTTTGCATGTGTCAAAATGCATTGAGATGTTAAAGTCAGATCCGGCCCCAGTGGAGGGGTGATAAGCAGGATCCTTCCTGTCCTTACGAAAACTGTGCTCACAGCCTCCAAAGTACCACCCTGTGGTCATAAGCTTCGGGCTTGAGGACATCTGCTCAGCTGCCCACAAACAACCCAAAGTCACCTGATTTCAGAATAAGTCTGCCTCCTAAAAACGCTCATAACAAGTGTATACATGGTTTCAATATACATGTGAATTGGGCAATCACAGGCAATTCCTGAGACCTAGAAGCTGCGGGGGAGCCATGTAGGTTATAGCAGGAAGAGGGCAGGAGAGGACTCGAACCCTTGGAATGAGCCTGTGGGGAGAAAGGTTCTCATGTGGGACATTTCTGGACACCTGTGAAAGAAATTGCTCCAGAGAGGCTCAAGATCCTGCAGGGGAAAGAAATACATTTTCTTGGCCCATTGCTAGGGGCACGGCTGAGTCCCCATACGAAAGACAGATTAACTAGAGAAAGCATGCAAATTTATTTAATAGAAGTTTTACATAAAATGGGAAATAAAGACCCCAAGTAACGGAGAAACCTGTATGTTTTTAATGTTAGTTTGATGGAGAAGTGCACAGTTGTAGAGATGGATAATTGGGCAAAGCAAGTATGATCTAATGGTGATAAACTGGGTGGGGAGTTGGGGACTTAACAAACTTAGCCTGTTGGTTCAGATTCTGTGGTCCTGTGTCTTCAGAGATAAGTATGTTTCTTTTCTCTGGGTATATGGATACTACCTCTCAAATGAGAGTTTTGTGGCCTGTATCAGGGGAGGAGGGGAAGGGGAAGGTGAGAGTGACCTTCCTGCTTCTGCTGTTTTCTCAAATGCCAAGGTGCCGGTTTTTAGTGTAGTGTGTCCTGAACCCCATCAATTGTTTGTATGTTTCCGGTCCTGTGCGTGCCTGATGCATGCCCACGACAAAAGTGTGGCGTCCTGCAGAAGGGTCCTCTTCCCTTGTAACACCCGCCAGGCTGCTGCAGCTGCTGAGGCACACAGCTGCGACACACTTAGGAAGAAGCATGGCGCGCACACAGACCCCTAAGCCTAAAACCAACTGTGTGTGTGGTATGGTGGGGTGCGGTGGGTATGGAAGTGCTCTCTCCGGAACTTGCAGGAGCCTCTTTTTCTAGAATGTTCTCAAGGTAGACTGCTCCAGAATGAGGACAGCTAAGATCTCGCTCTAGTTGAGAGACAAGCATACTCTTCCCCATGATGTCTCACTATGTTGCAAGGGCTGGGTTTGAACTCCTAGACTCAAGCAATCCTCCTGCCTTGGCCTCCCAAATTGCTGGGATTACAGGAGTGAGCCGCCACGCCTGGTCAAGGTAGGCTTCTGAGAGGAAGGAAATCTTAAACCATCCTCATTCCTGTAAAGTGTAAAAGTGGCAGGGAAGCCCATCTGACTCAGGCAGATGCCCCTGGGAGGCTGATAACATGGGTCTCTCAGAACACATAGTCTTTAAATTGCTGTCTGGCATTGCTGTGGAGGAGAAGCAGAGTTTGGGGAGAGCATGGAGGTGTGGGGTGGATCCTGGCGACTTCAGATTGCTTCTGTAGTCCTACTAGTTCAGCCTTGACCCCAAACTTAGAACCTCCTCCTCAAACAAGCCCTGCAGAGAATTGGACAGAATGCAAAGAGGAAGTTAGCAGCTGTCTGTCGCACATGAGCTTGCTTCTTTAGGCTCCAGCCCCCACTTTCTGCGCTCTGCTGTCCCCAGGAGACATCCTAGCACATGTGGCTTCCCCCTGCTGTGTTTCCAGAGATGTTTGTCTCCAGGCTGTCCTTATAACCTTTAAGGTGTTAAGTGCGGAGCAGTTAACAAATATCATGGATATTTACGTAAGTGCAACAATAAACAAACAAAAATCTTGGTAAGTGGGAGAAGTAACAACCGAAAGTGATGAGATTGAGGGAGGGAAAGGGAAGACATCTCAGGAGATGGTCCAGGGTCCTTCGCCATCTACCTTGGGATCTGGGGACCAGGGAGTGAGTGGTAGCCCAGTGAAGCCAGTATTCACAAAAAGGCTGCCTGCAGCAGCTGGTGTCATCTGTAGAAGAGTCTGAAGACTTTGGGTGCAGAAAGAATGATTAGAAAGTGACTGCAGTAACTCAGAGACAGCATGAGGACTTTCTAGGCTTGGCTGGGCCTCTCACAAAATATGAATGTCTGATTCGCACAAGCCAAGCTGGGGAGAGTTATGAGGAACCTGTGACCTGGTCACGGACTGACGTCTTCAGTACTGTGGAAATGGAGAAGGGATGATCGAAGGGTTGTGTTTTCCGAAATCTAAGGAATTCTGAGTTTAAAATTCTGGAAAGTACAACAACATTTGTAAATTTGTGATGGGGACAAACCTACCTTCTGGGAAATCCCCATGTTCCCAGAACTGATGGCACTTCACAAGGTGTCACTGAAGAGCTGTTTGCATGTCAGGTTTCTTCTTCCCCTCGGGCACAGGAGGACCTGGTCTTTCCTCTAAGAAGCCTGCAGGTCACCCTGTGACTCTTCCTTTTTTTTTCTTTTCTTTTTTCTTTCTTTTTTTTTTTTTTTTTTTGACACAGAGTCTTGCTCTGTCATCCAGGCTGGAGTGCAATGGTGTGATCTTGGCTCACTGTAACCTCTGCCACCCGGGTTCAAGCAATTCTCATACCTCAGCCTTCTGAATAGCTGGGATTGCAGGCACCTGCCACCACGCCCGGCTAATTTTTGTATTTTTAGTAGAGACAGGGTTTCACCATGTTGGCCAGGCTGGTCTCGAACTCCTGACCTCAAGGAATCTGCCCACTTTTGCCTCCCAAAGTGCTGAGATTACAGGTGTGAGCCACCGCACCTGGCCACCGTGACTCTTCTGCTCCCTTTTACACCTAGCCTGGCCACCTACCTCTCCCCTCATCTGGCAGGAGGAAGATGAGGGATGTAGGTTTCTGGTGGAGTCCCCTCTTTAAAAATCCTATTTGCTTGTTTGGACTGGCTGAAACTTCTAACCTTTTGTTGATTACTTTTTTCGTGTGTGGTGAAATATGCCTAACATAAAATCAGCCATTTGTTTTAGTCTGTTTGTGCTGCTATAACAAAATACCATAGACTGGGTACTTTATAAAGAACAGATTTATTTTCTCAAGAGTCCTGGAGGCTGGGAGGGCCAAGATGAAGGCACCAGCACATTCAGTTGTCTGGTGAGGGCCTGGTGTCTGCTTCCAAGATGGTGCCTTGTTGCTGCAGCCATGGGCAGGGAGGAGTACTGTGTTCTCACGTGGCAGAAGGGAGAAGAGCAAGAGGGGAAGGCTTCATGAAGCCTCTTTATAAGGGTCTTCATTTCATTCCTGAGGGAGGAGCCCTCATGGCCTAATCACCTTTTAAAGGCCCTACCTCTTAATACCATCATGTTGGCCGTTAAGTTTCAACACCTGAATGTTTGAGGGAACACATGCAAACCCTAGCACTATTTTAACCATTTTTAAGTGTATAGTTTAGTGGCATTAAGTACATTCCCACTGTTATGCAATCAACACCACTGTCCATCTCCAGAACTTTTTCAACATTGCAAACTGTAACTCCATACCTATTAAACAATACGTTTCCTTCCACAGTTCCTCTCCAGTTCCTCACAGCCACCATTTTACTTTTTGTCTCTATAAATTTGACTATTCTAGGGACTTTCTATTAGTGGAACAATATAGCATTGGCCTTTTTGTGACTACCTTATTTTACTTAGCATAATTCTTCAAGATTCTTGCATATTGTAGAATGTACCAGAATTTTATTCCTTTCTGTGGAATAATATTCCATAGCATGTGCAGGCCACGTTCTGCTTATCCATTCATCCATCAGTGGACACATGGGTTGCCTCCACCTCTTTGCCATTGTGAATAATGCTGCTGTGAATTTGAATATACAAATACCTCTTTGACACCCTGGTTTCAGTTCTTTTGGGTACATGCCCAGAAGTGGAATTCCTGAATCATATGGTAATTCTAAGTTTAAGTTTTTGAGGAGTGGCCATACTGTTTTCCTGTTGATTACCGTTTTCCTTGTCATGTTGACCCCAAACCCAGATGCCAGAGTTGAGGGAAGGGGTCCTCTTTGTGAGGGTAGGGATACTTTTGGCATCAAGATTTGACGCTTTAGATTCTAAATCTAAGACCATATTTGGAATTTGGAAGCAGACCAGATCTGCTTCCAAAATTCTAACATGGGCGTCAGGACCAAGAGAGATGGTGGAGAAAACCCCAACAGACTCCTTTAGTAGGTGGAAGAGGGGATGAAGGAACGGGGGACAGGAAAACATGGTTCCAAAATGACAACATTGGGAGGATGGGTTCACTCTTGAAGAAGAATGGATTTGGGGGCCTTAAAGGAGATGAATGTGGAGAAGAGGGAAAGAAGTCACTAAAATCCTGTAACCTGGGCCAGCCAGCAGTGCCTCTCAGACTGCTGCAGAAACGGAGGGGCAAGATTGCCTCAGAGCTAGAGGGGCTCTTGTGTGGCGACAGAGGACTTGAGGCCCGAAGGAGGCCTGATTTTGTCTGCGTGCATATGCAGTGGTGTTTCAGCTGTTAAATCTCCTTTATTCAAATGAACAGTGTTCAGGGTGAGACCATCCCCCTGCATGTGAGCATGGAAGTATGCATACACACACACACACACACACACACACACACACACAGAGTCTAACACATGCCCACCCCAGCCACTTCCACTGCTGCTCCCAGACATCTCTAACTCTTGCTAGACCAGTTATTCCAGATCTGTCTGTTGTATAGAGGGGTGTGTGTGTGTGTGTGTGTGTGTGTGTGTGTGTGTGTGTCTTCATGTGGGCATGTGGGTAGGGAGCTGAGGAGTCAGGAAGTGGAGAAAGAATCATCATATTTTGATGGTATAAATGTACCAAGCAAGGAGAGCCTCTGCCATGACTACCTGCATGCTTAACAACAGGTCCTGCTTATGTTTTGTTTATTATCATGGCACTTTAATTTATTTTTGTAAAGTCAAGCCATTTTCACAGAGTGGAAAATTGTCTCTTGATGTTCATTCCCCACTGTTTGGCTTGAGGTTTTTGGGTGGAATCCACACAGTGGTGACAGGTGGGTAACCCCCAGAAGTGCCCTTTGCAGATAACAGCTCTCGGGGCCCCATCACCTACACAGTGGGGAACAATTTCCCCACTGTGTGGGTGTTTTGTTTTTTTTCTCTTTTTACAAGATTGAAAGAGAGTTTAGATCTTCTTCCTGCCTGACCCAGTGCAGCAGAGGGAAGAAGGCTGCTCCCTCCTGGTGAGTACCCCTGGGCCAAGATAAAAGAGGAAACGGGCTCAGAGGTGAGCATCTCATCTTTGGCTCTCGCTTGTCTGATACTGGAGAGAACACGTGAAGTAAGAGCGTGGAATTTTTGCACGTGCCACCTATGCTTGTATTTCTAAGAAGAGCTCATAAAAGTAGAGGATGAGAGCAGTGAACTCACTCCTAACAGAATGATTTTGCTTTGTGTTTTTGCTAGTTATGTTTCTTTAATAAATGAAGAAGGAAGCAAATTTTCCATTTGATTCTGTGATAGTTAAATAGAGGTTCACAGAGGTGTGACTCTTCAGCAAAGTCTAAACGCAGTTCTTCCCCACAACTGACTTCTCTCTATTGGTTTCTCACCTAAGAAAGGCTAAATTTGGTATCCCGTTCAGGTCTGTGCCCAAACCTAATATGGGAGTTATAGTCACCAGCCCCGTAAGAGGCCCTGGCATCCCTCAAGGGCTGGAAGGGGAAAGAGAGTTGGGGAACCTGCGTGTGATTGAACTGCACACAGTGTGGCCGTCCCTGAGCTAGACTATTGGAGGCCTGTCCTTACCACAAAGCACAGACCCGGGGTGATTAAGCAGTCATTCTGAGACTGTGCTCGTGTTTTTGTTTAGAATGAGCCCAGATGGCCTAGCAAGAAGTGAAGGGGTCGTGTACTTTTCTGTTCTGATTTAGATTAGAAGCAGAATTTGAAGTTCATAGACGAATCAGAATGCTTATTGAATGAAAAGGCAGCATCAATGAGCAAATGAAATCGCCATCTTGAAATACAAAAGGGAGGAAAAGACTAGAACCACGGCCATCAGGCCTATTGGATTTTGATTTTAAGTGTTGGCAAATACCTAGCAACTCCATTTGGGGCTGGTTTGATCTTGTGGAGACAGCTGAGGAGACTGTTGTTCTCCAGATTTTGTAAAAATAAACAAAACTGCCCTTCTGCCCTTTTTTCCCCTTCCAGGGAATAGTCGTTTCTGTCACTGAGGCTCTCTGGTCGACTGTTCCATCTGTCTCTTTTTCAAACTTCGCAGTGAGGCTCCAACCAGATATACACAGGGTTGCCAAGAAATTATTCAACCCCAATGGTATAATCTTAAAACAAAGCCATCTTTTGGATGGTTGCATTTTTGATGGTCTTAACACAAAATATTGCCCCTAAAGGGCAGCCTATGGATATTCACGGGGTGCCCAAGTCACATGCTTTTCCTTAGTGAGACCCTTGAGGGCTGAGGGTGGTTGTCGCCATCTCATGGCAGAGTGTGGCATGGGGCTGTAGATTTGCTAGGAGAAGGGTAAATGCCCTTCAGGGTCCAGGGGTTAATGTAGCGGATGGATGTGTCTTTTCTGTGCCTCTCCTATTCCTCTTTAGTCCTCTGTTTCCTTTGGGTTGGTGGCCTTGTCCTTTAGGTGCCTTCTGCTCTGACCGCGTGGTCGTTTCCCAGTCAAACCTGCTCTTGGCATGTCTGCTGCCATGCCCACAGGGTGGTCTCCAGGGAGCCTTCTGCCTGCTGGCCAGAGGATCTTTCTCAAACACAGATCTGACCTTGCCCCTCCCACTAAGAAGCCCCCTTGGGCTTCCCTGCGTAGAGAGCAGAATCCTGACCTGTAGCACTGACCTGACCTCCCAACCACTGTCTCCTCACGCTGAGCCTCTTGCCACATCCACCCTGGCTTTTGCTATTTCCCATGGAAAATTAACTTCCCTTCTTTCTCGCAGACCAGTGAACTCACCCTCCAACAGCCCCCTTTTCTCATCTCCTTTTCAGGTCTATCAAGGGACCGTGCTCCATGCTCTTTTCTGTTCTTGGGTCTCAGGGCTGCTTCTCAGGTCAGAGCCTAGCTCTATTTCTTCTCCTTCCTGTCTGCCTTAGGCAACAGGTAGGACAGGCAGGCGACATCCCTCTTCCCTCCACAAGTGCCCCTCCATGTCCTTAGAGCCAAGGCCATTTAACAAAGCCATACTGTGTCCACAGGTCTGGGAGGAACTGGTTAGAATTTCTTGAATGATATCCCCCTGAAAAATGACCCCTCCCTTACTTTCAAAGGACTAAGACAGCCACGTGAAATTGATCAGGAGATTCAACACAGCTCAAATCAAAATCCCAGTAAGATTTTGTGTAGAAATTGGCAAGGTAATTCAAAAATTTTTATGGAAAGGCAAAAGACCTAGGCCGGGTGCCGTAGCTCATGTCTGTAATCCCAACACTTTGGGAGGCTGAGGCAGGTGGATCACTTGAGGTTGGGAACTCGAGACCAACCTGGCCAACATGATGAAACCTTGTCTCTACTAAAAATACAAATATTAGCCAGGCATAGTGGTGCGTGCCTGTAATCCCAGCTACTCAAGAAACTGAGGCAGGAGAATCGCTTGAACCTGGGAGGTAGAGGTTGCAGTGAGCCAAGATTGCACTGCTGTACTCCAGACTGACTGACAGAGTGAGAAAAACAAACAAACAAACAAAAAACAACAGAACTAGACCAGCCAAGCAGTTTTGAAAAAGAACAGAGTTGGAAGACTTCCAGTACCTCATTTTCAGATTTGCTATAAAGCTACAGTAATCAAGGGCAGACTATAGGACATGTAGGCAAAAGGACAGACATGTAGTCCAGTGGGACATAGGAAGAGGTCAGGAGCAGACCCCACGTGAATGATCAATGGATTTTCAACAAAGGCGCCAAAATGATTCAGTGGAGAAAGGATAATGTTTGAAATAAATGGAGCAATTGGACATCCATATCAAAACTCAAAAACCAAGAAGAACCCATACCGCATACCTTGTAGCATGTACAAGCAACAGAGATGGATCATGGACCTAAATGTAAAACCTAAAACTGTAAACCTTCTGGAAGAAAACATTGAAGAAAACCTTTGTGATCTTGGGTTAGAGAAAACTTTCTTCAGACACAGAAAACGTGAACTATCAAGGAAAAAGTTGGCAAAAATGGATGTCATCAAAATTAAAAACATCTGCTCTTTGAAAAACTGCAAAGAAATAAAAAAACAAGCCACACATCAGGAGAAAATATTAGTAAAACACATATCTGATAAAGGAGTTGTATCCAGAGTATGTAGAACTCTTACAGCCCCTTCACAAGAAAATGAAACAACTCAATTTAATAAATGGGCAAAAAATACTCGAACTGATTCTTCACCAAACAAGATGCATAGATGGCGAATAAGACCCTGAAGGGATGCTCACCCTCGTTAGTCACTAAGGAAATGCAAATTAAGACTAGAATGAGATACCATTACATATATGTTAGAATGGCTTAAAACCTCAATACCATCAAATTGACCCTCATCAAAACTTCCCAACACAAACACAAACAAAAAAGTCACCCTGATGAAATGCTGATGAGGATGTGGAGGAACTGCAACTCTGATACATGGCTGGTGGGAGGCGACATGGTTCGGTCACTTTGGAAAAATACTTTGGAAGTTGCTTATGATGTTAAACGTACCTTTACCATAGACCCAGAGATGACACTCCCGGATACTTACACGAAAGAAATGAAAACATTTGTGCACACCAAGACTTGTATGCATGGCTTCTCCATTCATGGTAGCCTCAAACTGAAGAAAATTCCAAATGTCCTTCCACTGGGACGTGTGTAAACAGACTGTGTCACTTCCACACAGTGAGATACTACTCAGCAATAAAAAGACATTCTGCTTGAGCAGAAAAAGCTGACTCAAAAGTGCCTTTACTATGTGATTCTTTTTGCGTGACATTCTGGAAAAGAGCAGACTCTAGGGAAGAAAGCAGACCTGTACTCACCAGGTGGGTGGAGGGGTTAACTAGAAAGCAACATGAGGGATTTTTGGGGGGTGACGGACAGATTCTAAATCTTGATTGTGGTGGTGACACGATTGTGTTTTCCAAAATTCACAGAACTGTGACACCTAAATCGGGTGAATTTTATTGTAATTAAATTATACTCTGTGAACTTGAATTAAAGAGAGTTAAGGTAGGGGTGTCTCTGGATCACTTTTTTGTGATGAGAACACCTTGTCTGAGGCCATGTTGACACTTTTTCCAAGTGCTTCTGGGTATGGTTTGAGGGAGTTCTTCATGTGGAATTATCTTGTTTTACATGCCCAGGGTGAGGCCTTTGAGTTCACATTGAGCCACGTCATCATTTTCCATGAAGGCGGGTTGCGAGCTGTGTGACCGCACTGTTTAGCGCATTCCTCTTTCTAAGGCTTTCCACGACAACACAGGTGCAGTCAGGTCTTCCACCAGCCTGGATGCTCTAGACCATGTGGTGCTTCAGTGAGGCCCTCGTGCTGGGGTGCTGCAGCCTGAGGCAGTCGGATTTGACCTTGTTTTTCACTGCAACGTGGCTGCAGAGCAGAACCAGTGCTCTGGTCTGTGGTCCCCAGAGCCCTCAGGGGCGCTGGGATGACATCCCACCATGAAATACAGGTGCCTGAGGTCACATTTCTGGAGGCATTGCTCATCTCAACCATCTGGAAAACTCACTGGCCTGCGGGCCTCTCCCAGAGACCCAGGAAATGGGGGGCAGCTGTTTCCAGACCTCACCAGTGAGAAAGGTGCTCCCTGTTCTGTCACGGCCGCAGAGGTGAACATGGCCAGGGTCACTCCAGCTCCCACTGAGTTGAATGCCGCTGAGTGCAGGGCAGAGAGCAGGATGGAGAGAGAAGAGCTTAGAGGAAGCCCCCAGCGTATTTCCTGGAGTGCTGAGAGGAGCTGCCCTTCTGCCAGAGCCAGGGGAGGCCAGCTCTGTCGGTGGGAGACCCCTGTGGACAACTGTCCAGGCTGGTGTTTGTGACAAGCCTGCTGGGTGTGGGGAGGCACAGGGTAAAACTACCGTGGGGCTAGAGCCCATTGCTTCCTTCTGTATATTCCCGTGACTGGTGCAGTGTCACCCTCACCCAGTGGATCACTTGACAGTGAGCCTGCGGCTGGCGCCTACCCATTTCATGGGGTGGTGGAGGGGGGCTACCAAGGTCTTGCTCGTGTTTCTGTTGAGAGGGACACCAGGGAGCTCTCTGGTCAGGCTGCATGTGGGGGCCCTGGCTCCCTGGCTGCTATTCTGTGGCCTGATCTGCAAGCCTGGCTTCAGGCTCTCAACATCCTCCTGAAGGGCGTTTCTCAAGTTTGAATGAATGGCTTAAATTGGCAAAACGTAATCCAGGGCTCTGTTAAACTAGCCACAGAGAGTTCTAGATCTGCCTTCCTCCAGTCACCAGGATGCTGCATTTATAGGCAATTTTTGCTGTATGAATCACACTTTGGCCTCTTATGTGGCTCAAACTACTTACAAATCAAGAATATTCTATAGCCTCTACATCACATGGGGGACTGGACCTGTGGGAGTAGCACACACCCCTGGAGGGGCAGCACACACCCCATTCGCTGTGGCCAATGCAGGAGTTGTGCTGAGGCAGCTTTTTTTTTTCTTTTTCCTGAGGTGGTTTATCACTCAGATTCTGCTTCCTGTTGAGGTTGGTAGAGCCTCAAGTGCCATGCAGAGAAGTCCATCTATAAACTTTCATTCCCTGGTCTTTCATGAGGCAGACTTGACTGCTTGTCCAAGCGCTCTATTCTGTTGTATAAGGCAGTCTGCACCCTCGTTAGAGCCCATGGTGGGTGAAGATGGTATGTGGGTGCTTGGAGTGGAATTTATACACTTTTATACACTCACATTTATACACTCACATGTCAGCAGCCATGGGTCCACAATGTTCCTCCTCCAGAGAACAAGTTTCTTTGTCTGCATCCCCTCCAGTGCCAGCATGTGCTGGGTTCAGAGTGCCGGGCCTCAGGCAGGGTGGTCCGTCTTGTGGCTATTTACTTAATATCCTACTCCTCGACCTGTGGTTCCAAACTATGGTGATTTTGCCCTACGGAGACATTTAGTGACATTTTTGATTGTCCAAACTTGGAGAGGTTACTACTGACTGGCAGCTATGGTGGAGAGGCCAGGGATGCTGTTAACCATCCCAAAATGCCTGGTTCAGCTGCTCACAACAAAGAATTATCTGGCCCAAAATGGGAAGAGTGCCTGGGTAGAGAAACTGCCCTCGACCGAGAGCTCCTGACGGCAAGCACAGTATTTATTCCTCTTTCCATCTTCGGGGCCTGGCAGGTAGCATGTGCTTAGTTGGCATAGGCTGAATCAAATCTGTGATTAAAAGGCTCACGTGCATGTTGGTTTTTGTGTTGATAAAATACTTTCAATATTCCCTGATAATTTTTGTTCTACTTGTTTGTTTGTTTAAACATAGAAATTAAATCAGCTTTCAATTAGTCATACTAATGGGTGGGAGAGAAGGGTAGTCCCTCCAAAACGGTAGATCCCCCAGGATCCACTTTTACGGTTGTCTGTGCAATGACGCAGAGGCACAAATGCATAGTAGGCCTCACTGTCGCCCCCTAGAGCCAGCCCGAGGCCCTTTCTTGTTTGGCTTGCTGGCATGGGGGAAGACCCTGCCTTGTTGATCATCCACAAAGTGCAACAGATAATTGGAAGGGAACTGATTGTTTTACCTTGACTGTACTATTCCCCATCTTCCTCTTTCCTCTCCTTTTTTTTTTTTTAAATCTTGAAAACAAAATGAAATCCAGGACATTTTTTTTTAAAAATCCAATCGAATATAGATTAATTTGTTCATTCAACAGATACTTGCTGAGCTTCTGCCATGGACTAGATGAAGGTAAAAGCACACCATGTCTGCCTCTGGTGACCTTGGTGGGAGCACTGTCATAAGATGAGGGTGATAAAGGAAGCACTTTATGCTCCAAGGCATGTGTGTGCGTGTCGTGTGTGTGTGTGTGTGTCTGTTTACATGCGTGGGGAGGGTGTGCTCTGCCCTTCAGGCTGTGCAGCATGGGCTGGTGGCAACTTCTGGGGGGAAGAAGAGATTTGCAGGCACACAGTGGGTAGAGGATATGATTAGCATTGTTGGTACAATTTCCAGACATCTTCTGCCTGCACCTCTTTGTGATTGTCCCAGCAGAACCTACCACATCTCCATGAAGGAGGCAGGATGTGGAGGTTCCACACGAGGTTGGCTTGGGGATTCAAACTCAGGCCTCTGACTCCCAGCAGAAGACATTTCACCAAAGTGTGTCACCAACACCACCCAGGGTGCTGGGATGGTTCCCTAGTGCTCAGAGCCTTGATTCAGCCCCAACCCCCAAGGAGGGTATTTGTTTGCTCTCCACCAGCAGGGGGATGAAGTGCTGTCTGGAGAGTGCCAGGGCTGGAAGGGCAGGCCATGTTCATGGAAAATTGCCTTATTTAAGTAATGACTGAGTAGGTTTATGGAAGAGCATTAAGGAGACTTCAGGTGCAGGGATGATGTGGCAGAGGCCATTGAGGGCCACCACCTGGCAGAGATCTGGAAAGCTCTTGCCTAACCCCAGGGAGAGGTGGCCCTTCTCAAGCAGTCCCAGAGGGACCAGTTTCTACTTTCTCCCTTGAGAACGAGAAGGGGACAGTGGCCCCTGTCCTCTGGCATGGGGTCAAGGATGCAGAGATTACTGCTCTGCTCAGCCTAGCACCTTACCTCCACCTTCCCTCGAATCTGTCCCACCTGATGGCCAGCAGATGGTCCTGGGGAGGAAGCTACCAACCCTTGCTTTAAGAAACTCTCCCAGTTGAGAGAATTGACCTACCCCAAGGGACTTGTCTTGTTTGAAAGGAAACATTTGAGAATCTTCCTTTAAATCACATGACTTCTGTGACAAGTGTAGGGAGGAAAAAGGAAACATTAGGTGTTGGAGACAAAAATGCTCATATGGAGGAAAATTCTGTTTCATCTTTTATGCTTCTTACATCTTTTTTGTATATCTGAAGGCAAGGGTAGAAGAAAAAAACTGATTCTGCCAGTTGGCAACAGTTATTCCTGACCTTAAAACTAGTCTTGATGTGGAGGAACATCAGTGTGCAATGCTTTAGATGACATATTGCTTAAATGCTTCCTCATTTAACTGTCATAGCCCCTAAAATGGGTATTACTAATTTTGTTTTAGAGATAAGGGCACTAATGCTCAGAGAGATTGAGGAGTTTGTCCGAGGCCACATAGCCATTCAATAAAGACCATGTTCTTTATAGTGTGTTAGGAATCTCTGCTGGCCTGGGCAGAGCTGTGAATATGAGATACGATTTGAGAAAATGCACTGAGCAAATCAAAAAGCAACTTTACAAGAGAAGATACAAAGATGTACCTGATTGCTTGTCAAAGAAATATACGATATGTACTGTGAAATGCAGTAATTTCCCTTTATCCATTGCTTCACTTTTTGTGGTTTCAGTTACCTGTGGCCAATTTTGTCCTGAAAATATTAAATGGAAAATTTCAGAAACCATTTATTAGTTTTAAATTGTGTGCCATCCTGAGTAATGTTGTGTTCGGAGTTGGTTCCTGCCAGTGGGTTCGTGGTCTTGCTGACTTCAAGAATGGAGCCGTGGACCTTTGCGGTGAGTGTTACAGCTCTTAAAGATAGCTTGGACCCAGAGAGTGAACAGTAGCAAAGTTTATTGTGAAGAGCAAAAGGACAAAGCTTCCACAGCATGGAAGGGGACCCTAGTGGGTTGCCATTGCTGACTGGGGTGGCCAGCTTTTATTCCCTTATTTGTCTCCTCCGATGTTCTGTTTCTGTCGTATCAGAATGCCCTTTTTCAATCCTCCCTGCGATTGGCTACTTTTAGGATTCTGCTGATTGGTGCATTTTACAGAGCGCTGATTGGTGCATTTTACAATCTTCTTGCTAGCTACAGAGCGCTGATTGGTACATTTTACAATCCGAGCTACAGAGTGCTAATTGGTGCATTTTACAATCCTCTTGTAAGACAGAAAAGTTCTCCAAGTCCCCATTTGACCCAGGAAGTCCAGCTGGCTTCACCTCTCAATGTGATGAAATCTGAAGCCATCCTGCTCCATCCCATCCTGAATGGAATCCTCCCCTTGTCCAGGTTACCCACCCATTAGTCACTTAGTAGCTATCTCAGTGATCAGATGGATTGTCACGGTGTCACAGTGCTTGTGTTCAAGTCATCTTTATTTGACTTCATAATGTCTCCAAAACACAAGAGTCGTGATGCTGGCAATTGGGATATGCCAAAGAGAAGCCGTAAAGTGTTTCCTTTAGGTAAAAAAGTGAAAGTTCTCAACTTCGTAAGAAAAGAAAAGCAATCATATGCTGAGGTTGCTAAGATCTACAGAAAGAAGGAGTCTTCGTGAAATTGTGAAGAAGGAAAAAGAAATTTGTCCTAGTTTTGCTGTCACACCTCAAACTGTAAAAGGTACAGCCACAGGGGTGATAAGCACTTAATTAAGATGGAAATTAAATTTGTGGGTGGAAGACATGGACAGGAATATGTCTGGTTGGCAGCTGGCTTCAGTACTCTCCCTGGTTTTAAACATTTACTGGAGTTTTGGAATGTATCCCTTGTACAGAAGGGGGGCCTACTGTAAAAGACAGAAGACCCTGTGTGCTAAGAGAGTATACAATGTAAATCCCAACTCTTGTATGGAATTCCAAGGACATTGATTTTTCTAAGACTCAGATGATGCTGTTAAGACTATATGACAATTCTCTGTGCTTTGGAGTCTTATTCATTCTTTCCTTCATTCATCAAACAGTTATTTTATATCAGGTAGGATGCCTTTAGCTGTGACCCTGGCTGAACTATTTTAAACAGGACGTGGATTGTTTTCTCTCTTAATGATTCCTGAAGTGGGGCAGTTTCAGGATGGTTATTTCAGGTACTCAGTGACACCTCAAGGACCAGAGTTGCTCTGATCTTTCTTCTCTGCGACTCAGTATGTCAGTTTTGTCTTTGACTGACTCCCTCATGGTCACAATATGGCTGCTGAAGTTCTTGCTCTCACATGTAGATGTTTAAGATTTAGAAGGGGAGGACCCATGTTTTCCCATATGTCATTTTTTAGCAGTATGGAAATTTTTTTCCCAGAAACTCTTCAAGAAACTTTCCTTCCTTTCTCCTTGGCCAGATAAACCCATCTGTCCATTCCTAAGGTCATCGCTGGCAAGAAGCGTTGGGGTGACTGTGACTGGGTTAGTTAGTGGCTCTGTAGAGAAGGGTGGATTACTTGAGCAGACTTAGAACTTTATTACCAAGGATGGGAGGAGGAGGGGTTGGGCCAACAACTGGAAATGTTGCTACATGTTTAACAAATATTTTTATTATGGAAAATTTTAAACACGTGGGAGAGTAGCATAGTGGATTTCCTATTATTTGTCTCTTAGTTTCTGTCATTATCAACATTTTGACAGTTTTAGTTCACCCTATCCTCCCTTTTATCTCTGGCTATTTTATTTATTTATTTATTTTTAACATAGTTTTTACTGATTAATGGGTTGATGGATTGATTGAGACAGGGTCTGGCTCTATTGCCCAGGCTGGAGTGCAGTGGCATGATCTTGGCTTACTGCAACCTCTGCCTCCCAGGCTCAAGACATCCTCTCACCTCAGCCTCCTGAGCAGATGGAAGCATAGGTGTGTACCACCATGCCCAGCTAATTTTTGTATTTTTTGTAGAGATGGGATTTTGCCATGTTGCCCAGGCTGGTCTTGAACTCCTGGCCTCAAGGGATCCACCCATCTCAGCCTCCCAAAGTGCTGGGATTACAGATGTGAGCCACCGCACCTGGATGCTGGCTAGGGTACCTTAAGGTGCATCCCAGACATACATCGTTTTTTAGATGCTCTGGACATATATTGAGTACCTGCTATCTGCCTAGTTACAGCCAAAGAAGATATCTGTTTCAGGGACAAGAAATTAGTGAAAACTCACTGGTATTAGCTACTTTTTGCTACAGAAGACAAAATACCCTGAAACAAGGGAGAAAGGCAATATCCAGGAAATGGAGTTTTCTCCAAAGCTTTTGTTTGTTCTGGCTGCATCTGACATCCTTTTGATGTTAGAGAACAGGTGTTCTGGGAAGTTAGGGTGGGGAACAGGGGATCCTTCCTCCCCCCGAGACAGGCGTGGAGCTGAGTGGAAGTTCAGCATCTCATTTGTCATTTCGCCTCTCGGGCTGATGAGGCCAATGCTTTCTAAGAGTGGGTTTTGGTTGGGTGACACCTGTTTCTGCATGTTAATAGATTTCTGGGGTAAGATAAAGCTCGGTGATGTCACCTGCAGGTGTGTGAGCCTGTGGTAGCGGTCTGCTGCTTGACATTTGCTTCACAAGGCATCGCTAGCCACATCTGTCCTCAGCTGTGAGAGTGTATGTATGCACCAGCAGGCTGAACAGAGAGATGTTTGTAACCAGAAAAGAGAGTCAAATATAACAAGCTGACTCTGGGCTGGGTTGCAAACACGTGTACTTTCCCTATGGCGTTAGCTGATTTCATTTAGTTATGGAACAAAATACAAATGTTGTTTCTTTAAAATATCACTGTGCCAGGCAGAGTATATTTCCATACACCCTTTTCTGAGTTTCGTAAGCCCACCTGTTTTATTACAGGTTTAAAAGACCCCTCTTCCTCTGTGTGTCTGAAACAGGAAGCCTGCCTTCTTATTTTCCTTCAGTTTTGAAATATTTAATCCTTTGAAGAGAGTTTGCATGCTTCGTGCGAGGCGGTACCTTTGTATATAACACAATAAAATTCGCCACTCATCTACATGCGTTTCTCCATTTCTATATGACAATTAAAGGTCAAATTGCAAAGTTGAATCAGTTATAGCTCTGCGTTTAGGATACGTTCAACCTGAGCTGATTTTATCTGCCTGGGCTTTGTAAAATGTTAGTATTTGCATAGTGAGTTTAAAAACAGAAACCTTTTGCATAACCATATTTGAAAAATCCAAACCAAAGAGAAAGAGAATGGACTGAAGATGTGAAATGATGCCCTTTGACTGGACACTTGTGTAATCTGGGTGGCTTTTGTGGCAGTTGTGCTGCTTCTGAGAGTAGCTTTCTAGAGTGTGCAAGTGGTGGCTAGGTGTGCTTTATTTCGTGTGCTGTGCATTTCAGTGCTATGTGAGGATCCATCTGACCCCAATACATTTTATTTGACATGCACAGCTGGGTCACTGGAGGATGGTTCAGGCCATTAAGAAGAATGCAAAAGAAAACACAGACAATCTATTCATCAGAACACTATGAAAGGGAGACTTATTGGGGCAGGCTCTGGCAAGAGCACACCTGGAAGAAGGAGAAGGAGGAAAACCAACTGGGCGCCTAGGGAGAAGGGCGGAGGAAATGCAGCTGCTGTTGACCGCAGCCGGCCTCATGGAGAGGGGCTTTGCCAGTGGTGAAACCCGATTCCATTTCCAACTTGTGGAATCGTATTTTAGGATGCTCTGCAAACAAGAGGGTTGGATGGCAGACGTGAGGTCTTATTTGCTGAGGGGTCTTTGCTCACCAGGTGCTTAGCACCCCAGTGGGACCCCAGGCTAAGGAGTATGATGCTCACCTTGCATCTGAGGGTGGCAACCAAGTTCCTGGCCTGTGGGATCAATGCTAGGTCTCCCCAGGCATTCCTCAGACTCGCCAAAGAGGGAAGAGAGGAGACAACTTCTAGAATCCTTGGAAAGCCGTTTCCTTGCCCTTCTTCAGCCACAAAGATACCCCAGTAACCTCAGCCCGGTTCTCACAACCTACCGACTCCCAACCCTGTCTTTCCCTTCCTGCTTCCTATCTGTGATTTTGCAGCACTGGTTTCACGTTTTGTTCTTTTATCCAGTATAAGATTTCCATTTGTGTGTGCTGTAGGGTTGTCGCCTAAATAGCCTTTTTGTTTTTTTTTTGAGATGGAGTTTTGCTCTTGTCACCCAGGCTGGAGTGCAATGGCATCATCTCAGCTCACTGCAACCTCTGCCTCCTGGGATCAAGCGATTCTCCTGCCTTAGCCTCCCAAGTAGCTGGGACTACAGGTACCTGCCACCACACCTGGCTAATTTTTGTATTTTTAGTAGAGACGAGGTTTCACCATGTTGGCCAGACTGGTCTCGAACTCCTGACCTCAAGTGATCCAGTCGCCTCGGCCTCCCAAAGTCCTGGGATTACAGGATTACAGGCATGAGTCACTGCACCCAGCCTTGAATAGCCATTTTCTAATTCTGTGTAGAGACCCAGGAAAAGGCCCTACCGCAGCTGCAGTAACAGGCTGGGGTGTCTGTGCATCACCTTGGTCATTTGGACTTTTTCAGAGTGGCCACTGTGAGCCTGGCCTGGGCTGAGACATGGCTTGCTGTCCCCAACTTGCTTACTGGTCCTTGGGAAAAGATCAGTGTGTGTACTTACTTCACCATGATGAATCTTGGTGCAGACGATGGAGTGCCTGGGGTACCCAAGAGCCTTCCTCTCTAGCCAGAACTCTATCCAGATCTTCAGTACACAGACCGGGAGCTTTGGCGAGAGAGAGACTCGCGTTCATGTCTAGGTGATCTGGTGCAAGTCAAGCACGTGCGTAGAAGAGCGCTCAGGAAGTGGCAGCTGGGCTTGTCTGCATCTGGGGACCACAGAGGGAGTTGGTTGTTTAAGATGGCCCCCCATTATCCACTGATTCCCCTGTTCTCGCAGATCAGAGTCCTGCTGGAAGTGAGTATTACTCTATTGAGCTGAAGTCCACAATAAATCCTACAAGAGCTTCTAGGAGTAACAAGGCGTATGCCCGTAATCCCAGCTACTTGAGAGACTGAGGCATGAGAAGACCTGAGGCACGAGAATCCCCTGAACCCTGGAGGCGGAGGTTGCAGTGAGTCGAGATCGTGACACTGCACTCCTGCCTGGGCAACAGAGCGAGACCCTATCTCAACAACAACAACCACCACCGCCACCAGCACCACCACCACCACCAAAGAAAGGTTTTATTTAAGTATTGATTTTTACAAAATCCTGACTCCCAAATCAAACTAGTTTTCAGACTCAGCAGGCATTTTCAGAAACCTCTAACTTTCTTTTTGCTTGATTATAAAGCTCAATGGAAATTCTACATCATATTTAAAAACAACAACAACAACAACTAAGTGTTGACAGATACCACTTGACAAGACTGACTTATAAATAACCACTACTGAAAACCCAAACCACTGGAAATGCATGTGGCTTTTCCCGGTGGGACAGACATTTCAGGTGTTCATTTGGTTAACTGAGCTCTGGGAAGGCCTGAATGAACACTGCCTGGCTACTTTCAGGGCTTTATTTGTCCCGTTCCCCCCACTTTCCCTCACATAGGTTCTGCTTCTTGACCTGGAATGGAGAAACTAAAAATCTAACCCCGGCTATGTTATTAAATGGTGAACCTTTAAATTCACACAGGCTAGTTGATGGGAATTTCAAAACACGGGGTTAAATTCTGCTCTTACAAAGATGGAACAAAAGCCCTCTGTCTTTTGGAGGTCACTAATCCGGTGTTTGCACCTTATTGTCACTACGTAATGTCTGAAAAACTTGGAATTATTTCCAATTAGTGGGTTTCAGTGGATCTTGCTCTCTGAGCTGTTGACCCCTCGTGTTTGTTTAGCAGGATTTTCTCACTGGGCTGTACCTTGCCCAGCATTGTTTTGCTGTCAAAGCATTTGAACGGCTCCGGGTGACCCCCGCAGAATTGTCCGTGTCGTGTCGTGAGACTGGGGGAGCTGTTGTGAATTTTGTGATGACAGATGGCGGAAGCATAAAAGGCACCTCCACGGGCTTTGTGAAAGGGGATTTGTGCTCTCAGAACCTTTTTTTCTGTCTCCGTTCTGGAGGCACTTCTGTGATTGCTGACAGAGCTGCAATGCTGCCCGTTTAGAATAGTGAGACCTTGGAACCGAGAACCCTCATGTGTTGGCACACACCTGCTCAGCAGGCCACTTCGTCCCTCCCAGTCCCCACAGCCAAGCCTCAGACAACCTGAAGGTCTCAGCCACGTGTGATGTTGGAAAAGCTGGTGTTTCCCTGGAAGCTTGGCACACTAGAACACTAGAGTTTAATTTGATTAGGATTTCACCTGATTTCTGGAGATTACAGGGCCAGAGTTATCAAGAGGGAGAGCGTGGAGCTGAGTGCAGTGGCTCACACCTGTAACCCCAGTGACTCAGGGCAGTGGGGGAGTTGGAAGCTGAGGTAGGAGGATCGCTTAAAGACAGGAGTTTGAGACCAGCCATGGGCAACATAGCAAGATCTTGTCTCTAAAACAACAATAAAAAAATTAAAAAGAAATGAGAGAGAGAGAGCAAAAAGGGGACCTCTTTGGTGCTGCTTATGAAATGGGCATTTGTGATTGGCTGCCTTCTGGGCTCTAGCTGAGACGCAGAGGTTGGTAGAAGGTCATTTGCATGTGTTGGGCAGAAGCCCAGAGAGATACAAAAAAAAAGGAATAATGGAGTTTTAAAATTGGTGCAAATGGCTAAATTCTGTGTGTGCTCCTGGCAAATCACCCCCTGGACACTCATTTTAGCCCCCTCAGAACCCCAATGGGGACCCTCTTCATGACCGAGGGAAACCCCAAAGGCTCCCAGAAAAGAATTGCCCTCTGTGAAGCGGCTGTGGCCGGCCTGGAAGGGTAAGTGGACCTCTGTTGCTAATATTTACCCATCAGTAGAAATCCTGGATTTCCAGCTTGTTTGGAAAACGGGGCAGTCCAGAGGCACCCGGGGCCCTTATCCCACAAGCAACCACCATCTGGGGCCCCGCAGCAGCTCCCACCTCCAATGCACCCACATTCACTAGGTTTTTTTATTTTTCTTACACCTTGCCTGCCTACTCATTTCCCTGGTTAACCAAGTAGGTGTTTGAGTTTGCAAATTTCTGATTTGTTCTAATTCTCTCGGAGAAACTGAAATGTAAATATATAAAAAGGACCTTTAGAATCCATTCCAATAAGATAATCCAAGATGCAGAAAACGTTTCATGCAGCAAAGATGTTTTTCTCCATTATTCATAATATACAAAATTGGAAACAACACAAGGATGGGAGAGGCTTAACTACATTATGATATGTTCTTATGATGGAATATTATATAACCATAAAACTATTGCTCATGTAGAGTTTTTGATAACATGGAGAGATGCATGTTGAGTTAATTTTAAAAAGCTCCACATCAGATTGTATGTGCAATGTGCTCTGTTTTCCAAAATATAAAAGCGATATGCATTGAATAAGACTGAAACGAAATTTGCCAACATACTAGCAGTGATTGTTTTTTGGTGATGAAAATATCTATGATTATTTTCTCTTTATTTTACTCTAGGGTTTTCTCCTTTTCTACAATGAATATGCATAGCTTTTATGTTCAGGAAAAGAAATTGAAAATAAGGAAG
Source organism: Rhinopithecus roxellana (assembly GCF_007565055.1). Lineage (NCBI taxonomy): Eukaryota > Metazoa > Chordata > Mammalia > Primates > Cercopithecidae > Rhinopithecus > Rhinopithecus roxellana. The sequence goes on from NC_044565.1 coordinate 2,564,544, forward strand.
AAACAGAAGCCCTGAAGGTTATGTGATTTTCCCTGAGCGCCCCCAGCTGGTTGATAACAGGGCAGGACTAAAACCCAAGTTCCCTGATTCTGAGATGGGTGGGACTCATTCCATTCCTTAGGGCCAGGCTGCCCTAAGGAGCACCTGGGGTTTATGGCCTCCAGAGTTCTCACTCACAGCCCATGTGCTTTATGTGGGTATGGCTGTCTCTGTGGGGGAGGATGCATATATTATTTGGGTCCTTCGTTTTGCCTTTAATTTCACTGTCATGAGCAATCTTTAAGAACCAGACAGCTGTGCCTCTTGCATAGAAATCAAAGAAATACAGGCATTACTGCTAGTTTCACAACTCATGTGACTTGTGGGTGTATTTCCTTGGGGGTGCACCTAGGCTAGAGCTCCTCCAATATCTGTTTTTCCTCCTTCTTCTGATTCTTCTCCACTGGGGAGGACAAGCCAAAGCCACTCAGATCCCTTCACTGGGGCACAGAAGTGACACTATGCTTACAAGAGCCCCTGAGTATACCCTGTTGACTTCACACCAAAAATGATCGACGTTTCAGCAGGTGCCGTGAGAGCCAAAGACCCAAGTGCCCTTTCTAACTCCTGTCACTCGCTGCTTTGGTAACTTTGGTCAAATCTGTTCTTTCCCAGAGCATCTCCCATCGTGAGAGATGGAAAGGGGAACATTTTCTGCTGAACAACTTTCCGCAGAGCATGTGGAACAGGCCTGATGGGAGACAGTAAAGGTTCTCATGGTCCTTGAAGGGGAGAAGTTCCCAAAACTGAACACCAGGGGCTCTCCATCCACCAAGGGTAGACTCAAGCTTCACCAAGCCCACAGGGACCCGAAGCCATTTGTTTCTCTACAACCAGAAACTCAACCATACAGTGATCCACCCTAGTAGACATGTCGTTGGGAGGTCAAATGCTTTTTGAGACTTGCTGAGTTATGGGATCTTCAGAAGTGCCTCTTGGCTAAGGGCATATAAGCTTTCTTATATGTTATATCTTATGTCTTATACGCCTGCATGGGGATAGCCTTTTCAAGGAGACCAAATGTTCCCTCACTTTAGCCATGATGGTCCCTCTCAAGAAGAGAGAGTATTGCTAACATTTGCCTCCAAGATTCAGCCTCGCCTGTATTTTCAGGGCTCTGTCAAATTAACCAGGCTTTCACCAACTGTAATACAGTCCACTTCTTGGCCCTGTGCCTTGTGAACAAGCCAGCTCACCCGATTGGAACTGTGGGGTAAGGTAGGCTGCCGGTTTCATGCTGAGCAGCCTTGTATCCAGGCTGTCAGGCTGGTGTCTCCCTGGAGTGTCCTGGCCAGCCAGCCTCACTGTGATCAGGCACTGTTGGCCCAGGTTTTCCAGCAAGTGGGTTGATGTGCAGGTGGGGACCCAGGGCAGTTGGGACATGGGAAGTGACAGGAAGGCCGTTGCCTTCCAACTCTTCTGAGTTTTGTTTCTTTTTGTTTGTTTGTTTGAGACGGAGTCTTGTTCTGTCACCCAGGTTGGAGTGCAGTGGCGCATTCTCGGCTCACTGCAAGCTCTGCCTCCTGGGTTCATGCCATTCTCCTGCCTCAGCCTCCCAAGTAGCTGGGACTACAGGTGCCTGCCACCACACCCAGCTAATTTTTGTATTTTTAGTGGAGATGGGGTTTCACCGTGTTAGCCAGGATGGTCTTGATCTCCTGACCTCGTGATCCACCCACCTTGGCCTCCCAAAGTGCTGGGATTACAGGCATGAGCCACCGCACCCGGCCAAGTTTTGTTTCTTATGTTTTTCTGTATGGTGAATGATTTCTGTTTTTCCATGCTTTTGAAAGGACTTAAAAAATCAGGGCCTTCAGGAGAATTTCTAGTTGCTGTGAAAATGAATGCCAACTGGAAATGTAGGTATCAATATCCAAAAGCCTAAGTTTGCCTGTTACAAAAAGTGCAACTGCATGTTTCTGCTTGCAAATGTTGAAGGAAGAGATGGACGCCTTTGCCTGGGGTCCCTGTCACCTGGCTGCCCTGGGTTGGAGTGGAGCACATGGCAGGTGTGTAGGGTGGGGTTGGGCTGGAGCCAGCCCTGAGAACTGCCTCCTCAGATCTGCCTCTCAAACCCTTTCGTTTTTACTTTGCCTTAACTTTGCATTTCTCGATCTTTGAACTCCGGCCTGATTTCACATTCTGAAACCAGGCATGGCTCTCAGTTCTGTGAAGAATAGGATGTTTCGAAGGAGTGATGAGTCACCTTTTATTTCAAGCCAATGAGAAGCAGCCAGCCTAAGCGGTATTGAAGGAAGGAGCATTTGTGATATTTCAAGATATTATATCTATTTTTAAATTTTACTTTTAATTTTACAAGTGATAGATGGAGCACATTCTTATTATAAACCTCAGCGCCCACCTTGTCCCCTCCACTCTGCCCCTTGCAGAGGCCAGCACTGCCATGGATTTAATGTGTGTGTTTCCAGATGATGTACATGCGTTTATGAATGTGTTTGCAAAGAGAGAAATATGTAGTTTTATTTGCATTTTTATTTTTACATGTAAATGATAGCATAATCTATCCATTGTCCTATAATTTGTTTTTCCCCCCACAAAACTAAATGAAGATTTGCCTTATTTTTAATTGCTGACACCTACCATGGTAGGTTGATTGAGCTTTATTTACTTGTCTTGATAGACAGAATATAGATTGCATTTCTCGGTGTATCTCAGTGAAGCTCTGTTTCAATGACAAAATAAAATACACTTTTATTTCCTCCCCAGAATGGTAAATACTATTTTAAGACAGAAGAAAACACAAAAGGAAGAATGATTCGGAAGGTGGGGAGGTCAGGCAGCTTGCCCACTGCTGGAGCGTCCAGGCCTGTGGCATGCTGTGTGCCTCATTTGTGGCCAGCAGGACATGGGGGCCTGGGGACAGCAGTGTCAGGGAGGGGCCATTGGGCAAGCCAGGCATGGGATGAGAGAAGCACCGCTGTGGGAAGTCCCATAGCTGGAGGCAGGAGAGGAGGGGCAGAGGGCGGGAGAAGAGCCAGGGCAGTGGTGTTGGAAAGGAGTGTGTGGACTGACGCCTGCTCTCAAAGGCAGGGAGGGGAACTCTAGGGAGAAGACGGGCTTTGGAAGGGCTTCTCAGGGTGATGAAGTGGGATTAGTTCAGACTCAGTTAAGTGAGTCATTTAGAATGAAGGCATGAAGAATAACCAGAGCCACATGCCCAGCAAGGAGGTGGGCCAAGCAAGGCAAAGTGAAGCCAGGAGTAATATTTGAGTCAGGAAGATCAGAGAAGAGGAAGGATCCAGAGGTCTTGATGAAGACAAAGAGCTGCTTTGGAAGAGGGGAAACACAGGGGAGGTGCCAGTGGAGGGAGCCAGGGGCAGAGTTGTAGCTTTGTTTTGGGTGACTCAGGCAGAGGTGAAAGTCTTTGAGTGGAGGCAGAAACTTGAGGCACCCCCAGGTCCATTTGTCTGTCTCTGTATTCACTTGCTCACCCATTCACTCAATCACTCACTGTCTCACCCACCGCCCCACCTCCCCACTCACTCATCCACTGACTCAGTGAGCATAAACGATGCCCCAAGCACAGTCTGGATGCTAGGGAACCCACTGTGCTAGAGACGAGGCTCCTATGCTTTGGAGCCTCCAGTCTGGTATGGTCAGGGAGAAAGATGCACAAAGATGAGGTACAGAAAGGGCTGCCCCAGAGGCTGGCCAGAGTGCAAGGGGTCACAGGGCTTCCCCCTCGGGCTGCCAGACGCATCAGGGCAGGAAGGCCCTGCAGACATTGATCTGGCCTTGAAGGATAGACCGTGCTTTGCTGAGTGGAGGAGGGAAGGAACAGCATTCCTGTACAAGGGCCCAGCAGAAGTGCTGGGAAGTTAGGTGCGACTGGAGAATAAGGCCCTGTGGGGATGAGAGGATGAGGGAGGCGAGGAAGGGAGTGGACAGGAGTGAAGCTTGGAAGGGCATGGAGCTGGGCTTCTGTCTCTAGCAGATGTCTAGCAGATGTCAGCAAGTTAGCAGGGGAGGACTAGTGACTGATTCATTTCTGGAGGAAGAGGCCTGGGGGTGTGGTAATGGGTGTGCTGGAGACAAGAGACTGAGGCAGGCACTGACTATAGAGGCATAGATCCTTCTGCATCTCTCTGTGTCCATCTCTCCTTCTGTCCACACTTTGGTACTTCCAGAGAAGTTGTTCTCTTCCAGACTCTGAAAGTTAGTGACTAATAAGACGTGGCCCCTGATCACTGGCGTCTATAGGTTGCTGAATGATATCTTGAATAAGGTATGTGCCCATTTATTCTTCATGCGTGATGGATAATCGGTCTGAAAGGAAACAAAGTCCTGTTTGGACAGGGCTCAGGAAGGTGAGAAGGTCTGGGTGGGGACTAGAGGGCCAGTAAGGACTTCTTTTGAATTCCAGGTGTCAAAGGAATCTTTGCGTTTTAGAAATTAGAAGATCAATATTAAATACCTTTTGGTGTATAGCAAAAAGTTGACATGAAAAAGCAACTCAAAAATTGCTGCTTTTTTTTTTTTTTTCTTTTGAGATAGAGTCTTGCTTTGTCGCCCAGGCTGGAGTTCAGTGGCACGATCTAAGCTCACTGCAAGCTCTGCCTCCCGGGTTCACTCCATTCTCCTACCTCAGCCTCCTGAGTAACTGGGATTACAGGCGCTCACCACCACACTCAGCTAATTTTTGTATTTTTAGTAGAGATGGGGTTTAACCATCTTGGCCAGGCTGGTCTTGAACTCCTGACCTCGTGATCCACCGGCCTCGGACTCCCAAAGTGCTGGAATTACAGGTGCGAGCCACCGTGCCCAGTCAAAAATTGCTATTCTTGATAGAAACATAGGGGAACTGATTTATTTACACTTGTATATTTTTTGCAGACTACATTTGTGTGTAACAAATTTCATGGAGTCAATGGAGAAAAGGTAGCTAAGCTTTGGAAACATCTGAAGTATAAATAAAGTGAGAACCACACTATGAAGCAAGTTTCTGAATGAAACTTACTTTACAAGTTTGATTTTTTGGGGGTGCTCTGTCTGGTGTCATTTTCCCTAATTCCTGCAGGGATTGTCATTGGTGGCACCAGAGTCTTTTCTCTGGAGCTGGGTGCTCCGGTTTCTGACTCAGGGTTCGCTGATGCACTTTTTCTTCCTGGGAAAAGAAACAGTGCACGTGGGCAATTGATTGCTTTGGCGAGAACTCTCTTCTGTATTGACCCACATGAATCCTAGAAGGAATCTCACTTCTGTTGGTTTTCAGATCACAACCAGCTGGCCTGGTCTTTGTTTTCCATTCTCTTCTTCTAGTACACCCATCTTATTCATTTTTTCACCATCGCTCTGCTAGAATTTCTTTTCTTTTTTCTTTTTTCGAAACAGTGCCTCACTCTGTTGCCCAGGCTGGAGTACGCTGGCGCCACCCCAGCTCACTGCAGCCTCAACTTCCCAGACTCAGGTGATTCTTTCACCTCAGCTTCCTGAGTAGCTGGTACTACAGCCATGTGCCACAATGTCCGGCTAAATGTTTTGTATTTTTAGTAGAGATGGGGTTTTGCCATGTTGCCCAGGCTGGTCATGAATTCCTGGGCTCAAGTGATTCTCCCGCCTCGGCCTCCCAATGTGTTGGGATTGCAGGCGTGAGCCACTGCTTCCAGCCTGGAGTTTCTTATGCTGCTAATATATAGGCAAGGCTGATGTATTTCCGAAAATTCTCCCTCTGGAAAATGCACCCTCATGGTCTTGGGGGTGACATTGTGACAGTGGCAGCTAACATTCCTTGGGTGCTTGCCATGGTCCAGGTGCTACTCTGAGCACCTTACAGCACCTTACCTATATTGTTTACTTTTATCATCACAACAATTCTGGGAGTAGGTACTGTTTGCCCCTCTTTGTAGCTGAAGTAACTGAAGCACGGAGAGGGTAGTCCACATGGCTGAGGTCACACAGCTAGGAGATGGTGAGCTGCTTCCCTACTTGTGCCCTCACTCTCAACCTTAGGGCCCACTGGAATTGTGGATACTCAGCATTTCAAGTCTCATCCCTGGGGAAGGCTGTGTGTGTTATAAATCCTATATCAATGCAGTTGTTTTTGGCATTGTTTAGGTGTGTATCAGAGCCACACACACTTCCAGACTGGGACAGAAGGTCCCAGGAAACTGCATTTCTGTGTTCTGTCACCCCAAAGGCCTTGCTGAGTACACAGCTTCACCTTTTGTTTAACCTTCTCTTTGGAGGGTCACTGGCTACAATGGCAAATGTGTAGTGGGTCAGCTTGCTGGCGGGAATGTATTCTCTCCTGCTCCCAGGGGCACACAGCAGCACTCACCAGGGCTGGGGCTCGCGTCTTTCCCAGCAAGGCCAGGCCAGGCTCTGAGTGCATCTTTGTCATGCTGGAGTCCCTGCAAGCCCTGTGCTTGCCCAGGTGACCCTCCCTTTATTCATTGGCCACAAGAGGTGAAGTAGTCAGCGAGTCATTCGAGCCCGTGGCGTCTGTCTCCAGAGCCCACAACCTGAGCCACTGTGCTCTCCTGGCCCTCAGCCACCTTGGAGAGCTGCCATTGCCCCTTGCCATCCTCCTGGCCACAGAAGACCCCTCCTCCAGAGGCAAGGAAGCTGGTGCCCCTTCCTGTGTGAATCTAGCCACTGCCAGCCCCTACCAAGATCACCTCCATTGTCAGATGGGCCTAACCTTCTAATTCAAGGTCTGAGTGAGACTGCCCAGGGAGTGTTGCTGAAGGTGTTCAGACAGGTGGCTTGTAACAGATGCACTGAGCATGTGGGTCTCACAGAGCCTTTTAGAAAATGTGGGTGATTCCTTCACCTCCTGTTTAAACCCATTGGGGAGTGGGGAGGGCGGAGGACTAGTTCTCTTATGGCTGGGGAAAAATTAGGGCTGTTCCCTTGGTTTTCTGGGTATTTAGGGCGGAGTCTGCCCCACAGTGTTTCCCAGAGTCCCACCTGAGGTGCTTCAAGGGTCCAGCAGGCACACGGGCCGGTGCCTACCTGCTGGACAGCACAGAGCATCCCATCTTTGTAGAAGGCTCTTCAGGCTGCACTGCCCTGGTCAGCTGTCGCTGGGCAGGCCTTGTGTAGCACCATCTACTTGCTTTTCAAGGGAAACCCTAGACCTTTTTTTTTTTTTTTTTTTTTTTTTTAGAAGTAAAATCTTCTAAATCTTAACATTTTGTGACATATTCAAATGTTAAACAATTGGGGTACAGGTTGAACAGAACACAGAAGTGGACCGAATTCCAGGGTTAGGAGAGGAGGGCATTAATCTATGTTGTGACAAACCTTCTAGATAGTTCTGGTGCGGGATAAAGTTTAAAAAACATCAGCTTAAACCATTTAGTTTGCCCACAGTTATGCCAGGGAAAGTCAGAGCTAGAACCCAGGCATTCTGATTTGCAGCCAACATCACCCTCATGGGCAAGGCCAATAGTTTAGGGATGTTCCATACCGTGGACAACTGGTCACCACCCACCCCACACTGGGCTCTCACTTGCCATCTGTGGATGACTGAAATTTTTCTAGATATGATGCTTTCCTCTTCCTTTGTAATTTCTGATCAAAATCAACTTCCTGTCTCAGGGTGCAGGATTTCTCCTTGGCCCCTGGGAAGCAGCGGGGAGAGGAACCCATGTAGGGGTCACCAAGCCTGCTGACTGTGACAGGTGGAGTTTTGGTTTGAATGAGGTCAAAGTAGTGGGCAGAATCAATGGAGAGGTCAGGCCTGCTCAGGAGCGACCCCTGACCCATGGCTTCAATCACCCCAGTGTTGGAAAATCTGTTATTTACTGCGTGGGATCCATTTCCTAGTGACAGACTAATAATGACCTTATTACATACTTTTCAGAATTTGAAATTAGTATTTCTTACATGTTGGAGAATGTGGTACCAAGCAGGTACTGCTTATTGAAACTTTACTGGATGTCATTTGATAGGAGACATTTTACATTCCTGGAATGCAAAATGTGTTGGAAAAATCCCTTTCTGTGTGCCTGCCTGGACAAGGCAACCCATGGGGATCTGGCTTTGTTTAGTAGTCTGGGGAAGGTCTCCAGTGGTTTCTGTTGTGACGGAGGCTCCCTGTCCATTTTGGGCTGAGAAACATTTGGAAATAGGACCATGATACCCCACAGACCTTGCTGACACTCTGCTTCCGGGAAAGAAGTAGAAAATAATATGGAAGCATCAGCCACTGGTCCCAGTCCGGTGGAGAAGCAATTACCCTGAAGCTTGCACAATGAAGCACTTAAAACTGAGTTATTAATGCCATTTGTCTCAGGGGACTGTGGATTTCATTCATCACATCCTTGCCGTAATCTTACTGGTTGGGGATGTGACTCAACAGGAATTTTCAGTTCACTGTGTGGAAGAATGAGATGGGTCTTACATCACTGCTACTAAGGTGAAGTTCAAGTGCAAGGTCATAATCACTGGTGGTAAGATGAAAGTCAAGCAAAGCAGCATCTCTGCCTCCCTGGGAGCCAGGAGCAGCAGTCTCCACTTAACCTGTGGTCACAGGTGAGAGCACCGTAGCACACTGAGACATCTCCCCTGACCTCAGCTCCAGGCACCATTTGGAGACCAACACTCAGAGTGACCTGGGAGCGAGGGGAGGCTTCTTTTGGGTGCCTGCATCCTGCTGACTCATTCTGAGACTCACTTCTCCCACAGGCTTGTTCTGCCTCCTGTTTGTCTCGCATAGATTATTTCAGTAATCTACCTCTGTGTAACAACCACTCCAAAACTTAATGCATTCAACTATAATGATTGTCATTGCTCAAAAAGTACGTATCAGGAACTTGGAATGTTGTCATCAGGGGTTGTTCACACAAGCTGCATGGCAGCCACGAGCTCAACTGAGACTGAAACATCTGAGTTGACCTCTTGTCCTTCAGGGCCTCTCTGCTGGCCTCAAACCATCACATCACCGAGGCTGGACTTCCTGGCATTGTAGTCCCTGGGTGCCAAGAAGGAGCACATGGAAGCTGCCAGACCCCCTAAAGGATAAGCCTGGAACTGGTGTAGCGTCATTTGTTCTGCCTTCTTTTGGTCAAAGCAAGGCTGAGGCCCGTCAGGATTCAAGAGGAGAGGACATAGAGGGCATCTCTTGATGGCTGCAGTGCCAGAAATTTGTGGCTACCTTGAATTCACCACCTTCAATTTGTAGTGGGTGCAATACCTGGGCCTGACTGAGGTTAGTGCATATATATGGGGTGGTGCCCAACCAGGAGAGCCTCCTCGTGGGCCAGGTGTCCCTGTCCTGGGGGTCTCCTAACCTTCACAAAACTGGCCAGAGGCCATTCTTGCTGGCTCTAGGTCACATTGATGGGAGAGTAGCCTCTCCCAGGTTCTTTTTTTTTGAGACGGAGTCTCGCTCTGTCACCCAGGCTGGAGTGCAGTGGCACGATCTCTACTCACTGCAAGCTCGGCCTCCCGGGTTCACGCCATTCTCCTGCCTCAGCCTCCTGAGTAGCCGGGGACTACAGGCGCCCGCCACCGCACCCGGCTAATGTTTGTATTTTTAGTAGAGCAGGGTTTCACCGTGTTAGCCAGGATGGTCTCAATCTCCCGACCTTGTGATCCGCCCGTCTCGGCCTCCCAAAGTGCTGGGATTACAGGCGTGAGCCACCGCGCCGGGCCGTGCCTCTCCCAGGTTCTCATGCTCAGAGGAGACCTGTCTCTTCCAGCAAGGCCACGCCAGGCTTTGAGTGCATCTGAGCTGCCTGTCACTGGCCACCTGCACCCAGCTCCAGGAGGCTGCAGGGCATGGCTGGCCGCCCTCTGCTTTAAGGTCTAGTTGGAGGCCCAGGTTTCAGTTCTTAAGAGTGATGCTAGACTGTGGTGTTTCTGTTAACCTGGATTTTGGAACCCCTTGGTGTGTGGGTGTTGGGGGATAGGGACTAGAGGGAGGGGCTGCTTGTTAGCGAATGCCTAAGCCTCCTGAAGGGCTTGTTCCTGGCTTGGCTCCAGTGCAGTGTCTCCAAGGAGAGAAGGGAGTGGCGCGCCACGGGACTGCGGGAGCAGCACTGGGTTGTTCAGTTATGCTCCAAATATATTTTACTTTTGCAGTGAAAACGTGTATAGTGTTTCCATTTTGCTTTTTCTGCCTGCATTGGTTTTTACATAAAACAAATGTTTTATGAGTCACGTTGACACCCTAGGCAAATGTTCTGGGTTCCTCAGTCACGCAAAATCCCCAGGCCTGCCCTGTCCCTGAAGAGGGTGACAAAATTGGGGAAGTTCTTGTCATAAAACTGTGTTGTCCACATCACGGGTCACTGGTGGTGGCATTCTCCCAGGACCCTGCCTGTGGCTAAGGGGAGGGTCCTCGGGCAACGGGGCTGGTGGATTGGGCGCTCAGGCACGCTAGCGTTTGATGCCTGGGAGTCCAGTGGGAGGTCTGGGAGGAGGCTCGGTGGCAGCCAGAAGGCCTGGCCCCAGCTGGGGCCCAGTGTGGACTCAACCTCAGCTCTAGGGAAACAGTGTGTCAGTCGGGTGGGAGATGGCCCACAGGATGCCATGAGCCCCAGGTAGCGGGATGTTTGCTGAGGCTGCTCTTACAACTTTTAAAGTATTGTCTTATGTATGCCTCTCAGCAACCCTGTGGCAGAGGTACTGGAATTATCCCTGTCTCTCTTTTGGGTACCTGGTGGGTGGGAAGGGGGCTACAATTTGCTCCAGGTGCCTCCTTGACCACTGGCCCCACTGCCCAGCTTCAGAGCAGATGGAGTAGAGCCAGGGAAGGCTGTGAGCCTCCCTGCTCATCCCTCAAATTGCCCTGGCTCCTGCCATGCGGGAGGGTAAAGGGGCCCCCGTTGGGAGCGGCCAGTGGGGGCCTGGGCCTCCCAGAGTGTATCTGTTCAATTGCATTTTCTACATCTGTCCAGCAGGGCAGGTTTCTATACAGGGAGACAGGCTCTCCAAGAAAACAACGGGGCCACCGCAGGTTTTGAGATGTTCTTGAGGAAGGTCATGCAGCCCTTCCCTCACCAGTGTATGAGGCTGAGGATGGGGCACAGGGTAGCTCTGTGGTCCTGGCATCCACCGTGTGGCATCGGCCAGCCCTAGGGCCCTATCCATGCCCTGGCCCTCTAGGTGTGAGACCTGAGGCCCAGAGCACTGTGCTGGGTGGAAAACAGCAAACCCACCGTGGAGCAAGAGCCGGGGAGGATGCCAAGAGGGCAGGTGGGTGCTGCTTGCCTCGGGAGAGAGGGCAGCAAAAGGGAGACCAGCCCCCACCCTCAGCTGCCTGTGGGGCTCCGCAAGGCAGCAGGAGGCAGCGGAACCAAACAGAATGCTTTTGGGGTGGTGGTGAGGGGCTGCCCCGTGGCAGGGAGAGTGGGCACGACATTCGTGTGCCCTGGTTTCAGGCTCACTGCAAAATACCTCCCTCCCACCCCCAGGTTTCCCTTCCAGTCACACCTGACATCCCTCAGTCAGAGCTGGGCCTAGAGGCTGGAGGGCGAAGCAAGGCAGATGAAGGTGGGTAACTGGGAAGCGGAATGAGTAGAAAAATTGGAGTTGAGAGGCCCCAAGAGCCCCTCTGCCATTCAGCCTGACCTTGAGCAAACCCATCACTGTCCTCATTAGAAGGCAAGAGAGGATGAGATTAGCATTTTTGCACGTGACTTTGGGTGGCCTCCTTCAGCACAGGGGAGGGGAGTGGTTGCTAAAATAGTAATAATGGTGCTCCCACATGACGGCGCCCACCTCCGCTGGGTGTTGCGAGGGTTTAACAAGTTAGAGCAGAGCAGAACTCATGGTGGAGGCCATGAGGGCTGTGCGGCTGGTGTTTTAGAATGATTGGCTTTATTATTTGCATCATTTTCTGAATTTCAGGAGGATTCTCGGGCTCCATCCCGGATCTCATGAATCAACATCCCTGGGGGTGGGAGGTGGAAATCTGCCTTTTATAAAACACGTGCTTCAGGCCTCAGAGCCCTGAACTGGGAGGTCGCTGAGGTCTCTCTCTCCTGTGTTCTCTGGGAGCAGGATTCTCACTGACCTTGTTCCCTTGTCCTGCCATTGGCAGGATTTTAAGCTGTGATCAGGTGCAGCTCTAAACCCAAGCACTGACGCTAGCTTGCCATGTGGCTCCGCTCTGTAACCTGATGGCAGCCTCTGAGCCGGTCCCTTGTCTGCACGCAGGCCAATGAGGCAGCACAGTTAGAGTGAGGCCGACTTCCCACGTGCCTACCTAAGCCAGGATGTACACTTTGTTTCACAGGGACAAAGGATGGCCGTGCATGCATAAATGTCGTAAGTGGAAACTGCCACCTTTGAGAATATTTTTCTTGACTCTTGAAGAGGGAAGGACCACGGAGAGCATTATTTCAGGGTTCTGTGAGTCACTGCACACTTCTACTTTATTTATTAGGTATATTTTTTGGACAAAGAAGAATGCAACTTTGAACACTGTGTCACCACAAGCCACACAATTGTAAGACTCTCCTCTTTACACCTTTGACAGGCAAGACCCTTGTAGATATGGGGAGGTGTGGAGCGTGGAGCTCCAGAAGTCACCGACTGAGCAGACAGGTTCAGGCTGTGCATGTGGGTGTGGGCTTGGGGCTGTGGGTGTGTGGTCCCCGTGTTTGGGTGCACAAGTGTGGTTTCTGGCTGCATTTTTCTGGCTCCTCTCCTCCGGGAGCCCCTTGCTGCTCACCTCGATCCTATCATTCCAAAGGGAAAGCTACTTTTCTAGCACCCAGGTGGAATTGCATCCTGCAGTGGGCCCAGCTCTGCCTGGGCTGGAGGCCAGGCAGCGTTCTCCCTGATCCTGGTGCCATGGGATTTAGGGAAGGCCCCCTGACCTCTGTGAGCCTTGGGTTCCTCATTTGTCAGATGAGGATTGTAAATTCCACCCTCATGGCTCCTAAATGAAGCTGTTGAAAGGCATTCGTAACCTCTACAAGGGATGAGGAGGTTAGGGCACACAGACTCACCTGCAGGTGAGTCCCTGGCTCAAGGACACGCAGGAAAGAAACAGCAGAACCACTTCTGGGGCCCCAGAGCCTGTGTAAATCCACTCTACTGTATTTTATAAAGCACCAGCTGGAATCCTCAAAGAAAAGTGGGGAGGCTGGATGCCTCTGCTTCAAGGAGAGTGGACACATCATTGTATCTAGCTTCTTTCCACTGATTGCATGGTACTTTGTAAACGTCCCTCTCAAAGTCAGGAGGCTTAGATGCATCCTCTGTGATAGTGTGCCTTGGCCCCAGAACTGTATTTCTGGAACTTGAAAGCCCACTTGTAATGCTCCGTCTTGGAATCTAGACCCAGGCAACCCCAGGGTGGCAGCTTTTTTCTTGAGGAGGGGCACCACAGGAGACCCACACCCAGAGAGAGGCAGGCAGAGAAATGAGTGAGCCAGCCACGGTGCCAGGGAGGGTTCTGGTCTGTGCAGGTAGAGGGAGATCCCCCGAAGTGCATGTGGTGTGCCATGCCCAGGGGCTGGGTCTGCAGGCTGGGTCAGAGGGGCTGGGGTGCTTCCAGCCCAGGCCGAGGCCCATTCCTCTGGGAGGTAGGGAGCAGGCTGGGCAGCGGGGCCAGGCCTGTGCCAGGAGCCCGTCTGGGGTAGATTGCATCGCACTGTGTGCAGCTTGTGACTCCAGCTTGCCCGCCCAAGACCCCTGCCTTCTGTGGCTCGTGGCTGAAAGGTGCTTCTCCGCAGGCACCGTGGGGCCACTGCAGCCAGGTGTCAGGACAGAGTGATGGCGGCTCGCTGTCAGGTCACTCTGTGTGATGGCATGGCGACAAATTTAACACACTGGCACAGACGGGTTGGAATCAATGAAATGATTCTAAAAGTATTTTTGGTCCATTTGTTTATTCTTTCAGCAATGTTTGTTTGAGTGCCCCCTAGGTGCCAAACCCTGTTCTAGGCATTAGGGATATCATGGTGAACAAAATTGACAAAAATCTCACCCTTGTGGAGCTGACAGTCTAGTGGAGGAAACAGAGGAAAAAGATAAATCAATAAAATATGAATTATATCAGTGATATTGAAACTGAGCCTGAGAGGCTGAAGCTTAAGTCTCTCTACTACTCCCCATCCGTGCTCTGGTGGCTTCTTGCAACCTCCCTGGGCTGTGCCTGGTGGTGGCCTTGTTGCCCGCTATGTCACAGAACCTCAGGAGGTGCCGAGTAGGTGACAGCTGAATGAAAGCAGAATGCTCAGGAAAGTTTCCTGTTTGCTGCAAGGGACCCTCCTTCTCCAGCAAGGCCAGCAGCAGTGGGCGTGGCTGTCTCACAGTTTCTGCCCTCTCTGAGGCAGCACGCAGAGGGTCGTGCTGGCTGCCTGGGAACTTCTGCCACCCTCTGCCTTATGGACTATCCTCTGCCTGCCCTCTTCTCTGCAGGCAGCAGGGCATCGCTAGTCTTGACACAAGCTGCCCTTGACTCTTCAACAGCTCTGAATCGCCAGTGGCAGACCAAGCTTCTGCTGGGGTCCGTGTGCTTGCTTTCCAGATGTTTTTAGAAAGATCTGTAACTTCTGTCTTAATTTATGTTGGTTTAATAAGAAATCACATTTCTGTGGGATCTGCACAAATAGGGTTTTGTTTGGTTGTTTTTTCAAACACTGTAGATATAGCCGAAAACAGAACTTAACCCTTTAAACATAACCACTAGGTTGATGCAGCTCACAAACCCACAGGATTTTCTTTTCCTACAGAGACTCCACTCTGCTTGGGTCACCACAGAGAGTCCATGTCACCATGTTATCTCAAATTTACAAAGGTCACACCCTCTACTGACATTGAGGCTGTGCATTACCCAAAACCCTGGAGGCCAGAAAGGCCCACTGGGATGAGATTGGTCACCTGGAGGGTGAAGACAGAGAGGAAGGGAGGGAAGCAGTGCCTGGCTTCACTGCCTGCTGGTGTCTCACTCGCTGGTAATAATGACTCTGCACCTGAATGCCATGATGTGTTGCATCTGGGGAGAGCACTGCATCCTGCAGCCGTGCAGCAATCCTTCTTCCTGAGCAGGTGCTTTGTACCCTAGATCTGGAGGGGCACAGGTGCTGAGTGCTCCCTCAGGCGCTGGAAGGTTGGGTGTGTGAGCATCAGGAAGCACTCTTGGATTATTTCGCAATGTTTTTAAGCAAGCTCATTCTGAAGGTCATCAATCTCATGTGAAAATTTAAAACAGTCCCAATGCTTTCTGAAAATCACAGACCCTTCATGAGTCTGTGAATAAAACAACAAAAACCTAGGTTTTATGAACAGTTTCAGTTTGGATTTTCAAAGATTTTTTTTTTTTTTTTAACCAATACCTTCTTTGTGATTATCCATCATGTCTAAAAGAGAGAAGAGCAGCAGAAAGGATCAACATGCCCATTCCACAGATGGGGAAAATCAATACACGACAGAGGAAGTGTTTTCTTTGCAGGTGCTTTCTAGTGAAGGGGTTGGCAATCCTTCTCTTTAAAGACCAGATGGTAAATATTTCATGCTTTGAAGCCCGTGGGGTTTCTGTTGTAGCTACTCAACTCTGCCACCGTAGCTGAAGAGCAGCCATGGATAATACTTCAATAAATGAGCATGGCTGGCTTCACTTAAACAATATTAATACCAACAGGCAACTGGCTTACTGGCACTTCCCTAACTGATGGGGAAATAGGAACTAATCCTCAGACCTTCTGAGTATCCAGACCTAAACGCTCTCCTACAAGTTGTTTTTCCTCCTTTGGAAACAAAAACAAATTCCGTTTGGGTGAATAGCAGCCAACATACCACAAGTAGTCCTTCTAGGAAGTAGAGAACACATACAGTTCTGGATAAAAATATAAAAAGCATCTTGTTTTTCTATGCTTTACTAGGCAGAGAGATAAGTGAGGTGAAGTGGTAAGAAAACACCACTCCAGGGATGTGGCTGTAAGTGAAAGCTGGTGGTGCCCTGGGGGCATCTGTAATCTCAGTGCACCTCAAGCTTCCGGATTTACCAGGCCATTGCTTTAGGGTGGGATACCCAGGGCCAACACAGAGTAGGGAGGTGGATTGCGAGTTGTGTGTGAAGTTGGGACCTGGCAAGGTGACATTGTCAGTCACAAGTAGGGCCTGGATAAAAGATGAGGATGATAAGGGAACTTTGCTGTCTTGACCTTAGATCCGATGGAGGGGCCAAGAAACCTAAATGGAGTCTGGGGATAGATATCCCTTATCTGTATGTTCTGGAATTCTCTAGCTGAGAATTTAGTGTAAGGCCACTGTGGGCTGAAAATACCCTCAAGCCCTGGGAACTCATCTAAAATCTTCTCTGGAGGAAGTACATTAAGCCTGGATTTCCCAAGAAAATATTAAAAGAAATACGATCTCACAATCTAAACTCACAAAGCACGCAAGTAAATAAGGTATACTGGACAGGCCAGCAGAAATAATGAAGAATAGTATCAGATCTACAAAGACTGCAGATACTACCAACTGGAGAAAATGAAGCATATTTAGTATATTTAAAGAAGCAAAGTGTCAAAAGAAGACCAAGGAATAAGAGGCTTTCAGAAATGACCAAGCACATCAAAAACAAGGAGGACTTTTACAAGTGAAAAATGCAATAATCAAAAATGAACTCAAAAGAGAGATTAAATAGATTAGACACAGCTAAAGAGAAACTTAGTAAATGAGAAGCTCTCTCAGAAGAAATTATGCCTAATACATGGAGACAAAGAAATGGAAAATATTCAAGAGGTGTTAGGAAACACACAGGAAAGAATGAACAGCTTTAACGTATGTTGAATTGATATGCAAGAAATAGGAAATGCAGGCCCAGTGCAATGGCTCATGCCTGTAATTCTAGCACTTTGGGAAGCTGAGGTGGGTGGATCACTTGAGGTCAGGAGTTCAAGACTAGTCTGGCAAAAATGGTGAAACCCTGTCTCTACTAAAAATACAAAAAAATTAGCTGGGCATGGTGGTGCACACCTGTAATTCCAGCTACTCGAGAGGCTGAGGCAGGAGAATCCTCTGAACCTGGAAGGTGGAGGTTGTAGTGAGCCAGGATCCTGCCACTGCTTTCCAGCCTGGGCAAGAAAGTGAGATTCCATCTCAGAAAATCAAAACAGGCCTGTGCAGTGGCTCACACTTGTAGTCCTAGCACTTTAGGAGGCTGAGGCAGGTGGATCACGAAGTCAGGAGTTCAAAACCAGCCTGGCCAAGTTGGTTAAACCCCATCTCTACCAAAAATACAAAAATTAGTCAGGTGTGGTGGCGGATGCCTGTAATCCCAGCTGCTTGGGAGGCTGAGGCAGAGAATTGCTTGATCCTGGGAGGTGGAGGTTGCAGTGAGCTGAGATTGCACCACAACACTCCAGCCTGGGTGACAGAGCGAGACTCCATTTAAAAAAAAACAAAAAAAAGGCAAAACAAAACAAAAACAAAGAAATAGGAAATGCAGAGAAATGACAGGAAGAACCACTAAAATAAATATTGGTTGAGAATGTTTCAGAATTGATAAAGAACACAATTTTTGAGTCAGAAGCCCAATCACATCCAAAGAAAATGAATTTTAAAAGCCCACATCCAATCCCATTGTATTGAACTGAAGAGCAGGTTGCCCAGAGAGATGGTAGATTTCCCACACTAGGGAGCAGCTAGACTGAGAGGCCCTCTTCAGCAAAAATTCAAGGCAGATGTCCATGCCATGGAATCTTCAAACTGTTGAAAGAAAAGATGATGTAGCCTAGGATTTCTATTTAAATAAATCCTCTTTTTTTTTTTTTTTTTTTTTTTTTTTTTTTTTTTTGAAGACAGAGTCTCACTTTGTCACCCAGGCTGGAGTGCAGTGGCGCGATCTTGGCTCACTGCAAGCTCCACCTCCCGGGTTCACGCCATTCTCCTGCCTCAGCCTCCCCAGCAGCTGGGACTACAGGCGCCCACCGCCTCGCCTGGCTAATTTTTTGTATTTTTAGTAGAGACGAAGTTTTTCACCATGTTAGCTAGCCAGGATGGTCTCGATCTCCTAACCTTGTGATCTGCCCACCTCAGCCTCCCAAGAAATCCTCTTTTGTGAAAGCAAAATGAAGACACTTCAGAGTACAAACTGAGAACATTTATTACCAACAATCTCTCCCCGAAAAGAACTGAATAATATTCTTTAGGAATAAAGAAAATAATCTTTGAAGCATGAGATGGGTTGCAAGAAGACATGAACAGAGAAATTGGTTAATGTTTATTTAATCTACACTGCCATCAAATGTTGAAAACAGTAACGGTATTGACTGATTTGTGGGAGGTAGAATTTAAACACTTCAGAGCAGTTGTGTGAGGTGCGTGCCTGGAGCCAAGCACTTAGGGCCCTTTTTTGCTTAGTAACAAGGGCAACTGAGGTTCCATTAGGTTAAATATGCATGCTGAAATGTCTATGGTGGCCACTAGAAGAATAGAAACAGGCTATACAATTTCCAAATGAATAGAGGAGAAGACATAGATTGAAAGGAAAAAAGGGCCGGGCATGGTGGGTCATGCCTGTAATCCCAGCCCTTTGGGAGGCTGAGGGCTGGTTGATCACTTAAGGTCAGGAGTTCAAGTCCACCCTGGCCAACATGGTGAAACCCCGTCTCTACTAAAAATACAAAAATTAGCTGAGCGTGGTGGCAGGCGCCTGTAATCCCAGCAACTCAGGAGGAAGAGGCAGGAGAATTGCTTGAACCCAGGAGGCAGAGGTTGCAGTGACCGAGATCGTACCACTGCATTGCATTCCAGCCTGGGCAACAGAGTGAAACTCTGTCAAGAAAGAAAGGAAGAAAGAGAGAGAGAGAGAGAGAGAGAGAGAGAGAGAGAGAGAGAGAGAGAGAGAGAAGGAAGGAAGTTGTAAAAGATACAAGAAATGCAGACATAGAGTGAAGAGTGCCCTCTCTGTCCCCTCTCTGTCCCCATTCACCTTCCCAGTGTGATAGTCCCAGTCACAGGGAGCAAGTATGCAAGTATCTTTTCCACCTACAATGCATTTAATTCGAACTGTATGAATTGTCCTGCCAGTTTCTTTTTTAAACTTAGCAGTATGTCTTAGAAATCTTTCAATAGGGTTTATGTTATTATTGTGCCGTTGTTTAGATAGACCAGAATTTACATAACAATCCTTCTACTGACACTTCTGTTTTTATGATTTTTCTTCCACCATTACACAAACAAGGCTATGGTGAGTGACTTTGTACATGTGTATCTGTGTCCATATGTGACTGTTTCTGTAGGATGGATTCCTGGAGCTAGAGTTGTTACATACAACTGTGGCACTTTAAACATTGCCAAACTGCTCTGCAAAAGACTCCACTGGCCAAGCACAGTGGCTCATGTCTGTAATTCCAGCACTTTGGGGGGCTGAGGTGAGAGGATTACTTGAGCCTGGGAGGTCAAGATTGGAGTGAGCTGTGATGGCGCCATTGCACTCTAACCTAGGCAACAGAGTGAGACCTTGTCTCAATGATAACAACAACAAGAAGACTCCATCAATGAAACTCCTAAGATTGAGGAGGCTCCTTTCCCCCACCTTCACTGACATTGGGTATGGCAAATCTGGTTTAGTTTTGTTTTCCTCATTGTTTCTGGATTTTTAATTTCTTAGGAAGAGCTTCCTCATGTGAGACTATACAAATATCTCTGAATTTACTTTTTTCTACATTTGACTTTTGAGATCTTTAGAAGATTATTTTTAAGTTTCTAATATGTTTTTTTCCAAGTGGATAGCCAGTTTTCCCTATACCATTTTATTGAACAGTTCATATATATATGTGTGTATGTGAGTATATGTACACACACGTTACATATCACATATATATCATATACATAGATGTACAGGATATTGTTTCAGAGTTTTCTAGTGAATTCCACAGATCTAAGACTTCCTGTAAAACATGAATTAATTCTTTCTTGAGGGTTTTCTAGATTCACTTGTGAAATTATGAAATTATTTGTGTCATACTCTTTAGGGATAAATCTCTGGTAACTTAAAAATTATATCATAAATTGATTTCCAAAATTTATTTGAACTATTTTAATATAATCTGTTTTCTTTGTAAATGTATATATATAAGCTTTATTAAAGTATAATTAACATACAATAAACTGTGCATGTTTAAAATGTACAATTGATAGTTTTCACATTCATGGCACCATCACCACAATCAAAATAATCAACATATTCATCACCCTCGAAAGTTTCCTTGTGTCTCTCCACAATCCCTCTCTCCCATCCTCTTGTTTTTCTCTCCCATCCCCAGGCAATCAATAATCTGCTTTCCATAACTATCAGTTACTTTGCATTTTCTAGAGTTTTATGTGGGTGGAATAATACAGTATCTACTCATTTCAGTCTGATTGTTTCTTCTTTTAATCAGTGTAATTATTTTGAGATCCGTTCATGTATCAGTAGTTAATTCCTTTTCATTGTAGATTCATATTCAGTTGCATGGATGTATCACAGTTGGTTTACCCCTTTACCTGATGGACATTGGGTTTTGTTTTGTTTTTTTTTTTCATTTGGGAGCTATTTCCAATAAAGCTCCTATGAACATTTGCATGTAAGTCTTTTTTAGGGACATATGCTATCTTTTCTTTCAGGCAAATAAGAATAGAACGGCTAGATCATGTAGTAGGTATATGTTTAACTCTCTGAGAAACCACAACAGTTTTAAGTGGTGTACCATCAGCAGGGCATGAGAGTTCCAGTTGCTCCACGTTCTCAGCAATCCTTAGTGTGGTCAGTCTTTTCAATTTTAGTGATTCCAATAGTGTGTAGTGGTATCTCATTGTGGGTTTCATTTTCATTTCGCTGAGACAAATGACACTGAACCTCTTTTCTTTGCATACGCTTGTTTGCTATCCATTTATTTTCTTTAGTTAATTATCTGTTCAAATCTTTCACCACTAAAAAAAAAAATTGGCTTTCTTCCATGTTGGTGAGTTTTAAGAGTTCTTTGTATATTTTGAATACAAGTGCTTTATCAGATATGCCTTTTGCAAATATTTCCTCCCAGCATGTGGCTTGTCTTTTTGTTCTCTTAATAGTGTTTTTCAAAGGGCAGAAGTTTTAATTTTCATAAAACCCAACAAATTATTTTTTTCTATTATGGATCATAAAATGTCTTTTGGTTTTGTATCTAAGAAATGTCTTTCTAACCCAAGGCCACAAAAGATTAGTTTTTATTTTCTAGAATTTATATAGTTTTAGGTTTTACATTGAAGTTAATGGCTGATTTTTTCCCTTAATTTTTGCGTATAGCTTACGTAAGGTGTGGGTCTAAATTGACTTTGTTGCATGTGGATATCCAGCTGTTCCAGGTCCCTTTATTGAAAAGACCATCATTTCTCCATGGAATGGCCTATGCTCCTTTTTGATGACCTTTTCAGCCCTTTTATTGGTCATTGATCTAATCAGTTTTCTCTTTGTTTTGGGTCAATTTTGATAATGCATATTTCTCAGAATATCATTCAGCAATCCCCAGCTATCGCAGTAAAAGACCCATTGTTAACAAAGTTGTTTGCGTGTGTTTCAAAGGTTATTTCTCATATTAAGGTTCATTTACCAGTTTCTGGCTCAGCTTTCTCTGGGTAGACCCCCACTAATGTAATAGTGCCTTTTCCACAAGAACTTTGTGCAGGTTTCCAAACAGCGTCCCATCCTTCCATTCACACTATATGAGTCTCTGCAGAAGGCATTCCATGCCCTTTCTGTCACTGTTTGTTTTTTTTTTTTTTTTTTTTTTTTTTTTTTTTTTTTTTTTTTTTTTTTTTTTTTTTGAGACAGTCTCACTCTGTCACGAGGCTGGAGTGCAGTGACACCATCTTGGCTCATTGCAACCTCCACCTCCTGGGTTCTCATGCCTTAGCCTCCAAAAAAAAACTGGAATTACAGGCATACACCACCATGCCTAGCTAATTTTTGTATTTTTAGTGGAGACAGGATTTTGTTGTGTTGGCCAAGCTGGTCTCGAACTCATAGCCTCAAGCAATTCGCCCACCTCAGCATCCCAAAGTGTTGGGATTACAGGAATGAGCCACTGCGCCTGGCCCCCTTTCATCACTCTTAATAATCAGGTCTAAACTTGGCGCACATTTGTCTGGTGTGCATGGGATAGTCCTGGTTTGCTCCTGTTGGCGAGAATAATTTTTAATAGCATCCTTTTTAGTTAAGTGTCCTAACTTTGGACAGTAAAATTCTTTCTCAGAAGGTCTTTCATTATCTGGCCTCTGCCTGCCTGTCCAACATCATCTTGGGTTACTTTCCTAAGCAGTCCATTCTAGCCATACCAGCCTTCTTACACACACAACTCTGAGTGCTATTTTATGTTTAGGAATGAGTAATACTTCCTATCTGATGTAAATATATTTTATTATTATTTCAATAACCTCTTGATTTTCAATATTTATGAAAATTGTTCATACATGCTGCCTTTGAACTAGAAATTTCTTTTCTAGAAATGTACTTAAAGACATACACCATCCTTTGTATGAGAGAAAAACGTATGTATATTAAAGAATTGCATTATTTATCATAGAGACATACAGTACACACTTAAATATTAGGGGAGGTTGGTTAAAGAAAAAGTAGTTAATTCGTGTGATGGAGTACCACGTGGTGTTACCAAGAGTGAAAGGATGGGCAATAGGCCCTGTAGAGGAGGTAAAATTTTACCTCTACCATCTTAAGGTTTTTCAGCTGGGCCTGAGAATTATATTGATGTCAGACAGATTAACAGGAGCAAAACATACACATTTATATAAGTTTTAAGTAATATGGGAACCCTTATAAGGAGAAGACCCAAAAAAGTGGCAAAATTCAAATGTTTTTATACTAGGTTGAACAAAGAGAAGCAGTTGTGGAAAATTAACTGAACTATGTGGGGAAGGTAAAGAAGATAAGAACTATCTTAACAAGGTGGGTTTGTCCAGAATTCTCTGGGTTCCTACTCCTCGTTAAAGAGTGTTTCCTTTCTCCTGGTACAGGGAGGGTATCTTTCACGTGAGAGTTTTGAATCTCCTGTTTTCAGAAAGAAAAGGGGAGACTAGAATTCCCTTCTTACATCTTTTGTTTTTCCAGTGCCTTTTACTCGATGTAATACTTTTACCAAAGTGGTGTATTTAGGGGTTACGTGTTCTGCCACATTTAAGCACTGACATAAAAGGAGCTCAGAGAGATGTTACTAAGTGAGAAAACAAACAAACCAGAAAAACCAAACAGATACGGAAGAGTAGGTACTGCATGATTCTATTTGTGTAAAGAGGATGGATGGATACAGATATATGTTGCTGATTATTATCCCAAAAGACAATCCCAAATGCCATAACCCCAGATGTTGAAATCTTTAAAGATCAAAATTCCTAAAGTCTAAATCTCTGAAGTCTAAAATGCCCAATATCTGATTGAATCCACATGCCATAATGACAGATTTGGAGTTAGGTTCAATGAAGGCTTCTAAAAGTGAATTTCAAGGTGTTACCAATAAAGTTTTTTTTTTTTTTTTTTTTTTTTTTTTTTTTTTTTTTTTTTTCCTGTTAGGCCCAATGCATTTGGCAGAAAGTTCCGATCAGTAGATTGGCCACGAGATATAGCAACAATTGAAACTTCAGTTTAAAAATGTTTCATTTATCTGCATTGGCGTTTTTTTCTGGCTGATGAAATTTCCAGAGCTTTTTAATGAATTAGAGTCATATTTGCCTGAAGGAGCCATGGAAGTTACTGACTGGTTCAAAAATAATTATGTGTGTAGTAGGATAGGAAGATATGCAACAGTGTTGCTTCTGCCAAATTTGTGGTCTGTATATGAGTGCATGGGGAATGGATTTCTCCTTACCCCAAACAACATAGAAGCATGGCACTGGAGATGGGAACATTTAATAGGGATGCTCGTGTCAGTGTATATTGAATTATACAAGAATTCCAAAAAGAGCAAGGCCAAGTAGAAAATGAATGTGAAATTGTCCTCTGAGGAGAGCCTGACCCTAAAACAACAACAAAAAAGCAGCTATTCCTATTGATGCAAGACTTGAAAATATACTTAATGATTATGTAAGTTGGCCAGCTCTCATTCCCTGCACTTTCCTGTAATTAATCCCTGTAATACACCTTTTCATGTATCAGAATTTCTTTTTAGTTGTTTTTGTATAGTCACCACTATTTTAGATTGTCAGCATTATTTTTTTCTTACAATTTGCTATGCTTTGTATTTCATATTTGCATCATTTTAATGCTGGAGGTATAAAGTGTGTAAAGACTTTCGGAAAGCTTTAATTTGCTTTATGCATTTTTTGGAAATTCGACTCCACGAAAGCTCATTATCACAACATTAGCTTTGTGTGTAACATTGTGTATGTACACAAAAATGTTGAAACTTCCTTAGTAAATGAAGCGGTATCCTTTTTGTACCTCTGTATTTATGAAAGATAAAGTTCCTCAAGATTTCAGCTCTCTGGGTGTGTTGGTGACCCATGGAGGTTTTTGATCAATTTCATCAAAAAACTTAGGTTGTCTGTCACAATATTTCAGATGTATGCAGTTGTATAAGCTGTTTCTTTTGCAATATGGCTCAGCCGCTCATAGCTGTTATACCCTTGCAAATGTTGTTAGTATATCTGAGTGTCTATACAGAAATATTTATGTTATTATTGCCTATTTTATTGTGTAAAGTGGCCTATGAAGTGTTCTGTCATGTTTTTATATGTTTCTCAAATCAATCCCCTTTTAAAAATGTAAATCAATGTCTTTTAAATAATTTTTAAAATTATTTTGTCCGGAAGTGTATTTTTGGGATTTTGATCTTTTGAGATTATGGCCCAAACCCACGTATATACATGCACGTGCTTGTGGGTATGTGCGTGTGCACACGAAGGCACATGTGCTGTCTGGTAGGATGTATAATATAGGGGGTTGACAGGAGTGGAGAGGTAGGGTCTCTCTTCTTTTCATGTCAATTTTTAAACCATACACATGTATTATTTTAATGTTAAAAACTAGTTTGGCATTTTTAACCATGGATCGGCCATATTGAACAGACATTTTCTCTGATGGTCACAGCATTCTTCCCCACTGACTTGGACTCTGGACTTTCCCTTATCCTTTTTTTTTGAAATGGATTCTCGCTCTGTTGCCCGGGCTGGAGTGCAGTGGCGTGATCTTGGCTCACTGCAGCCTCCACCTCCTGGGTTTAAGTGATTCTCCTGCCTTGGCCTTCCGAGTAGCTGGAATTACTGGCATGTACCACCACACCTGGCTAATATTTTTTGTATTTCTAGTAGAGATGGGATTTCACCATGTTGGCCAGGCAGGTCTTGAACTCCTAACCTCAGGTGATCCATCTGCCTCGGCTTCCCAAAGTACTGGGATTACAGGCTTGAGCCACCACACCTGGCCCTTCCCTATCCTTCTGAATGCCAAGTTTCAGCCTTCGACTGGAGTTAACCTTGCAGAAGAACTGAATTTGCTGCCATCTCACTTTTCTGTCCCTTTTTCTAGGCCTGGAATCATCTCCTAGAACTGCTGTTCAGCTCCAGCTGGTCTTTATTGAACCCCCCTCTTGCAGACCAGGCTAATTTCCTGAAAACTGGTTTTTGCTAACGTTTCTTGCACTTGCTTGTGAAATCAGCCACTTACTGTGCTGTGTTTTCCCATGACAGATCACTATAGGCTTCTCAGTACACTACCCCAAACTTTTTATCCTGAGAATATTGTTGTGTGGCAAGATGTCTGCAGAAGGCAGCTTAGGAGATGCTGGCCTGGTGTCCACGGGTCTGCTGTATATGTCTCTCCAGGCAGATGGCCTGTCTCTGCCTGGCAAGGATGATCTGGGGTGGATAAACTCTGATCTGAAAGTGAAATCATTGACTCCATTAGCATGTTCTGAATTTCCAGATCTCCCTGATATGGAAAGTGAAAATTGGCTTCTATTAAGCAATGCATCAAAATTCTTTTGCATAGGACCAGACCACTGATATCAAGGGCAGTATACTGACTTTCAGTTCCTCTGTATCCCTTGGTCATGTTCCCACCTTTCAATGGGAACAGAGAATAAAAATTCCAGCCCTAGGGCCCAGTCTGGTGGCCACCTCTCACGGACAGGCACCCGGCCGGCTGCTCAATGTTATCCAATTACTAGAGGCCATTCCTAGCATTTCAACTTGGGGAATTAATTTACTATTACTTTATTTTTATCTTTAGAGACAGGGCCTTGCTCTGTCACCCAGGCTAGAGTGTAGTGGCATGATCATAGCTCACTGCAGCCTTGAACTCCTGAGTTCAGGCAATCTTCCTGCCACAGCCACCTGAGTGGCTGGAACTATAGGCATGTGCCACCATGCCCAACTAATTTTATTTCTATTTCAATTGTAGAGGTGGAGCCTAACCCTGTTGCCCAGGCTGGTCTCTGACTCCTGGTCTCTAGTGATCCTCCTGCCTTGGCCTCCCAAAGTACTAGGATTACAAGCGTGAGGCAACATGCTGGCCCCATTATTGACTGTTACCCTAAAGTGTGTGTTGCCTTTCTAGTTGGAGTAGAAAGACCAGCATTTTCTTTTTGGATAATATCCAGGTTTTGCTATTTCTTTCTTTATTTTTTGTAATGAGAAGATTTGCTCTCTTGCTGACATTGGAGGGCATCTGTTTACCTCTCCAGTAGGCATACAAAATTCCCAATGTTCTTTTGAAGAGAAAGGCAATTATTTGAGTAATTTGAATAAATAAATATTTTAAGTGATTCCCAAAAGACTTTCTCTGCTGATAAATATTTAGTGTAGTTTTAATGATTAGTCTCCATTTGTTTTCTTTCTTTTGCAGCTGGGGCTTCTAGAGTCAATACAATCTCAGGCATTTGCTTTCTTTTAGAGTAAATGGCTCAAGGCTGACCCAAACCCAACCCCCATCACCCTGGGCTCTGGTCAATGGGTCCTATACTATCACGAAATTATCCCAGTACAGAACTGGAAGGGACAGGAAGTGTTTAGGATCAGGTTCCAACATGACCTAGGCTTGTCCTGGGACTTCAGGCAAATGATTTGGCTTTACTGGGACTTGGTTTCTGCCACAATAGAACTTTGGGTTTCCTAATGCCTCCCTCAACTGCTGTACTCCATGAATGCACCCAGCAGAGAGTGCACATGTGGCAGATAGAGTATTGCTCCATAAATCCTTGTTTCCTTTCTTTATCTTAGGTACACTTAAACACAACACTGCATGATAACCAGAACCTTCTTCACTCCTCCTTTCCTACACCCCAAGAAAAAGTCAATGGACCCAGACTAATAGGGCCCATATTCTCATAGGACACTGCACGAATGTCCTTCTGATTTATTTTGCCGTATTTGTCTTGACAGTAGTGCTAGAGGTTGGTGGTATGGATTTCAATCTGTGTGAGTCTTAAATCCTTCTACTTCCCCATTACTCGGGCTGGTGATTGTCTAAAGTCATGGCTACGCCTGGAGGACAGGGAGGAAAAGTGATGATCTCATTTGAACTTAAGGTACTTTTGTGGTTTGCTTTAGGAGGAGGAAATTGCAGATTCAAATTATAATGGAACTTGAAAGAAGTTTTTAGTGTCTGGGGTAAAACTGTGACAGAAGGTGCCATTTAAAACTTATGAATAATGTACGAGCAAAAGAAAATTCATAGTTAGGAGAGCAAACCTGTCTGTCTAAAGAGAATTGCAGGAAAAACCAAAGACGCCAGACCAGTAGCTTTTGTTCAAGACATTAGTGTAATAACACAGCCAAATTTAGAATACCTTCTGCATGGAGTGTTCCTGAAGTGAGTTTTGTCTTGCATTTCAGAAGTCTTCTACTTTATCATCACAATGAACATCTGAGGACATTTTAATTGCTATTTTGCACTCAACTCTATAGAACCTTCTAGCACTCTATGCATTTACCACACGACTGCACAAAGTGCCACATGGATGTCTAAACACCTATGATGAGAGGCAGGCAGTGCCTCATCAGTAGCAGCAAGTGGAAATTCAAGAGCCCATGATGAAGTAAAATTAACCGCCCCAACTAATTTTTTTGAAACAACAGCTTTATTGATTTGTCATCCACGTTGTGTAAAATTGTTTCATTTAAGGTATACCATACAATGGCTTTTAGTGTCTTCAGTGTGTTGTGCAGCCATCACCACAGTCTAATTTTACATTTCTGTCAACACTTGAAAGAAACCCTGTATTCTTTAGTAGTCACTCCCAATTACCCCTCCCCGCAACCTTAGGCAAGAACAAATCCACTTTCTGTCTCTATAGATTTTCCATTTCATATTAATAAAATCATATAATAGGTGGTCTTTTGGAACTAATGTCATTCACTTGGCATACTGTTTTCCAGATTCATGTGTGTCACAGCATGTATTGGAATTTCATTCCTTTTTATAATCCAAATATTCCTTTGCACGCCTATACCACATTTTATTTATCTCTTCATCAACTGATGGACATTGGGTTGCTTCTACTTTTTGGCTAGTGTGAATATGCTCCTATCAACAGTCATGCATGTTTTTATTTCTCTACCTTGTAATGGAATTGCTGTGTTGAAATGGTAACTCTATGTTTAACATTTTGAGGAACTACCAAATATTTTTTCAACGTGGCTACACCATTATATATTCTCACCAGCAGTATGTAAGCATTTCAGTTTCTTCACATCCTCACCAACCCTTGCTATTATCTGTCTTTTATAACCATGCAGTGGTTGTGATGGGGTGTGCAGTGGTATCTGATTGGGATTTTGATTTACATTTTCCTAATGACTAATTATATTGAACATCTTTTTATGTGCTTATTAGCCATTTGTATACCTCCTCTGGAGAAAGGTCTGTTCAGATCCTCTATCCATGTTTAAAATTTTGTTATTGATCTTCTTCTTAGTGAGTTGCGTGAGTTCTTTATATATTCCAGATATCATTTCCTGGTGAGAGATATGATTTGCAAATATCTTCTCCCATCCTGTAGATTGTCTTTTCGCTTTCTTGATGATTTTCTTTCACTTTCTTGATGACATTCTTTGAAGCACAAAAGTTTTTAATTTTAATGAAGTCCAGCTTACCTTTGCTTTTGGTATCATACCTAAGGAACCATTGCCTAATCCAAGGTCATGAGGATTTACTCCTATGCTATTTTCTAACAGTGTTATAGTTTAAACTCCTGCATTAGGTCTGTGATCCATTTTGAGTTAATTTTGTGTATGGTGTGAGGAAGGGCTCAAACTTCTTTCTTTTTCATGTTTATATCCAGTTATTTCAGTACTGTTCATTCAAAAGACTATTCTTTCACCATTTATTTATCTTGGCACCCTTGAGGAAAAAATCAATGGAAATAAATATAAGGATATATTTCTAGACTCTCAATTCTATTCCATTGATCTATATGTCTGTCCTATGCCAATATCACATTTTCTCAATTCCTGTAGCTGTGTATCAAGTTTTCCAATTGAGAAGTGTGAGTCTTTCAACATTATTCTTTTTTTTTCAAGATTGCTCTGGCTATCGTGGGTTCCTTCTAATTCCCATGTGAATTTTGGTGCATCTTGTTGATATCTGAAAAATGAGGAAACTTGGATTCTGATGGAGATGACATTGAACTTGCAGCTCAGTTTGGGAAGTATTGCCATTTTCATAAAATGTATTTCCATTTATTTAGATCTTCTTTAATTTCTTTCAACATTTTTTTTTGTTTTCAGTACACAAGTCTTACATTTCTTTTGTTAATTTGTTCTGAGTCTTTTACTTTGGAGCTATTATAAATGGAATTGCTTTTTAATTCATTTTTGGATTGTGCCTTATTAGTATATAGACATACAATTAAGTTTTGTATTTTATCTTGTATCCTACAACCTTGCTGAACTTGTTTTTTAATTCTAACAGATTTCAGTGGATTCTTTTGGATTTTTCTATGTACAAGATCATGTTATCTGCAAGTAGAGATAGTGTTACTTCTTTTGCAAATAGAAATAGCTTTGTGGATACCTAAAGGATAATTATACACTGTTCCTCATTATAGTTATAAATGTTTAAAAAGTCTGTCTTGTACAATATTAATATATTCACCTCATCTCTTATGGTTGCTATTTATATCACACATCTTTTTTCCCATCATTTTACTTTCAACTTATTTGTATCTTTGAATCTAAAATATATCTCTTCTATAGAGAATACAGTTGAAACTTGTTTTTAAAATCTAGTATGACAATACCTGCCTTTCTATTTGATGCTTAATTCACCTACCCAGAGAAGACCTTCTGTTACACTGAGCTATTGGGGTAAGGTAGGGAGTGTAATATAAGTGGGTTGTGGCTCAAATACTACAGACTCTCATTGTTTTTACTGAAATTTAGATCTTCCTCCATTTGCTGTATGCCTTAGAACAGTTTCTAGAGACTTTAAATGTTGTTTTAGAAATAAATTTCAGCAATTAAATGGGAAGTGCTTTGGTATCAGTACCATCTTATACAGGTCAGCAAAAGCAGTGGAACTAGGCATGAAATTGGGTTTTCTTTTTGAGTACAGTTCAGAAGTAAGCTGCTGTGTCAGGTCCAGTCCATGACAGAGGTGGTACAAGGACCTTGGCCTCCTGACTCTTGGTAGGTTCTCTGTGGTCCAGCTTCCACTTGCCTCCCCAGCCTTTTTGAAATGCATTCACTCAGGCTGTCATCTTGTGTTGCATTCTTTGACATTCCATGATTTGGTTAATTTCTAGTATCCAAAGACCTTACACAGAAACTCAGATGACCTTGTGGAAGTTTAATCCCAGGCCGTATCTCTGCAAATCAGATGAATTGCTTTTGTCACAGTCATAATACATTGTTAATTTTGGAAATGCTTTTTGTAAAAATAACAGTAGTCGGGTCATTTTCTTTTTAATTTTCAATTATGTGCAAGCATACATCAATACCCAGAAATGAAATGGGCTTATCATAACCCACATGATGGTGCTGCCATTTGGGATGGAGCCAGGTAACAGATTAGGCAGAAAACGGATGGTGGTAAAATCTGGGCAGCAAAGAAAGAATGCCCTGAAATGAAGTCCTAGGAAACCTGCAGCTGTATTAGGTACCATGCAGATTAATCTGTGGCTGAGGGGCAGCAAACCGGTCAGGGGTCTGTTGGCTGGTTCCAGCTGAGGGGATTTCTCGTTGCTGTGCTCTGGGCCTTGATGACAGATGTGTTCATCCAACACCTGCCATCCAGATGTTGGACATAAATGGCGCTCAACAATTGGGTCACCAGAAAGTTTTAAATGGAGGATGAAGTGTTTAGTTTTTGCTTGGAGGGGTAGTTATTATAATAGACCCATCCCAAGATTTTTTTTTCCCTTAGAAAAATATTCCTGTGCACTGAAGACACATATTCTGTTGCCAATAAAACAGCAAAGCTGCTTTTACTTATTTTTTCAATTGTAAAATCAAAGATGAAGAAGGGATGCCTGAAAAAAGCTATATCCAGGGAGGCTCAGGACTTGAATTAACTTCCTGGCGGATTAGAAAATAAAGTGCGAGAGAGGTTAAAGCAAGGACTTGTTTCTCAAGTCGATTGGAAGGAGGAAGATCAAGGGAATTGTCTGGGAAGAGGGAATGGCTATTTTAAGCAGATATAAACAGGAGCCTGTTCACCTTCATAGAACCTTCTTGGGTCAGCCTAGTGGCACTTGCTGCAGTTCACTATGTTGGTAGATTTATTCCCATATCCCACTGGGGTAGACCTACATCTCTCACCTCTGCTCATCTTTAAAAGTTAAAACAAATCACAGAACAACATAGGCAAAGTAAAATAAGTGATCCATCATTTCATAGTTAAAAAATGCTTCTAATAAGAAAAACTCCCAAAGCAAAAATATTAGGTTAAATTGTTTATATAAAAATTAAAAGTGTGTATATTTCAACAGCAAAGCTAAAAATATGTTACAGTAGAGACATATCCAAACAAATAGGACTACCAATGGCTTAATTTTTTAATATATGAAGAGCTTCTATAAATAAGTAAGAAAAATGCTAATACCACAGTATATAAATGGGCAATTTGTAGAAGACATATACATAGCTAATAAATATGCATATAAGATAGAAAAATTATTAATAATCAAAGAAAGGCAAATTAAAATGAGATAATATTTTACTTTGTTGAATTAGCAAAGTCATTTGAAAGGACAATACTCAGCTTTGGTAGGAATGTTTTCAGATGGGCATGGCTATACACTGGGAGAAGGAATAAAAATTGGTATAATCTTTCTGGAGAGTGAGTTGGTGATGTGTGTCAAGGGCTTTAAAAAAAGTTTGCATGTTTTGATACAGGAATATTTTTCTATACATTTACTCTAGGGAAATAATCATGAAAATTACGCCTTCAAGTATATTTAATGACATGGGGAATTTCATACAATGGAATATTAGGTAAACAGAAAAGCAAGATACAGACTCATGATATAGCCCTAATTGAATATTTTAATATATGTTGGAGATATTCATTTTCCCTTGATTGTGACGTATATACCTATCTGGTTTTCTGATTTTGACATTGGGATGCCTGTAATTGTGCACACATTTACCGTATAATATTTTCTTACTCCTGATAGATTATTATTAAATTAGTAGTACATCTTTGAGAGATATTTTTAAAGGGAGAAAATATGACATACATGTTATATATTAACATCTATGCATGGCCTCTCTTTCTCTCTCTCTGTGTCTGTTGTTTATCTCTTTATATGGAAGCTAAATAAATTTAACATTATCACTCAATTTTCACACTTCTGCCAGGTGAACTTTCTAAAATTCGTATCTAAGTATGTCATATTTGAAACCTTCAACAGAACTTACTTCCAGGAAGATGAAAGTAGGTATACTTTTCTCTCTTCCTCCCACAACAACTTAAAAAGCCTGGACATCATAAATAGAACAAATCTAAGAAGACTTTGAAAGGTGGAGACAAGAATGACACAATAGAGAGCTCTCTGGTTTTCTTTTTGTCTCATTTTTCCTAGACAAGGTACTGGTGATGCTGACCACCCAGAATCACCAATGGGAGCAGACAAAAAAAAAAAAAAAAAAAAAAGCCCCAATTAGCCTGCTTTCTCTAGCCAGAGGATCAGAAATGGGACACCACCAAGACAGAAAACTTTTAGCTAAATGTTCTACTTCAGTCAAACACCACTGAAAAAACTGGGGTCCCACCTCCATCCGTGCCAACAAAAGCTGAGCGGGGAGTATAGACTTCTGTCCTCCCCAGGCTGTAATGAGGTTCCCTAACTCTATTATCAGGGTGGTGTCAAAGAAAGGCCAAGCAGGGATCTGGGACTGGTGTCCCTGCCTTGCTAGGAAGTAACAGGCCCTCGCACCTGTGGCTTCAGGAGAGACCATGTGGAGAACCCAGACACCTAACTCAACCTAGACAACTCCTGCCACTTCCTGCCATGGTGGTGTTAGAGGAGGCCAACTAGAGTTAGAACTATCACTGCTCTTCAGCAGTTATGACACTATATCCACTGCTGTGCCAGTAAAGACTGTATGGGGAGCCAGAACTCCTGCCCCTCCCCAGCAGTAATGAGGAGCCCACCACCATCACTTGGGTAATAGAGAACAACTGGGGAACCTGGACTTCTACCTCTCAGTAATGACTCCTTTCCCTGCCACAATACTGTCAGACCAGATGCTTAAATAAGATCCAGAGTCTCACAATATAACATGAAAATATATGGTTTCAAATGAAAATCACTCGCTATATCAAGAATCAGGTATATCTCAAACTGAATGAGTAAAGAAAATCAATAGGTGCTAACACAAAAATAACAGAGACGTTAGAGTAACCTGAAAAATATTTTAAAGCAGCCATCATAAAAATGTTTCAAAAAGAGAAATTACAAACTTGCTGAAACATGAAAAAATCTCAGCAAAAAATAGAAAGTCTAAGCAAAGGAATAGAAGATATAAAGGAGAACCAAGTGAAAATTTTCAAATGGAAATATATAATAACCTAAAGAAAAAACTAATTGGATGGTCTCAACAGAAAAATTAAGAGGACAGAGGAAAGAATCAGTGAACTAGAAGATAAAACAATAGCATTTACCAAATCTAAACAGAAAATAGCCTGGAAAAAAAGGAAATGAAGAAAAAGCCTCAGGAACTTGTGGAACTTTAACAAAAGATCTAACATTTGTGTCTTTCAAGTCTCAGAAAAAAAAAAATGAAATAGACAGGAGGGCTGAAAAAGTGCTCAAAGAAATAATGGCTGATTTCCCAAATTTGACAAAAGACATATCTATGGATTAAAGAAGCAGAGCAAACCCCAAACAGAATAAACCCAGAGCAACTCACACCAACACACATCATAGTGAAACATCCAAAAACTAAAGACAAAGAAAAAATCTTGAAAACAAGAGAGAGAGAGAGAGAGAAACAATTGGAATCATAGCAAATTTTACATCAAAAACCATGGAGGCCAGAAAAAAAAGTGGCATGACATTTTTCAGGCACTGAAAGAACTATCGAGCCAGAATTCTATATCCGGCAAAAATGTCATTCAGGAATGAAAAGGAAATCAAGGCACTTTCAGATGAAGAAATACTAAAAGGATTTGTCGCTAGCAGACTTAGCCTAAAAGAATTGCTAAGGAAATTTTTCTAAACAGAAAGGAAACAGTAAAAGAAAGATCCTTGGAACACCAAAACTCTATAGTAAACAAAAATAGTAACAATAATTAGAAAACACCACATAAATACAATAGACTTTCCATCTCCTCTTGAGTTCTCTAAATTATGTTTGACAGTAAGCAAAAGTTGATGCATTGCCTGATGTGGTTCTACATGAATAGAAGAAATATTTAAGACAACTATATTATACACAGGGGAAAGAAAAGGGATGTAAAAGAGTTAAGTTTTCTGTACTTGGTTTGAACTGGTACCATTCTGCCCCAAGTGGGCTATAATTATTTATGTATATAACATTGTAATAGCTAGAGCAACCAGGAAAAAAACCTATACAAAGAGATGTACTCACAAACACTATAGGTGAATCAAAATGGAATTTTAAAAAATATTCAAGTAACCTAAAGAAAGGCAAGAAAAATAAAAGAGAAATGAAAAACAGAGAAAACATTTTAAAAAGGCAGACTTAAGCCCTAACATACCAATAATTACATTAAATGTAAATGGTCAAATAATTCAGTTAAAAAATAGAGCTTGACAAAGTGGATTTAAAAACATAACTGAACTCTATGCTGTCTATAAGAAATTCACTTCAAATATAACAATATAGGCAGGTTAAATGTCAAAGAATGAAAAAAGACATATCATGCAAAGATTTGCCAAAAAAAGACGGAGTGGCTATTTAAATTTCATATAAAGTAGACTTTGGGGAAAAGTTAATTATCAGAGATTAAAAAGAACATTCAGTAATGATAAGAAGGGTCAATCCATCAAGAAGATACAGTAATCCTAAATGTCTATGTAAAACACAGCACAGCCTGCAAAATATGTGAAGTGAAAACTAACAGAACTGAAAGGAGCTATAGCCCAATCTACAGTTGTAGTAGGAGACTTCAACAGTCCTTTCTCAACAATTGATGGAACTAGGCAGAAAGTCAGCATGAATATAGAAAAACTCAATAATACTATCAGCCAATAGGATCTAACTGACATTTATAGAACACTACATCCAACAAAAGTACAGTACACCTTCTTTTAAAGTGCTCACCTAACAGTATCAAGATACACCATAGCTTGTCCAGAAAAAAAAAAAAAAAAAAAAAACTGCAACAAATTTTAAAAAATTGAAGTCATACAGAATGAGTTCTCTGACCATGATGTATTCAAACTAGAACTTTGTAACAAAGATAACAGGAAAACTCACCAGCATTTCCTAACTAAACAACACAATTCTAAATAACTAATAGTAAAAAGAGGAACTCTCAAGAAAAATTTTAAAAAATATATTGAACTAGATGGAATTGAAAATATGTATTAAAAATTGTGGGGCTCAGCTAAAGAAGTGCTGAGAGGAAAATTTTATAACACTAAATGTGCTAAATGCAGATATTAGAAATGAGGAAAAGTTTCAAATCTCAATATCTAAGCTCTCACTTAAAGAATGGTCTTTTTAGTCCATTTTGTGCTGTTATAACAATACCACAGACATTTATTTCTTATAGTTCTGGAGACTAGGAAGTCCAAGATAAAGGCCCTGGCATCTTTTAAGGGCCCTCCTGCTATGTCCTCTAAAGGACAGGAATGCTGATTCCTCACATGGCAGACGGCAGAAGAGCAAGAGTGGTCAAAATAGAGTGCACTCCTCTCATCAAGCCCTTTACAACAGCATTAGCCTATTTATGAGGGCAGAGCCCTTATGACCTAAACACCTCTCGTTAGGCCTCACCTCCCAACACCGTTGCATTGGGGATTACATTTCCAACACATGAATTTTGGGGGTACATATTCAAACTATAGCAAGAACCTAGAAAAAGAAGAACAAAATACGTGGAAAGGAAGCAAAAAGAATAAAGTAATAAAGATAAGAGCAGAAATCAATGAAATGGAAAACAGAACAATAGAGAATATCAGTGAACAAATAAATGGTCCTTTGAAAAGGTTAATAAAATAGACAGACCTCTAGTGAGACTGTCAAAGAAAAAAAGAGACTACACAAATTACTAACATCAGGAATGATACAGGGGATATTATTGTAGACACTGAGAACATCAAAAGAATAATAAGAGAATACTAGGAATAACTCTGTAAACATAACCTTGAAAACTTAAAGAATGAATTCCTTTAAAAAACACAAAATATCACAACTCCCCCAGTGGGTGAGATAATTTGAATAACCTTCTAGCTACTAAGGAAATTGAACTCATGATTTTAAAACTCCTAAGAAAATCTCCAGGCCAGATGTTTTCACTGGAAAATCCTGAATGTTTCCAGAAGAATTATTAATAGCAACAGTCCTATACAACTCTTTTAGAAAATAGAAGCAGAAAGAACACTTTCCAGGTCATTTTTTTTTGAAAGTTAGCCATATACTGATCCCCAAACCAAATAAAATATAAGAAAAGGAGAATGCAGGACAATATTCTTCATGAATATAGATACAGAAATTTTTAGCAAAATATTAGGAAATGGAATTTAGCAATATAAAAAAACTATAGATCATAGCCAAGTGGGATTTATTCCAGAGATGGAATGCTGGTTTAATATTTAAAAACCAGTCAATTTGATCTACCATATTAATATGCTAAAGAAGAAAAATCTCATAATCATTTTAATTGATATAGAAAAAAGTGTTTGAAAAATTCCATATACATTCATGTGAAAACACTCATTCAAGGAAGACTGAGAGGAATATCCTCAACTGAATAAAGATCACCTACAAAAATTGTCCAGTCAACATTACACGTTACGGTAAAGGACTGAATTATTTCCCTTTAAAATCAGGAATAAGGCAAGGATGTCTGCTCTTGCTACTGCTATTCAATATAGTGCTGGAAGTTGTAGTCAGTGCAATAGGCAAGAAAAGGAAATGAAAAGCATATAGATTGGAAAAGGAGTAATAAAACTGTTTCTATATCCAGATGACATGCTTATTTATGTAGAAGACCCCAAGATACCTACAAAAACATCCTAGAACTGAGATGAATTCAGCAAAGTCATAGGGTGCAGAAATAAACATGCAAAAATCAATTATATTTGTATATGCCGGCAATGAACATAAGGGTTTCAGAATTAAAAATACAATATAATTTATGATTGTTCAAAAAGTTGAGAACTTAGGTGAAAATTTAATAAAAGCATGTGTAAGACTCCTGAGAACAACACAACACTGATGAAAGAAATCAAAGATCTAAATAAATAGAGAGACATACCATGTTTATGGATTGAAAGATTCTGCTGTTGTTTTAGGAGCCTATGGGCACCCTTTACCTTTGAGACTATGGATTGAGAGGGGAAGTGGAGGCTTCAGCTCTTAAGCTGCTTGGGCAATTTCCATTGCCAAGAGCAGTCTAAGGTCTACTTGGAGCATTAAGAAAGGGATGCACACTCTGAAGCGTACTTAATTACCTGACTATTGACTCATGATGCCCAACCTCAGTGACGAGAACCTGGAGAATGTTGGGGCTCTGCATTTATCTCCTTGCTCACACGTGGTGGTCAGGCTTGCTACCTCCAAGATGACAGCAGGTTCTGGATGGCTGTTGGGGCAGACAGGATGGACGGAGACTCCGCATCTGCCATAAAATGGAGGGGAAAGAGGAGAGAAGGCCTGAATCCAGAGAGACTTGGCCCTCTTTCTTCCTTACTTTTATAGCCAAGGTGCTGGGGCTTCTGCAAGATCTCTGCAGTGGCGCTGATGATGGAAGGTGTTTCCTCATACAATTTTTAAAATATGAAATTAATACAACAGTGAAATAATTAGCTCACCCCAGGCAGCCTCAGCTATAATTTATGGCTCCATGTCTCCCATTATAACTTTGTTTTGCATTCATTAGTATACAATTTTTTAAAAAAATCTCAAGAATCACAGTTCTGACGACTAACATTAACCACTCTGTCACTCACAGATATTGCTAAGGCTATCATTCTGAAAAGTAAATTAATTTCCCTTGGGTGAGAACCATCTGAAAAACATTCAGGCTCCTCTCTAGGGTTGGCTGATTGACTCTGGAAAGAACTCACGGCTCCTATGGCAACGCAATGTGCTAGGAGGCCCTGTGCACACCACTTTCCTAGGCTTTTGTTTTGTCCACCCTGTCCTTACCTGGAATTTGGGAAGAAGAAAATTGGCTGGTGTTTTGGGGTACATAAAAGGTGCAGGTGCTGTTAGAAAGCTTTTCAACACACACACACACACACACACACACACACACACACTTTACCAAAAAAAAAGTCAGTACACTTAGCTTGTTTTCTTCCCTCTCAGCAATCTCATTATCTTTAATTTAAGGTTGGGTAGAAGAGACTTTTAACCCTGAAGCTCTTTTTACAATAGTTTTAGTGATGCAGAGTAAGTCAGTGCTTTGTTTGGGATAAAGAAACAAAAAGAGTGCTTTTTGGGGAAAATTTAAGATGGCTTTCCTAGATCAAGGATGAGCAGAATAGCAGGTAATTTTAGGGACTCCAGAGGTAATGGTAATGACTGCAATGATGATGCCTTCTATGCCTTGAACACCTGCTACATGTCAGGCATCACTTAGTCCTCATGCTCATTATCAGCCCCAGTTAATGGTTGAGGAACCTGAGGCTCACAGGGTTTCTGTTACTTGCCCAAGATAACACACTGGCAGGTGTTAGAGTCTGTGTGCAAACCAGGTGTGTCTGATCCAAAGCCTGAATTTCTAACCATTCCATCCTGTGCTGGTGATGCAGGTGGGGATGTGATGTTGACTTGGTCCTAGGATGGTCTCCCACAGGCAGCATGAATCACTAGAGAGGACAAAAAACAAACTCAGTACAAAGGCAGCCAGGTTCCTTGATGTTTATTTTAAGTAGGTTTGAACCATAGCATGATGGTTAGACCCACTTTTGTTTGTGTAATTGAACCCTCAAACAAAGAATCTGAAATTGGCCAATATCAGATCCAGGGTGACCCTACTGGTCCTTGTTAGTCGGGGTTATAATGCTGGCCAGAAATGACCCACTCAATGGAAATATAGAGCCAGGGCTGCAGGTTTATCCTGGGTGGTGTTGTCTCTTATCTGAGGGGCTTCTGCAGTCTCCCCGGGGGTCATCCTGCAGCTTGTGGGAGGAAGCAGCCTGATCCTAATCCCCTGTGGATCTGCAGCCTGCTCCATGCAGCATTGCTCTTGCAGTGTTAATAGGTGGGGTAGACAGTCTTTGCAGTCTCCAGTAGCAGAGTGTCAGCCCCTGCTGGATACCGGCCACAACTTTAAATCCATGGGACCTGTTGGGGAGGGCAGTTTACGATCCCCAGTTTTTGATCTGGCATGAACTTTGAGAAAGGAAAAGCATGATTGGCAAGGGCTTTTTCTCTGAGGAGCTACACTCTCTGACCAAGGAAATCTGAGCTTTAGTGTCTGTGTTGCAGGTTTTGGGGCACTGTCTCTGCTCTGTATGTAGACTATGTGACATTGACACCAAAGCCACAAACCCTCATCTCTTTCCACTCTTGCCACATCTGAAATATTCCCGTGTTTAAAAATTGCCATTGTCATTGAACTCATCACAACCACTGAGAATCATATGTTCTATTCTGGGGTGGCTGGACTGATAGACTGTTGAGGGTTGGGAGGAAAAGAGGTGATGAGAAGGTGCGAAAGTTATTTG
This sequence comes from Rhinopithecus roxellana, assembly GCF_007565055.1. NCBI lineage: Eukaryota > Metazoa > Chordata > Mammalia > Primates > Cercopithecidae > Rhinopithecus > Rhinopithecus roxellana. The sequence goes on from NC_044565.1 coordinate 2,604,794, forward strand.
TTGAGATTTCTCAAGGATCTGAAGGGCACTTTGAGGACTCTTTCTTGGGACCATTTTGTGTATTTAATCACAGTCAAACCTACTATCAAAGAAGCATATATCTCTATGCAACACACACACATACACACTTACACACACACGGGCTTCTTCCATCTCCTCCACAGGTGGATTGAAAGTTGCCCATTGGGCTGTGTGTGGTGGCTCACACCTGTAATCCTAGCACTTTGGGAGGCTGAGGTGGGTGGATCACTTGAAGCCAGGAGTTTCAGACCAACGTAGCCAGTATGGTGAAACCCCATCTCTATTAAAAATACAAAAAATTAGGCAGGTGTGCTGGCATGCACCTGTAATCCCAGCTACTCAAGAGGCTGAGGGAGGAGAATTGCTTGAACCCGGGAGGCAGAGGTTGCAGTGAGCCGAGATTGTGCCATTGTGCCACTTTACTCCAGCCTGGGTGACAGAGTGCGACTCTGTCTAAAAAAAAAAAAAAAAAAAAAAAAAAAAAGTTACTCATGGGAAGACTGACAACTAAAACACACAGGATGTTGTATGTTAAGCTGATGTTTCAATGTAGGATTGCTCAGGCCCAAAGGGCAAACCATTATGTGTTCAACTTAAAAAAAAAACAGGGCCGGGCACGATGGCTGCACCTGTAATCCCACCACTTTGGGAGGCCGAGGTGGGCAGATTGCTTGAAGCCAGGAGTTTGAGACCAGCCTGGGCAACATGGTGAAATGCAGTGTCTACTAAAATTACAAAATTAGTCAGGCATGGTGGCGCAGGCCTGTAGTCCCAACCGCTCCAGAGGCTGAGGCAGGAGAATCTCTTGAACCCAGGAGATGGAAGTTGCCGTGTGCTGAGATTGTACCACTATACTCCAACCTGGGCAACAGAGTGAGACTCTGCCTCAAAAACAAAGAAAAAAGAAAGAAAGAACAAGAAACAAAACAAAAAAGCAGCAGGAATTGTGTGCAGGCTAGTCCCTTCCATGATCCCAAGGTGGAGGGTGGGATCACCTGGGGTTGGAGGCAGGTGAGGCTTGGGGCTGAAGGTCAGGGTGTCTGACTCTCACACATTCTTATTGATAATAAGAAGCCAGATGTTTGCATCCTGGCTGGCCAGCTGGGCCAAATCTTCCAAGGTCAACTCATGGCATTAAAAATATCCTACTTTGTAAAATATTTGCCCTCTGAGTTTGTATGTCTAGGAGTACCTCAGAGAAGGGGGAGAAATAGGACAGATGGGCTATGGACTCTATGAGAGGTTGGAGGGTTTCTGTGGGGGCCACTGGCAATGGGGTGCAGTGGTCCAGCTGCCAGGCACTTACAAGCTCTCTTGAATCCTGCCTGTGGTCAGGTTATTAATGAAGGAAGGTGGCCACAAAGGAAGGTGGCCTGAGCCCAGGAAGGCACTGAGCTTTTATCTGCAGAGTCAGCACCTTGACAGTGGAGGAGGGTTTTGTTCTCCCTTCTTCTGGTTGCAGGGATACCTGCAAACAAGTTTGCACCCCAAGAAGTCTCACAGTCCAGGGCGAGGCTTAGCCCCAAAGCTCCTCTCCTTCGAAGTTGACTGGATGCAATGGTACTGCAGAGCAGGAAACATGGGAAGTAATTATCTTTTTAGTAGGTCACTGGCCTCCTTTGGGAGAAGAGACCAGAGGGAGAGGGGAGAAGGCTAGTGGCGCGGCCCCCCTAGAGGCTGCGCCTGCAGTAGCTGCCTTGGTGATTAATAGCCATGTCACATCCCACGAATATTGCCTTAAGCAGCCGCGTTCAAAATTGAGTGGGAATGAAATAAAACAACCCAAAATAAATGTTTCCTCTATTCCTTAGGAGCTGCTGGAATCTAGAAATAGCTTTTCAAATCTATAATTTTAAATGGCATCGTTCACAGCACTCTTCGAGCCCGGCTTTATTCTCACATGGATATCGTTGTGTGCACAAGCACCGCTTTTTGATTTTAAAGACGGTGAAAAATTTGAGCTAAGTGACTTTGTTTTTTTGTTTGTTTGTTTGTTTGTTTGGTATTGAAATAAAAATTATATTTACAGAGAGAAATATAGCCTTTGTATGTGTTTTTAAAGAAAAATAGTAACCCAGTGGAGGAAAAGGATGGGAAGAATATTGTGTCCACATAGATCATGAACTGAAACAATAAAAATGTCTGGCAGGCGGTAATTGCTGGCCAGCTGCAGGGATTACAGCCCTGTGAGCTGTGTTCAGGGCAGTGTGCCAGGATGCTGGCAACCAGAGTCCAGGCCTGGACAGTCATGGCCCTTGGTGAGACCAGTGGGGCCTGAGAGCATAAATAAGAGGGTGACCACAGCGTGGCAGGGCAGGGTCTCTCATGGGCCAGGCCCTCTGGGGACGTCAATTCTTGAGGACTTCAGTCTCTGCTGCCTCTGCTGTTGCCAGGCTGCCCGCATAGGGGCTAACAGTGGCGGTCACAGGGCTGACCTCTTGCTGCATGTTTGGGTGGGAGAAGCTTCGGTAGCCCTCAGTGTCATTCCTCCTTGGAGAAGCCAGAGGACACATCTGATGGTGAGAAGCGAGAGTAAACTCCCTGCTCAGTGCTTGGGGGTTGTCAGGGTCTTGGACCAGAGGGAGGGAAAGAAAGAGTTGGGTGGTGCCTACCTTCTGCCCACTCACTCGTTTCCCTGTGGCCCCTGGCAGGAAAGCCTGTGGTGGAGTGGGCTATTGGGCACAGAGGAGGCTCCTTCCTTTCATTTCATCTTCTATCCCTATCCTAACTGCCCTAGCTCCCAGCCAGCACTCCAGTGTCTGAGAATTGAATTTTGTTCAGATCATCTAATGACAAGCAGATGTTCCAAGGAGAAGCGGGGGGAGGTGGGTGGAGGGGTCGGTGTGGAGCTGCTGGAAGCTGGCAGGGCATTCATCTGCCCTCCTGCCTCTGTCTTTCCTGGGCGCATATGTCAGGCCAGGCTGGGGCACCAGAAGGCTGAGCGGGCCTTCCCTCAGCTGAGTCCAGTGACAAGTGCTGTTTTAATATGTAGGTTATATTATTACTCAGTATGGTGAGGCTGGCAGATCAGAAGAGGGCAGCCATTGAAAGCATAGTTTGTTACAGTTCCCAAGAGAAGGGGCATGCCATGCCACGCAGGGCCACACGGGGAAACACTAGCATTGGTTAGAAGGGAGAGGGCATGAATGGAAAATGTGGGCAATCGCCTTTATTGTGGTTTCCACAGGAAGAAATAGGCAGGTCTGGTAAGCAGGTTTAAGACTGGCTACTATGGATAATTTCAGAAGGCTCCGAGGCATAGGATCTGTCCTGAGTTGTCTGGTACCTGGCCCTGGGGAGACTAGGGTAGGCCCTGAGCGGAAGAGCCAGATGAAGGAGGCAGTGGGGATGGGGTCCTGATCTGATTTGTTTGCATATGAAAAATGCACTCAAAGAGGAGTCATTTGCTGTCTTTAGGAATTAGCTGGCCCTGGGAGCCCCTGTCCCTCCGGGATCAGTGAAGTCCCAGATGTCCAAGCATCAGAGGCACATGGTTAACACAGGTGCACATGGCACCAGTTAGAAAGGGAAGGTGCTGGGCCACGTAGGAGGGACAACATGAAATGCTCAGGGCATTCTGGGGAGAAGCACCTTCCTGCTTTGGTTGGTTTGGTTCTGTGCAGTTCTTGAAGGGGTGTGCCAAGGAGAAGGGGAGAATCAGAGAAGTCTTAGTTTGGGGAGAGGGCATTTGGCTGAGCCACCAAAAATGAGCCCAGTTAGACAATGGCAGTTAGGGGTGGGGTCGGCTGCAGGCAGAGAGCCCTGCTTAGACAGAGGTCTGGGATGGGAAGAGCATCTGAAGGGGCTTAGTGAGAGAAAAGGTTGGAACACTCAAGTCAGAACTATAGCACGCTCTTGAATGCCAAGCTGAGGCATTTGGATTTTATTCCCTACAAGCTGGCCAGAGCCATTTTGCTCCCTAGAAGTTCTTCCAGTAAATTCATAGACTCACATAGAATGTCTATGCTTGGCTGTATATCACAGTTACAGAACATAATTAACAAGTTAGGATGCTGATGTCAATTTATTCTGGATAGAATAAAAAATGCCATGTGGCTAAAAACTCATTGCCCCCTGGGGCAGCAGTTAATGTCAGGGAGTGGAAAGGGCTCTGGGGTCCTCAGGGGATAGCCGTTTCCCGCCCGGAGGGTCGGGCTTCTGAGTTCCAGCAGATCGCATTATGGGAATAGGGTCCAGAGGTGCCAGAGCTTCCTATTTTTAAAGAAGGTCTGGACATTTAGATTCTTGTGAACACTCCTGATTTTTGTGAAATTACCTGGGAACTCAGCAGTGGATTAGGAGAACATAACTCCTCTCTATCAGCACAGGGAAAGGCACTGCAAGGCCTGCCACATGGAGCCTTGGTGGCCTCTTTCTGTTCTTCACCCATCACCCCAATTGAACTGTGAGGGTCAAAGAGGAAATGGCACTACTACAAGCTATGCCTCCATTGCGAAACTGAGGCACAACAGGTTGGGGTCAGATCTGGCATCCAGATACCTTCCCTGAGCTCTCCAGTGGCCAATCTGCTGTGCTTCATTTGCATTTCCTCGTTTGCAAAATGAATTCATTCTTTCATTCATTAAATGAATATTGAGTGTATGGTGGCCAAAACAAAGAGTTTGCCATAGAAACAGAAATTTTGATGAGATGCTGTTTAAAACTGTGCTATTGGCCGGGTGTGGTGGCTCACGCCTATAATCCCAGCACTTTGGGAGGCCGAGGCAGGTGGATCACCTGAGTTCAGGAGTTCAAGACCAGCCTGGCCAACATGGTGAAACCCCATCTCTACTAAAAATACAAAAAATTAGCCGGGCATGGTGGTGGGTGCCTGTAATCCCAGCTACTCGGGAATCTGAGGCAGAGAATTGCTAGAACCTGGGAGGTGGAGGTTGCAGTGAGCCAGGATCGTACCATTGCACTCCAGCCTGGATGACAGAGCAAGACTCCATCGCAAAAAAAAAAAAAAAAAAAAAAAAAAAAAATTGTATTATTATCATAGTTATTTTTCAGAAAAAAAAAAAAAAAACTAACAACAACAAAAAAGAAAACTAATAGGTGTTGTGGTCAATCACTGCTTTTGCTGTCACTGTGTGGGTAAAATGTCCTGAAGTGAAGCTTTGGAGCATGGGGCCATGCCCAAGGCTTTCCCTGCACATGCCACCTTGTCTGGGTTTTCTCTATGTCCCAGGCTCTGGGCTCAGTGGCTGGAACTCAACCTTCTTGACCTGGTAAACTCCCAGTGCCTAGCATGGGCACAGGACAGACACACAGATGCTCCCCAGTGGGGTGAATTGCATGTGGGCATTGCCTGGTTTTGGTAGATAAGAGTCTAGCCACAACAGCCATCGATAAAGCTGCAGTAGAATCACAGCATGTAAAAATGGAAGTTAAGCGAGGGAACACATGGAGTTTGTAAAATGACTGTGTTAATCAGCTTGGGCTGCTGTAACAAAATGCCATAGACTGGGCAGCTTAAGTAATACAAATTTATTTCTCACAGTTCTGGAGGCTTCAAGTGAAAAATCAAGGCACTGTCAGGTCTGGCAAGGAAGCTCTTCCAGGCTGGCAGATGGCCAATGGCTGCCATCTTGCTGTGCCCTCACATGGTCTTTCTCAGTGCATGGGTGTGGGGAGAGAGGGACCTTTCTCTTCTCTTTTTATAAGGCCACCAATCCTATCAGATTAGGACCCTTATGACCTAATTTAAGCTTAATTGATTCCTAAAAGCCCTATCTCCAGATAGTCACATTGGTTGTTAGGGCTTCAGTATGTAAATTCTCAGGGGACACAGTTCAGTCCTTAACTAAGACCTAACATCATGATGACATCATTACTGGCTTTGTGATTTTTTGTTGGTTTCACCATGATACAGCAAAAGTTGACAGGTTTTCCTGTAGACTGAGCCCTTCCATTTGGAGCCACGAGCCTGCTGTGGTTGTGTGTGAACTAGGGTGGAGGGGCCAGCATGGATGGGCTGGTTGGGGTGGTGTTCTTGAAACAGTCATCTGTGGGGTGGTTAGACTATGCCTGGGGGAAGTCTGTGCACTTAGAAAACAAGACTGTGCTCACAGTGCTTGCACGCGGCTTTCCTTGTGTGCGCTTGTTGTTTGTCCTCACCACCCACATGACAGCACCAGACGATGAGATGCCTTAAACACTAAAAAGATCATGATGCCCTTCTTTCAATTACAAATAAACACAATATTTACGAATAAAATTATGTTCAAGAAAGTCTTTATCAAATATAAGATTTTTAAAATAATTGGTTCTTCTCTTTGAGTGGTTTGGTAGATGTTCTCACCCTACTGGTGTGTGAAGCGAAGATCTGCCCACCATGCTTGATAACATAGCACAGTGTGTGTGTGTGTGTGTGTGTGTGTGTGTGTGAGCGAAATGTCGTTCTTTCATAAACCAACGTTAAACTCAGAGCTGTTCAGAGACAGCATGCTGCCGAATGTAGGATGTAGAGCATCAGGCTGCCTGGAGCAGAGGGTGACCTCTATGAAGAGCCTGGGCTCTTTGCAGTCTACAACTATGAGATCCTGGGGGATTTGTCCCTGGGCATTGCCTGTGGGGACAATCCCACACCACTTTATAAATTGCTCCAAGGAAAGCCTTGGTTCACCTGACATCGCAGCCTCGGAGTGCAATGCACATGCTGTCTGCAGGGCACAGGGATTTAAGGCAGGATTTGGAGAATACCTTTTCCACATAGAATTGCAGGGGGGTTTAGGTGGGCTAAAAGTAATGACCCACCTGTGAATCTGACAGGAGCACCAGGGTTAATGTCGCCTTCCTTGTTGAGAATGTCCTTTTGAAATATGTTCTAGGGTATTGCTCCTGTCCTATTAATTATGTCACAAACTTAGTAAAGCTGAATAATTAATGATCATGGGGCACTTGGAACTATAAAATGTCATGTAAGTGTTAAGGAGTAAAAATTACTCTGGTGTTAGATAGATGTGCTGCTTTAAAAATATTCCACGCTAGGAAGGTTGACTTCTAGAAGAGCTGAAAAGCTTCCTGTTGGGCTTTCTTCAGAAACTTGGGATGTGTTGCCCTAACCACATTTTAGGAAATTCAGATTTCTGGATTCTGGAGTCTTTGGAAGGCAAATGGCTAGCCAGCACTTTTAGCTCTAGAAATGAAGTCACCCCCCTCTTCTGGATTTTGGTAAAAATCGTGTTCGTTGATTCCTTCTAGTCGGAGGCAGTTTGGGCCCAAAACCAAGGAAGAGGTGAAGATCATTGAGCACCAAACGCAGACCCTGTGGCTGATGCCCCACCTGGCCACAGCCTTGGCCCTGACCTTCGTCAGCAGGTGAGATGGCGCTCAGGCTTTGCTCTCTCAGGGGAAGTGTGATGTCTGATGCCCGGGCGTGAGTAAGAATTCAGAGAAGCAGGTACAGGATGTCATTTTCTAACTGTGATCAGGAAAGAGTCTATTGTTAAAATCGGATGCCTGGGTTAAAAGCATTCTTGGATGCTTAAACCTCTGCAGATGTTTTTAACCTGGACATCTGCTTTTAAAGGATGCTAAGGTCCAAATCTTGATTGTCTCTATATTCAGATGAATGGAGGCCACAGAGACTTTGAGAAGGCAGGAGCCAACGTTTCTCCAGAGTTTTAAAAAGCAGCAGACTTAAACAGTTAAAAGTTCTTTACCTTCTGATAAAGGTTCTAATTACCAGTAAAGTTTTCAGAAATAGGTCCAGGTGTGTGTGTATTTGGTGGGGGGTGCGCGGGAGTCAGGGAGTGAGGAGCTTTGAATAAAACGTGTATGTAAGTACACCTGGAAATTCACATTCTACCACAGGCTTTCATTTCTGCCTCTCAGCTATTGCTCCCCAAGTGCTAGGCCATTGTCCAGCAGTTGTGTGTCATGTTATCATCATCCCTGCATTATAAAGATAAGAAACTTAGGATTTACCTCAGATCACAGAGCCTAGAAGTAGTGGACTGGGAGTGGAACTCCAAACTCTGGGCCCTATTCTGTGTTCTTTCCTCCTTCCATAAGCAATTTTGCTTCTCAGTGTTAACTCCAATCATTCATTTCTGAATAATTTAGAATTGGCTTGTGTTTGAAATGTAACATGCTGATGGGGAAGCTAGTCCCAGGGTTTATAAAAGGATGGTAATCAGAGAGCCCTTGGCACATCTAGTGTGCTGCTAACTATGGATTGCCCAGCCGTTGCTGGCATGGCTGGGAGGGGTTGGATGGGTGCACCTGTGTTCTTATTGTACACGAGGCTGGCAAGTGGAATGCCAGTGTTCCAAGGTGCAAGGACACTGAACCCTGCAGGCTGAGCTGCAGGTAGCAACAGTAAGATCCATCCATGCCACCTGGAAGAAAATTTAAAGCACTTGCATCTGCCATCTCTTACCTAACATGTTTCTGAATGGTGTTTTGAGGTTTAATTTGCATACAGTGAAATTCATAGATTTTAGTTTTTAGTGGAGTGATTTTTGACACACATATACTCTTCTCGTGTAATGAACACTAAAGCCAAATATAAAGCATTTCCATCATCCCCGAAAGTTCCCTCTGGCCCTTTTGCAGTTGACCCTCACCTTTCTACCACAGCAGAGACAAACAGTTTTCTGATTTCTATTCCCATAGCTTAGTTTTGCTTGTTCTTGAACTTGATGAAAATGGAATCATACCATATGTATTCTTTTGTTTCCAATTTATTTCATTCAACAGAAGGTCTTGATGTTCCTCAGTGTCATGGATAGTTTGTTAATTTTTATTGCTGAATAGTAACATGAAATGACTAGCTTGCAGTTAGTTTATCTCTTCTACTGAGGGATATTTGAATTGTGTCCAGGCTTGTAGTTACTATGAAAAAGGCAAAGTGAATATTCTTGTACAAGTGTTTCATTTTTCTTAGGATAAATACCTAGTGAGGACTTGCTGGATAATTAGGTAAATGTATTTTTAACTTTATAAGAAATTGCCAGTTTTTCAAAGAAGTGGTACTGTTTTACATGCCCTCAAGCAACATGTGAGAGTTTCAGTTGTTCTTCATCCTGACCAACATTTGTTTCAGTTCTTTCTTAATCATATTCACACTAGTAGGTATGAAATGTTACCACACTGTTGTTTAAATTTACGCTTTTCTGGTGTCTGATGACATTGAGCACTTTTTTCATGTGCACATTGGCCGTTGTATATCTTCTCTGTGAAAGATCTATTTAAATCTGTTGCATATTTTTCTAAATTGAGTTATTTATCTTCTTATTATTGACTCATACGAGTTTATAATAAAAACAAGTTCTTACTTACTTTAAATATTTTTGGTCAGTGCGTATTTTGCCTTTTTATTTTCTTAATAGTGTAATTTGGGGGAACAGAAAATTTTAATACTGCTTAAGTCTAATTTATCCTTTTCTTGTTTTATGATTACTGCTTTCTGTGTCTTTTCTAAGACATTGTTACAACCATAGCTTAATAGTAAGTCTTGAAATCAGGTAGTAGGTCTGACCTTACAGAAATAAAAAGGAATATAAGAGAATACTATGAACAATAGTATGCAAAAAAAAAAATATAAAACCTATATGAAATGGATGAAGTCCTAGAAGGAAACAAACTACCAAAATATAATAAAGAATACATAGAAAATCCTGATAAACCAATCACAGAATATTAGGTAAATAATTTTAAAACTTCCCACAATGAAAAGCCCAGGCCTAAACAGCTTTAATAGTGAATTCCACCAAACATTTAAATAAGAGTTAATATCAGTCCTCCACAAACTCGTCTAAAACACAGAAGAGGAAGGAGCACTTCCCAACTTATCCCATGTGGCCAGTATCACTCAATAGCAAAATAAGGCGAAGACATTAGAAGAAAACTATAGAGCAATATCACTTATGAATATAGATGTAAAAACCTGTAACAAAATACTAGTAAACTTAATCTAGCAACATATAAAAAGGAGTATACACCATGACCAAGTGAGATTTATCCCAAGAATGCAAGGTTGCTTTAACATATCAAAAAACAACATGCTAGACTATGTTAATAGAATATATGGGAAAAAACCATGATCAGCCCCATAGATGCAAAAAAAGCATTTAACAAAATCAAGTACCTTTTCATGATAAAAACAGTCAACAAACGAGGTATATAAGAAAACTTTCTTTACCTGATAAAAGTCATCTATGAAAAACCCACAGTTAACATCATATGTAATGGTGAAAGATTGAATGCTCTCTTCCTAAGATTAGGAACAAAACAAGGATGTCTAATTTTTCCATGTCTATTTAACATCTTGTTGAGGTTCTAGTCAAGACAAGTAGGCAAGGAAAATAATAAAAGTCATGTAAACTGGAGAGGAAGAAGTAAGCTATCTCTATTTGCAGATGATGTGCCTTCATATATAGAAAATCTTACAGAATCCACTAAGAATTTATTAGAAATGACATGTTCAGCAAGACTGCAGGATAGATCAATAAATAAAAATCAGTTGTGTTTCTATAGACGAGCAATGAACAATCCAAAAATCAAAAAGAATAAAATACCTAAGGATAAATTTAATAAAGAAGTTAAAAGAAGCTGTGAATATATGGAATATATGTTCATGGATCAGAAGATGTAATGTTGTTAAGGTGACAATACTCCCCAAATTAATCTATAGATACAAAGCAATCTCTATCAAAATCCCAGAAGCCTGATTTTTTTTAGAAATTTACATGCTGACCCTAAAATTTATGGAAATATAAAGGACGCAGTATAGCCACAACAATCTTTAGAAAGAGTAACAAAGTTGGAAGGCTCACATTTCTCAATTCAAAAACTTAACATGAAGCTGCAGTAATCAAGACAGTGTGGTACTGGTATTGGATAGATATACAGGTCAATGGAATTAAATCAAGAGTACAGAAACACATCCCTAAATTTATGGCCAGCTTATTTTTTACAAAGTTGCTAAGACAATTCAATGAAAGAACAGTCTTTTCAATAAATGGTGCTAGGACAACTGGATATTGATATGCAAAAAGTGAAGTTGGACCCCTATACAGCAGTTAACTTAAAATGGAGCATAAGCCTAAATTTAAGACCTAAGACAATAAATCTCTTAGAGGAGCAAATCTTTGCAACTGTAGGTTAGGCAATGGTTTCTTAGATAGAATACCAAAAACACAATTACAAAAGAAAAAAATATATACATTGGACTTCATAAGAAGTAAAAGATTTTTTTGCGCTTAAAAAGTCACCATCAAGAAAGTGAAAGACAATCCACAGAATAGGAGAAAGTTTTTTCAAATTATGTATCTGGCATATACATCTTGACTTGTATCTAGAACATACACGAATTCTTGCAATTCAGCAATAAAATGACAATCCAATTGAAAAATGGGCAAAGATCCAAAGACATTTCTCCAAAGAAGATGTACGAATAACCAATAAGCACATGAAAAAGTACTAAAAGTCATTATTTGTCAAGGAAGTACAAATCAAAACAGCAATCAGATAAAACTTCACACCCACTAGGATGGCTATAATGAAAAACATAATAACAAGTGTTGACAAGTATGTAGTGAAATAGAAACCTCATACATTGCTGGTGGGAATGTAAAATGGTATAGTCGCTTTGAAAAACAACTTGGCAGTTCTCCAAAATATTAAACATGAAATTGCCATATATCTCAGCAATTCTACTCCTAGGTATATACCCCAGAGAAATGAAAACATATATGCACACAAAAATGTGCACATGAATGTTCACAGTGACGTTTTTTGTAATAATGAAAATGTGGAAAAAATCCGGATGTCCATAGATTAACAAATGGGTAAACAAAATATGGCACATTCACAAAGTGGAATATTATTTGGCAATAAAAATAATGAAGTACTGATACATGCTATAACATGGATAAACCTTGAAAACATTATGCTAAGTGAAAGAAGCTAGTCACAAAAATCATGTGGAATAATTCCATTGATATGAAATTTCCAGAATAGTCAGAGTGATAGAGATGGAAGCTAAATCAGTGGTTGCCAGGGACCGAGGGGTAAAGGAGGTGTATTTAGGCCAGTCTTGCATTGCTATGAAGAAATACCTGAGGCTGGGCAATTAATGAAGAAAAGAGGTTTAGTTGGCTCATGATGCTGCAGGCTATGCAAGCATGGCACAGGCATCTGCTCTGCTTCTGGGTAGGCCTCAGGGAGCTTTTATTCATGGCAGAAGGTGAAGTAGGAGAAGACACATCACATGGTGAAAGCAGGAGCAAGAGAGAGTAGGAGAGGTACCACACACTTGAAACAATTAGATTTTGTGAGAACTCACTACAGTGAGGACAGTGCCAAGCCTGGAGGAATCTACGCCCGTGACCCAAATACCTCCCACCATGTCTCACCTCCAACATCGGGAATTACAATATGAGATGTGGAGGGGACATCCAAACTATATCAGGAGAAAACGAGGAGTGATTGCTAACAGGTATAGGTTTTCTCTTTTGGGTGATGAAAATATTCTACAATTAGATGGTGATAGTTGCACAACTCCCTAAATATACTAGAAACCACTGAATTCACACTTTTGAAGTGTGAATGCTGTAGTTCAAGAAATATATCTAATAAAGCTGTTAAGAAAGAGAGAGGAGGAAAAAAGAAATCAGATTATGTGAGTCCTCTAAGTATTTTTTTTCCACTTGAAATTGTCTTGCTATTTTAGAGTTTTTGCAAGTCTGTTTAGATTTATTTGTGATCGCATTGAATCTGTAAAGCAATTTGGGCAGTATTGCGTCTTTCAGATTAATGAAGATGATACATCTCTTTGTTTATACAGGTGTTCAATTTAAGTAATGTTTTATAATTTACAGTGTGGAAATCTTGCACATTTTTCACTAAATGTAGTCAAAAGGCATTGATTTTTAATTTAATTCCCAATTGTTAATATTTTATAGAAATATAACTCATCATTGTGTATTGACCTGTATTGTCACTAAATTTACTTATTAGTAATTTCTTTGTAGACCGTTTAGAATTTTCCACCTATGCAATATATAAAATATGTGTAAAGAAAGTTTTGGTTATTTTTTTCCAACTTTTAAATTTTTGTTTTGTTTTGATTTTGCCTTATTAGACTGGACAAAACCTTCAGTACAATATTGAGTAGCAGTGGTGAGAGTGGACACCCTATGTTGTTCTTGACTTTAGGTGAAAATGCGTTCAGTATTTCACCATTAACATGAATGTTCACTGCAGATTGCTATTGTCTTTCTCGTTTGTTTTCATTTTTGTGGGTATATAGTAGGTGTCACATAGTAGGTGTTATATTTAAGGGGTATGTGAGATGTCTTAATACAGGCATGCAATTTGAAATAAGCACATCATAGAGAATGGAGTATCCATCCCCTCAAGCATTTATCCTTTGTGTTACGAACAATCCAATGACCCTCTTTTAGTTATTTAAAAATGTACAATTAAGTTATTACTGACTATAGTCCCCCTGTTTTGCTATTAAATAGTAGGTCTTATTCATTCTTATTCATTGATTAGGTCTTATTTATTCATTAGGTCTTATTCTTATTCATTCTGTATAATTGTTTTTGTTGTTGTTGATGCTCTTTATTAGACTGAGGAAATTCCCTTCAATTCCTAGTTGGCTGAGTGGTTTTTTCATGTATGTTCAATTTTGACACAATTTTTCTTTCTCTATTTAGATGGTCGTATGATTTTTCTCCTTCATTCTATTAATGAAATGAGTTACATGACTTTTCAAATTTTGAGGCAAATTTGCATTCTTTGAAATCTTTGGAAATCTTTTGAAATATTTGGTTATATGTGTTATATATACACACACATATGTACATATATACACATATATATACACATACATGCATATGCATATACATATATACATACGTGTGTGTATATGTATATTTATATACACACATATACACAATATATACACATATACATGCATATAAATATACGTATATATTTTTATATATACACACATGTAAAATATATATATGTGTGTGTATATATATTTTTTGAGATGGAGTCTTGCTCTGTTGCCCAGGCTGGAGTTCAGTGGTGCAATCTTGGCTCACTGCAACCTCCGCCTCCCGGGTTCAAGCGATTCTCCTGCTTCAGCCTCCTGAGTAGCTGGGCTGGGTAGTATAGGCGCCTGCAACCACACCCAGCTAATTTTTTTTTGTATTTTTAGTAGCGATGGGGTTTCACCATGCTGGCCAGGCTGGTCTCAAACTCCTGACCTCGGGTGATCCACCCACCTTGGCCTCTCAAAGTGTTGGGATTATAGGCGTGAGCCACTGTACCCGGCCACATTATATATTTTTTTATATTATTAGAGTTATTTGGCTAATGTTTTCATAAGGATTTTTTGTGTCTATGTTCATATGGAATGTTGATTTTTAATTTTGGTACTTGAAATTTCCTTGGAAGATTTTGGTATCAGTGTTATTTTGTCCTCATAAAAGAAATAGGAAAGTTGTCTCTTCTCTATTTTTCTTAAGCAGTTTGTGTAAGATTGCTCTTATTTCTTTCTTAAATGCTTGGTAGTATTTACTAAGATGGTATGGATATGGGTTTTTTTGTTTTTTTATTGGAAAGTTTTTAATGACTTTATTAATTTCTTTAAGAAATATGAGTCTTCAGTCTTGCCAATTTCTTCTCTTGTTAGTTTTGTTACCCTGTATTTTTGAGAAATTTGTTCACTTCTTCACTAATTTGTAAAATGTATATGTTAATAATATTTCCTTATTATTATGTTAATGACTGTAAGATCTGTGACAATGTCACTTATTTGTAAAAGAAAACAATTTTTTTGCTTCTTTTTTTTTCAGCCAATTATGCTGGGTGTTTATCAGCTTAGTTAATCTTTTCAAATAATCTATTGGGTAAGCAATGAAATTAAGGCAGAAATAAGTAAGTTCTTTGAAACCAATGAGAATAAAGACACAATGTACCAGAATCTCTGGGGCACATTTAAAGCAGTGTGTAGTGGGAAATGTATAGTACTAAATGCCCACAAGAGAAAGCAGGAAAGATCTAAAATCAACACGCTAACATCACAATTAAAAGAAGTAGAGAAACAAGAGCAAACAAATTCAAAAACTAGTAGAAGACAAGAAACAACTAAGATTACACCAGAACTGAAGGAGATAGAAACACAAAAAACCCGTAAAAAAATCAGTCAATCCAGGAACTGGTTTTTTGAAAAGATTAACAAAATAGACTGCTAGCCAGACTAGTAAAGAAGAAAAGAGAGAAGAATCAAATAGACGCAATAAAAAATGATAAAGGGGATATCACCACCGACCCCACAGAAATACAAACTACCATCAGAGAATACTATAAACACCTCTACACAAATAAACTAGAAAACCTAGAAGAAATGGGTGAATTCCTGGACACATACACCCTCCCAAGACTAAACCAGGAAGAAGCTGAATCCCTGAATAGACCAATAACAAGTTCTGAAACGGAGGCAGTAATTAATAGCCTAGCAAGCAAAAAAATCCAGGACCAGACAGATTCACAGCCAAATTCTACCAGAAGTACAAAGAGGAGCTGGTACCATTCCTTCTGAAACTATTCCAAAAAATAGAAAAAGAGGGAATCCTCCCTAACCCATTTTATGAGGTCAGCATCATCCTGATACCAAAGCCTGGCAGAAACACAACAACAAAAAAATTTCAGGCCAATATCCCTGATGAACATCGATGGAAAAATCCTCGATAAACTATTGGCAAACCGAATCCAGTAGCACATCAAAAAGCTTATCCGCCACCATCAATTTGGCTTCATCCCTGCGATGCAAGATTGGTTCAACATAAATCAGTAAACATAATCCATCACATAAACCGAACCAATGACAAAAACCACGTGATTATCTCAATAGATGCAGAAAAGACCTTTGACAAAATTCAACACCCCTACATGCTAAAAACTCTCAATAAACTAGATATCGATGGAACGTATCTCAAAATAATAAGAGCTATTTATGACAAACCCACAGCCAATATCATACAGAATGTGCAAAAACTGGAAGCATTCCCTTTGAAAACCGGCAGAAGACAAGGATGCCCTCTCTCACCACTCCTGCTCAACATAGTATTGGAAGTTCTGGCACCAATAATAGACAGACAGCCAAATCATGAGTGAAAATTGCTACAAAGAGAATAAAATACCTAGGAATACAACTTACAAGGGATGTGAAAGACCTGTTCAAGGAGAACTAGAAACCACTGCTCAAGGAAATAAGAGAGGACATAATCAAATGGAAAAAACACTCCATGCTCATCGTGAAAATGGTCATACTGCCCAAAGTAAGTTATAGATTTGATGCTATCCTATCAAGATACCATTGATTTTCTTCACAGAATTAGAACAAACTACTTTAAATTTCACATGGAACCAAAAAAGAGCCCACATAGCCAAGACAATCCTAAGCAAAAAGAACAAAGCTGGAGGCATCACGCTACCTGACTTCAGACTATACTACAAGCCTACAGTAACCACAACAACATGGTGCTGGTAGCAAAACAGAAATATAGACCAGTGGAACACAACAGAGGCCTCAGAAATAACACCACACATCTACAATCATCTGATCTTTGACAAACCTGACAAAAACAAGCAATAGGGAAAGGATTCCCTATTTAATAAATGGCATTGGGAAAACTGGCTAGCCATATGCAGAAAGCTGAAACTGAACCCCTTCCTTACACCTTATAGAAAAATTAACTCAAGATGGATTAAAGACTTAAACATAAGACCTAAAACCATCAAAACCCTAGAAGACAACCTAGGCAATACCATTCAGGACATGGGCATGGACAAAGACTTCATGACTGAAACACCAAAAGCAATTGCAACAAAAGCCAAAATTGACAAATGGGATCTAATTAAACTAAAGAGCTTTGGCACAGCAAAAGAAACTACCATCAGAGTGAACAGGCAGCCTATAGAATGAGAGACAATTTTTGCAGTCTATCCATCTGACAATGGGCTAATATCCAGAATCTACAAAGAACTTAAACAAATTTAGAAGAAAAAAACAACCACATCAAAAAGTGGGTGAAGGATATGAACAGACACTTCTCAAAAGAAGACATTTATGCAGCCAACAAATATATGAAAAAAAAAAAAAGCTCATCATCACTGGTCATTAGAGAAATGCAAATCAAAACCACAATGAGATACCATCTCACTCCAGTTAGAATGGTGATGATCAAAAAGTCAGAAAACAACAGATGCTGGAGAGGATGTGGAGGAATAGGAATACTTTTATGCTGTTGGTGGGAGTGTAAATTAGTTCAACCATTGTGGAAGACAGTGTAGCAATTCCTCAAGGATCTAGAACCAGAAATACCATTTGACCCAGCAATCCCATTACTGGCTATATACCCAAAGGATTATAAATCATTCTACTATAAAGACACATGCACAGATATGTTTATTATGGCACTGTCCACAATAGCAAAGACTTGGAACCAATCCAAATGCCCATCAATGGTAGACTAGATAAAGAAAATGTGGCATATATATACCACAGACTACTATGCAGCCATAAGAAAAGGATGAATTCATGTCCTTTGCAGGGACAGGAATGAAGCTGGAAACCATCATTCTCAGCAAACTAACACAGGAACAGAAAACCAAACACTGCGTGTTCTCACTCGTAAGTAGGAGTTGAACAATGAGAACACATGGACACAGGGAGGGGAACATCACACACCAGGGCCTGTTAGGGGGTGGGAGGGCAAGAGGAGGGATAGCATTAGGAGAAATACCTAATGTAGGGTTGATGGGTGCAGCAAAACACCATGGCACATGTATACCTTTGTAACAAACCTGCACATTCTGCACATATACCCCAGAACTTAAGCTATAATAGTAAAGAAAATCACACTTTGTGTTGTATGGTTCTGTAGGTTTTGACAAGGACATAGAGTTGTTCCACTTCAGTATCAGACAAAATTGTCTACCACTTCAGTATCAAACAAAATTGTTCCACCTCCCCCCAAATTCCCTTGTGCTGTCTCTTTATAGTTAACTCCTTCCCACAGTCTTACCCCCAGCAACCTGTATTTTATACCTATAGTTTTTCCTTTTCTAGAATGTCATACACACAGAATTGTACAATATGTAGCCTTTTGGATCTACCTTCTTTCACTTAACAAAATGAATTTCAGATTCATCCATATCATTGTGTGAATCAATATTTTCCTACTTTTGATTGCTGAGTGGTATTCCATTGTATAGATGTACCACAGGCTGTTTATCCATTTAACTGGTGAGGAACATGTAGGTTGTTTCTAGTTTTTACAATTATAAATAACTACTAAAAACTATTCTCAACAAGTTTTTGTGTGAATATAAGGTTTTGATTGACTAGGGCAAATACCTATAAGTAGGACTGGTAGGTCAAGTGTTAAGTGTATGTTTAACTTTATAAGAAATTGCTAACATGTTTTCCAAAGTGGTTGTATCATTTTGTGTTTTCATCAGTGATGTATAAGGGTGCAGTTGTCCTGCATCCTTGCCAGCCATTGTTATTGTCAGATTTCGTTTTGATTTTTATTTGTTTTCTGTCTTTCTGATAGTTGTCTCTAATAGTTTGTAGTTTTACATTTTTATTACACTAATAACTAATAATGGTTAGTGTCTTTTCATGTACTTATTTTCCATCTGTGTATCTTCTTTAGCGAAGTGTTTGTTCAGGTCTTTTATCAATTTTTCAGTTGAGTTGTTTGTTTTCTTGTTGTTGAGTGCAAGAGTTCTTTATAGGTTCTAAATAGACTTTTTGCATCATATTTTTGTTTGCAAATGTTTTCTCCAAGTTTGTCACTTCTTTTTATTCTCTTAAGAGTGCCTTAATAAGAGCAATAGTTTTAAATTTTGGTTTGGTTCAATGGCTTTAAATTTTGTTTTTTTTCTTGAAATTGGGTAGTGTCAGTTCTCTAATGTTGTTCTTTTTTGAGAATTGTTTTGGCTCTTCTGTTTTTGGCCTTTGCTTATATATTTTAGAATCATCTTATTAATATCTACGAAAAAGATAACTGATGTTTTTCTTGGGATAGTATTGACTTATAAATCAAATTGGGGATAGTCTGCCTCTTAATATTGAGTCTTTCAATACATGAACACTGTATATCTTTTCATTTATTTAGGTCTTCTTTGAGTTCTGTTTTGAAGTTTCCAACATACAAACCCTACTCATGTTTTATTATGTTGATACCCAAGCATTTTAGCTTTTTGAGTGTACAGTTGTTTATTTCTAACATGTAGGAATACTATTGACTTAGTTCTAGGAGCTTTTGTTGTGTAGATTTTAATAAACATAGGACTTTTCTGATTACCTAATTTTTTGAATGCTTTTCAAATTTATTTTATCTAATTCGTCAAATTTATGGTGATGGTGTTGGTTGTAGCATTCCCTTTTCTTTTTAATGTCTGTAGGATCAGTACAATTTCTCCCCTTTCCTTTCTGATGTTTTATGTCCTCTTTCCTTATCCCCACTGTTTTGTCTCTCTCATATCACTTTGGATAGAGGCCTGTCAATTATGTTGCTTTTTCCATATTTTATGTGATTGATTTTCTCTATTTTTAATTTAAATTTCATTGCTACCTCCTCCAATCTTTATTTCTTTCCTTCTGCTTGCTTTAATTTGCTCTCTCTTGCTCTCTCTCTCTCTCTCCCTCTCTGTGTCTCTATATATCCATCCCCCTCTCTTAAGGTGAAAGGTTAGGTTACTGCTTTGAGACATTGCTTCTTGCCTAATATAATCAATCCACACTAAAATTTCTCTTTAAGCTTGGCTTTAGCTTCATCTTTCTCATTTTGATATGTTGCATTTTCATTTAGTTAAAAATAGTTTAAATTTCTCCTTAAGACTTACCTTTCCGCCCCTGAATTATTTATAACTGCTGTCTTGGTCCAATAACATCCTTTGTATGAATTTTATTCTTCGAAATGTATGGCTCAGTATAAATAGTGTTCTGTGTACACTTAAAAAGGATGTGCATTTTGTTGTGGTTGGGAGGACAGTGTTATAAATGTCAATTAGGTCAAGTTGGTTAATTGTGCTCTGCAGATCGTATATATCATTATTGGTTTTCTGCTTACTTGTTTTATCAATGACTGCAAGGAGTGGGTTGGCATTTTCAGTTATAATTGTGAATTTGTTTATTCTTTCAGTTTTATCCATTTTTTCCTCAAATATTTTAAGTTTTTTTTTTTTTTTTTTTTTTTTGGTGGTTGTTTTGGTGCATACACATGCAGGTTTATTTCTTCTTAGAGAATTGACTTATTTGTCATTATGTAATTTCTCTGTCGATCCCTGAAAGTATCCTAGTCCTGAAGTCTACTTTGTCATATTAATATAGTTACTCTGGGTTTCCTAAGTGTTTTTATGGTATGTCTTTCTTCATACTTCTAACCTACCTATATCATTACAGTGGGTTACTTGTAAACAACATGTAATTGGGTCTTGCCTTTTTATCCAGTTTTACAATTTCTGGCTTTTAAATGGTTTGTCTAGACAGATTGCGTTTAAAGGGATTGCTGACATGTTTGTATTAAAATCTATCATATTGATAGCTGATTTTTAATTTTCTCTCCTTTAATGTTTTTTTCCATTTTTCTGCTTGCTCTTGGTTGAGTTGAACCTAACTTATTATTCCATTTTATCACTTTTATTGACTTATTTATACATTTAAAAAACATACTTTGATTGTTGACCCAAGGCTTACCATATACATCTTTAATAAATCATAGACTACCTTCAAATAATACTATTCTGTTTCCCAAGTAGTGTAAGAATCTTACACAGTGTATTCCCAATTCCTCCTTCCCAGCCTTTTTGCTATATATTACTTTTAAGTCTAGGGTGTGTCTCAGGGATCCATCGTGTGTATATTAGCTCCCTAGGTGGTTCTAATGAGCATTCATAGTTGAGAATCACAGGATCTTTTTAGGGAGCTTCCTAGCATGACCTGCAAACTTCACAAAGAGAAAACAGGCAACAGTGTTATATTATCATGAAAGTTTAAATCGGATCCAAATAACTTGATGATGAAACCGGAAAATTTTCCATATGCATGCCAAAGGAAAACAATTTCTTTCTTTGAGTTTTCCCCAGTGGGACTTGTAACTGTTACAGAGGCAGGACTCTGCATACATTTGCTTCTCAGTCAACTATTTACACGTTTGTGACACAGAAGTTATTAGACTACATAAGAAAGAGTTGCTATCTATTCTACATTTATAAATGTGTATCTGTCATATATTTATAACAAAAGTGTTACATGTATTGACATGTTTCCTTTTTCTTTAGCTTTTTTAATATTTTGGCTTGATTTAAGCTTGATTTTGTAAGTGCTGTGTTACACTGTTAATGAAAATTAAAGTTTCTCTCGATCTTAGTTAGACACTTTCCAAGTACCTGTATCAGAGATTTAGAGAAATGTCACAGTTCTAGCTTTAGGTGTCAAGGAAAGACACAAGAGGTGATCAATAGAAATTAAGTAATTGATGAAAAAAAGAACCCCAGAGCCCTTACCATGTGCCATTCATGAGTGCCACATTGAACAGGACAGATCGACACTTGCCTTCACCAGCTGTCAGTCTAATTGCCCCCAAGGACCTTCTAAATTTCTTGACTTGGGCCTTCTTGCACCCTCCATAGTCTCTGGCCCAGCTCATTGTCCCCATTGTAGCTCTGCAGCTTCTTTCCTTCCCTCCTGCTTCTTTCATTCCCTGTCTCCCCCCATCACAGTAGGGGGTTGACCCATGGAAAATCTGGTCGTAGGAATCCCCAGGAAGGCAGTGTCCCAATTAGGGGAAAGAGGCTGCCTTTATTTTAACACAAGCCCAGGAAAAATTTGGCACATTCTGTGACAATATTTTGGTTTTCTAGTTTGTTCCTAGTTTACTGTCCCTGCTACCTATTTTCCAACTTGTAAGGAAATAGCTTCATAAAACTGGTTGAAACATGATAAAATTTTATGCTAACTACCTCCCTCCAACACACATCTTTTCTTTTTCTTTTTCTTTTTTTTCTCTACTAAGGATGTCACATCTTGCTATAGGGCCCATCTCCTAACTTTCCATGAATGTAGGCTGCCAGTCAGTTGGTTTCAAGGTTCAGGGTCTGGGTAAGTGGAGGTTTGACTGGTTAGATGTTTATTCAACGTATTTGATCCTACTCAAGTGCAAGGAGAGTATACATCTTTAAGTGTACAGGTCTGGAGTTAGGTGAGCAGGAAATGGACAGTTTCCAGACTATCCTGAGTTCAAATCCCAGTCTCTCCACTTACCATCCTTATAAGCAATTACTTAAATTTTCTGGATGTGCATTCCCTCATTAGAAACAGAGCGTGAGGCCTGGTGCGGTGGCTTATGCCTGTAATCTCAGCACTTTGGGGGGCCGAGGGCAGAAGTTCGAGACCAACCTGGCCAACATGGTAAAACTCCATCCCTACTAAACATACAAAAAAATTAGCTGAGTGTGGTGGTGAGGGCCTGTAATCCCAGCTACTCAGGAGGCTGAGGCAGGAGAATTGCTTGCACTCAGGAGTCAGAGGTTGCAGTGAGCTGAGAATGCACCAGTGTCATCCAGCCTGAGTGACAAGAGCGAGACTCCATCTCAAAAAAATAGAAAGAAAGAAAGAAAGAGAGAGAGAGAGAGAGAGAGGAAGGAAGGAAGGAAGGAAGGAAGGAAGGAAGGAAGGAAGGAAGGAAGGAAGGAAGGAAGGAAGGGGAGAGGAGAGGAGAGGAGAGGAGAGGAGAGGAGAGGAGAGGAGAGGAGAGGAGAGGAGAGGAGAGGAGAGGAAGAAAAGAAAGAGAAACAGAGCATGAATGTCAGTACAGATATACCTCAGAGACGTTGCAGGTTTGATTCTAGACCACTGCAATAAAGTGAATATCACAATAACATGAGTCATAATTTTTTGTTTCCCAGTATATATAAAAGTGATATTTACACTGTACTACAGCCTATTAAGTGTGCAACAGCATTATGTCTAAAAAATATACATACCCTTGTTAAAAATACTTTATGCTAAAAAATGCTAATGAGCATCTAAGCCTTCAGTGAGTTAATCTTTTTGCTGGTGGAGGGTCTTGACTTGATGTTGATGGCTGCTGACTGATCAGGTTGGTAATTGCTGAAGGCTGTGGTGGCTATGGCAATACCTTAAGATAACAACGAAGTTTGCTGCAACAATTGACTCTTCCTTTCATGAAACATTTTTCTGTAGCATCTGATGCCATTTGGTCGCATTTTACCCACGGCAGAATTTTTTTCCAAAATTGGAGCCAATCCTTTCAAACCTTGCTGCTGCTTTTTCAACTAAGTGTACATGACATTTTAAATCCTCTTTTGTTATTTCAACAATGTTCACAGCATTTTCACCAGGAGTAGATTCTGTCTCAAGAAACCACTTTCTTTGCTCATTCATGAGAAGCAACTCCTCATCTGTGAAAGTTTTATTATGAGAATGCAGCAATTCCGTCACACCTTCAGGCTCCACTTCTAATTCTCGTTCTCTAGCTGTTTCCACCGTATCTGCAGTGACTTTCTCCACTGAAGTCTTGAACCCCTCAAAGTCATCCATGAGGGCTGGAACATCAGCTTCTTCCAAACTTCTGCTAATGCTGGTATTTTGACCTCCTCCCATGAATCACAAATGCTCTTAATGGCCCTTAGAATGGTGAGGAAGGTTTTCAGTTTACCCAGGTCCATAAGAAGAATCACTATCGATGACAGCCATAGCCTTATAAAATGTATTTAATAAATAATGAGATTTGAAAGTCAAAATTGCCCCTTGATCCATGGGCTGGAGAATGCTTGTTGTGTTAACAGGCATGAAAATGACATGTATCTCCTTGTACATCTCCCTCAGAGCTTCTAAGTGACCAGATGCGTTGTCAATGAACAGTAACATTTTGAAAGGAATCCTTATATCTGAGCATTAGTTCTCAACAGCAGGCTTAAAATATTCAGTAAACTCTGCTGTAAACAGATGTGCTATCAACCAGGTGCTGTTATTTCATTTCCATAGTACAGGCAGAGTAAATTCAGTATAATTCTTGATGGCCTGAGGATTTTTGAAATAGTAAAAGAGCATTGGCTTCAACTTAAAGCCACTAGCTGCATTAGCTCCTAACAAGAGATTCTGTCTGTTCTTTGAAGTTTTAAAGCAAGTACTGATAAAAGTCCTAGATGGGAACGTCTTCCAAGGCTGTTTCACCTACGCTGAAAGTATGTTGCTAAGTGTAGCTACCATAATCACTTATTTTAGCTGGACCTTCTGGATAACTTGCTACTTAAGCTGTAGCTTCTACATCAGGACTTGCTACTTCACCTTGCAATTTTATGCTATAGAGATGGTGTCTTTCTTTAAAATTCAAGAACCAATTTAGCCTCAAAGTTTTCTTCTGTAGCTTCCTCGCTTCTCTTAGCCTTTGTAGAGTTGAAGAGAGTTATGACCTTGTTCTGGATTAGGCTTTGGCTTAAGGGAATGTTGTGATTTGTGTGATCTTCCATCCAGACCACTAAAACTTTCTGTATATCAGCAAAAGTCTGTTTTGCTTTCTTATCATTTGTGTGTTCACTGGAGTAGCACTTTTAATTTCCTTCAAGAACTTTTCCTTTGCATTCACAACTTGGCTAACTCTTTGGTACAAGAGGCCTAACTTTCAGCCTTTCTCAGTTTTCAACATGCCTTCCTCACTGGGCTTCTAGCTTTCTTTTTCTTTTTCTTTTTCTTTTAAGCATTTCTAGCTTTTGATCTAGAAAGACATATGACTCTTCCTTTCACTTGAACACTCAGAGGCCACTGTAGGGTTACTGGCCTAATTTCAACATAGTTGTGTCGCAGGGAAGAGAGAGGCCTGAGGAGAGGGAGAGAGATGGGAGAATGGCAGGTTAGTGGAGCAGTCAGAACACACAACATTTACCAATTAAGTTCCCTGTCTTATTAATTGTTTTGGATGCTCCAAAACAATTACAATAGTAACATCAAAGATCACTGATGACAGATCACCGTAACAGATATAATGATGATGAAAAAGTTTGAAATATTATGAGAATTACCAAAACATCACAAAGACACAAAGTGAGTATGTCCTGTTAGAGAAAGGGCTCTGATAGACTTGCTCAGTGCAGGGTTGCCACAAGGCTCAAGTTTTAAAAAGTGTAATATCTGCAAAAATGTAATTAAATGAGGTATTTCTGTACCTACTTTGGGTTATCAAGGGATTAAATGACTTAACACATGAAATGGGCTTAAGACAGGGTCCGGCATATCATACATGCTCCAGTGTGGCAGCAAGGAGCAGGCCCCCTGTGACCGTACTTTTGGGGTCCTAATCCTGATCTTGCCATTCGCTAATTGTATAACTTTGAGAAGGCTGCTGATATGCTGTGCCTCATTTTCCCCTTCTATAAAATAGGAATAATAATATCTGACTTAGAGGGTTATTAGAAGAATTGAATGAGTGAATATTTGAACATGCTTAGATTAGAGTCTGGAGGATAATAAATGCCTGATAAATGTTAGCTGCTATTGCCATCCCCCCCAGGACCCTCAAACTTTCCATCCCCCCGTCCCACCAATTACCACATTGTGATGATTTTTCCTCCTACATTGAAATTACTCAAAGCCTTCTTTCCCTGTCATGTCTCCCCGACCATGCCTGGTTGCACACTCCCTCCCCATTCAGCCTGGCCCTCTTCAAATCCATTCTCCAGGAATCACCAGCCCTCTACCTGAAATTAAATCTAAATTCCTACCTGCCAACTGCCACCCTCCTGGGGCCTTCCAGCATCTTCTGTATTGGGTTATATTAGTTGATTCTTTCGCTGCCACAAAGAGCTACCTCAGATTGGGTAATTTACGAAGAAAAGAGGTTTAATTGACTCATAGTTCCACAGGCCTAAAGGAAGCATGACAGGGAGGCCTCAGGAAACTTACAATCATGGTGGAAGGCAAAGGAGAAGCAAGCACCTTTTTCATATGGCAGCAGGAGAGAGAAGGAGCAAAGGGGGAAGTGTCACACACTTTTAACCAACCAGATCTCGTGAGAACTCACTCACTATCACAAAAACAGCCAGGGGGAAAGTCCACCCCCATGATTCAATCACCTTTTGCCAGGCCCCTCCCCCAACACATGGGGATTACAATTCAATTCAAGATGAGATTTGGGTGAGGACACTGAGCCAAACCAAATCATGGGTCGAACTCAAGCTCCCACATGTGGCTCTGGGGTGCCTTCCACCTGCCGGGCCTTCCCACCTCCACCCCACCCCCACCTCTCTGTCCTCTACTGAGGACTCCACACCCATCCTATGCTCCTGCTGTGACCTTTCTTACAGACTTCTTTCCCCTCACACTCTCACTTCCCTCACCTGGTAAGTTAATGCTTATCTTTTGAGACCCAGTTGAGGCTGCCAGCTTCTCTAAGATACTCTCCCAGAGCCCCTTCTGTAATAAGGAGCCCCCATATAAACTTCCTGGAGCAGCAGCCTGGGCCTGTCTTGTCATTGCACTGTTACTTTTGGTTTGTGATTATAAACTCTGTGAGCACAGAAGTTGTGGATCCTTAATTTGGCATCATCACACCTAGTAGTGTCTGTCTCTGCACAGGTTAATTCACCTACAAAATAAAATTGCCTTGTGTAACTACATCACACCTGGCTGTGGGGTTGCTTGGAGCTTTGCTTTTGAATCATTTGGTCATCTTTCAAACATACATTTCTGAAGGGTCCATGAGGTAGCTGGCCAGGGAAGCTGGGAGCTGGTATCTATCTCCCTTTGGAATCATCTAGTGGGATTTGCTAGAGGGACGAATTTCCTAGCTTAGAAAATGGTTAACAATTTTTAAAAATCAGTATTTTCAGTGCACCAGCCAAAGTGAGTATTTTAGGGTCTGCCTCTCCTCTTTATTCCAGGCCAAATGGGCAGCTCGCACAGTCCAGGATGTATTTCAGGGAAGGAGGGGCCACACACAGCATTGTCCCTGCTGCTGTCTTTCAACTGGATTCACTTGTTCTCTTGGGCAATCTCCATTTACCCAATACCTGTAGTGGTAAAATTAAGAAAATAGCTAACACATATTCAAATGCTTGCCATTTACCAGGCACTGTCCTAAGATTTCATGTGTAGTAACTCATTTAATGTCTCAAGACAAATCGACAGGACAGAGATTTTTCTCTGTTTTTTTGATTAATGTTACAACAGCAGCTGAAATGATGCCTTGCACAAAGTTAGACTTTATGAATATTTGTTGAATAAATGAATGAGTGTAATAACCCTTCACAGTTTGCAGAAATTCACCAGTCTTCTCTGTTAAAAAATGAAGTTCAGGATAGTTAAGCATCTTGGACGTTACTCATCCCTGCCATTTTTGCACTAGACTTTAAAAAATATGATTCTAATAGCTTATTGCCAAAAAGTCTAGTTTGGTCTTTTATACAAAATAAACTTTTATAAGTAGAACCTTGCCATCTCATTGACTTTTTGGTTTTAGATATATTGTGGTATTTCTCATGAATCTTACCATGATGGTGTGTTCTTGACATTGTTTGACTGTGTCCCCACCCAAATCTCATCTTGAACTGTAGCTCCCATAATTCCCACATGTTGTGGGAGGGACCCAGTGGGAGATAATTGAATCATGGGGCCAGTTTCTGCCATACTGTTCTCATGGTAGTGAATAAGTGTCATGAGAGCTGACAGTTTTATAAGGGGAAACCCCTTTCATTTGTCTCCCATTGTCTTCTTGCCTGCCACAGTGTAAGGCATGCTTTTCACATTCTGCCATGATTTTGAGGCCTCCCCAGCCACATGGAACTGTGAGTCCATTAAACCTGTTTTTCTTTATAAATTACCTAGTCTTGTGTATGTCTTTATCAGTGGTGTGAAAACGGACTAATAGAGTAAATTGGTCCCAGTAGAGTGTTGTGCTGCTGTAAACGTAGCCAGCGACTTCAGAACTGGGTAACAGGCAGAGTTTGGAACAGTTTGGAGGGCTCAGAAGAAGAAAGGAAAATGGAGAAAAGTTTGGAACTTCCTAGAGACTTCTTAAAGGGCTTTGACCAAAATGGTGATAATGATATGGACAATGAAATTCAGGCTGAGGTGGACTCAGATGGAGATGAAGAATTTGTTGGGAACTGGAGTAAAGGTGACTCTTTCTATGTTTTAGCAGAGACTGGTGGCATTTTGCCCCAGCCCTAGAGATGTGTGGAACTTTGAAATTGAGGGAGATGATTTAAGGTATCTGGTGGAAGAAATTTCTAAGCAGCAAGGCATTCAAGAGATGACTTGGGTGCTGTTAAAAGCATTCTGTTTTAAAAGAGAAACAGAGTATAAATGCTCAGAAAATTTGCAGCCTGAAGATGCAGTAGAAAAGAAAAACCCATTTTCTAAGGAGAATTTCAAGCCTGCTGCAGAAATTTACATAAGTAATGGGAACCAAATGCTAATCCCCAAGACAATGGGGAAAATGTCTCCAGAGCATGTCAGAGACCTTTGCAGCAGCCCCTCCCATCACAAGTCGGGAGGCCTAGGAGGAAAAAATGGTTTCATGGGCCAGGCCCAGGGTCTTCCTGCTGTGTGCAGCCTAGGAACTTTGTGCCCTGTATCCCAGCTGCTTCAGGCTAAAAGTGGCAGAGGTACAGCTAGAGGGTACAAGCCCCTCTAAAGGGGGTAGTACCTTCCATGTGGTGTTGAGCCTGCAGGTGCACAGAAGTCAAGAATTGAGGTTTGGAAACCTCTGCCTAGATTTCAGAGGATGTATGGAAATGCCTGGATGTCCAGGCATAAGTTTGCTGCAGGGGTGGGGCTCCTCATGGAGAACCTTTGCTAGGGTAGTGTGGAAGGGAAATGTGGGGTTGAAGTCCCCACACAGAGTCCCCACTGGGGTACTGCCTAGTACAGCTGTGTCCTCCAGACCCCATAATGGTAGATCCACTGACAGCTTGCACCGTGCACTTGGAAAAGCTGCACTCACCACCAACTTGTGAAAGCAACTGGGGTGGGGAGCTGTACCCTGCAAATCCAGAGGAGCAGAGCTGCCCAAGACCATGGGAACCCACCTCTTGCATCAGTGTGACTTGGATGTGAGACAAAGAGTCAAAGGAGATCATTTTGGGGCTTTAACATTTGATCACCCCACTGGATTTTGAACTTACAGGGCACCTGTAGCCCTTTGTTTTGGCCAATTTCTCCCATTTGGAACAGCTGTATTTACCCAGTGCCTGTACCACCATTGTATCTAGGAAGTAACTAACTTGCTTTTGATTTTACAGGCTCATAGGCAGAAGGGACTTGCTTTAACTTGCTTTGTCTCAGATGAGACTTTGGACTGTAAACTTTTGAGTTAATGCTGAAATGACTTAAGACTTTGGGGGACCGTTGGCAAGGGATGATTGGTTTTGAAATGTGAGGAAATGAGATTTGGGAGGGGCCAGGTGTGGAATGATATGTTTTGGCTGTGTCCCCACCCAGATCTCATCTTGAATTGTAGCTCCCATAATTCCATGTGTTGTGGGAGGGACTCAGTGGGAGCAAATTGAATGATATGGGCAGTTTCCCCTATACTCTTCTTGTGGTAGTGAATAAGTCTCATGAGATCTGATTGTTTTACAAGGGGTTTCCCCTTTCACTTGGCTTTCATTCTCTCTCTTGCCTGCCATCATGTAAAACGTACCTTTTGCCTTCCACCATGATTGTGAGGCCTCCCCAGCTATGTGAAACTGTGAGTCTATTAAACCTGTTTGCTTTATAAATTACCCAGTCTCAGGTATGTCTTTATTAGCAGTGTGAAAACAGACTAATACAGATCTAACACTTTGTTTAATCTGTTCTTTGAATGGATGTAATCCATAAACAAATACCTTGCATTTCTTGAGACATCACCTATTAAATAAACATGTTTAGAAATGAGAAATAATTTTGCCTCCAGAATCCCCCTATTTCCTAATTTATGTTTTGGGCCACCATGGGTTTCTCAATCAGATTTTCTTAAGACATGCTCCTCCTGTACTCTAAAACACACTGAACATGGAAGACTTCTCAGACTCCTTGGTTAAACAAATATAAGGGTACAACAAAGAATAAGAGCCACTGGTGCACCTCTCCATCTGGCAGCTGGAAGCTTGGCTGGGGTCTCTCACAATCCGTTTCTTAAAGACTGTTCCTTATTTCCCACCTATTTCCACCCCTGGGGAATGGGGAGAAGTGGGGGGGTGTGTGATTGGAGAGATCAATGGGGAATCATGTATACAGTTTTTTAAATGCCCATTTCTGAGATTCTCTGAGAGTCATTGTATTATAGTCACAGTCTGGAGCATGGGTGATGGTAATATAGCATAGATGAAAATGCCACAAACTTGCTCAGGGCACTGACAGGAACATTATTTATAATGAAAAGAGCATGCTATTTAGGAATAGAGAGGCCTGGGTTTAAATCCTAGCTCCGCCCTAACACATGTGGGACCTTGACTCAGGTAGGTTTACCTCAGTTGAGCCTCAGTTTTCCCAACAAGCCTATGAAATAGGAAATTATATCTCCATTTTACAGATGCAAATTCAAACCATAAGGAGATACCATTACATATACACTAGAATGACTAACGTTAAAAAGACTGTAAAGACCAATTGTTGGCAGGAATGTAGAACAACTATAATTATTATACACCGCCGGTAGGAGTGTAAAATTTCATAACTACTTTGGAAAAATTATTTGGCAGTTTCTTTAAAAAGTTTGAAATGCATCTACCGTATGACTGAGCCATTTCACTTCAATATATTTTCTCAAGATAAATGAAGACATGTATTTTCTCTAAGAATTGTACATGAATTTTCCTAACAGTTTTATTTGCAGTAGTCCCAAACTAGAAACAACCAAAATGTTCATCAACAAGTCAATGCATAAATGAATGTGATGAGTGCATTACATAGACTAGAGTACTACTAGCAATAAAATGGAACAACTACAAATACATATTGTAATGTGGATGAATTTCAAAACAGCATGCTGATTGAAAGAATCAAGACAACACATACTCTGCAATTCAGTTTACTTAAAACACGTCTCATCTATAGTGTCAAAGAACAGATCAGTGGTTGCCTTGGGGTGGGAGTAAAGAAAGGAATGGACTGCAAAAAGACATGAGGCATTTTGTTCTGTAGCTTGATTGTGATGCTATTGTCATGGGTGTGTACGGTTGTCAAAACTCTTCAAGTGGTGCACTTTGAATGAATGCATCATTGTAATATATTATTTCTCAATATTGTTGATTAGGGAAGAAGATAAGTTGTTTAAAGCAAAAATAGCCATGAGGTTTATAACACATGCAGAAGATCTGTATCTATATATGTAATATGTATACATATCTTTATATATAAAATCTCAACAGTAGCAAAGTGGATGGGGGAGTGGAATTGAGGTATACTTTATTGTTGTAAGTTACAGAATTTCCAAGGGAAGTGGAATTAAAAAGTTACAAATACAAGAGGCATATGAAACTTTTTTGTGTGTGTTGATAAAAGAAAATAATTTGGAACATGATTGTATGTGTGTAGACCAAAATAAGAGGAGAGTTGAGCCTAGGGGGCCGCTTTGTGCTGAGTCAAGGAGTGCCTAGACAGATGTCAGCATGAGTAGTGAGGCCTATAAATGGATTGGAAGAAAAGTAAACTTGAAAAGAAAGCAAAGGAGAGGTTTTCCAATGGGAGAGCGATGTGGTGGAGACTCATGGTTGCAGGTACAGTCATGGTGCAGGGTGACAGTTTTGACAGACCCACGAAGACTTTGGTAGACTTTGGAGAAGCAGGTTTAACCTTGGGGTCTACATCAGATGCCCACAAGCCTCTGCTATTCCTGTGGTTAGTGTTTGCAGTGTTTGCAGGTATAAATTTTTTGTTATATTTCTTTTGACCTATTTGTCTTTGTATTTTGAGTGGCTTTCTTGTATAAAGCATCTAGTTGAATCTTGATTTTTTAAAAATCATGTCTGACAATCTCCAAGTTAAATAGTACTGTTTAAACCATTTGCACCTAATGTAACTATCAACAAACATAGAGTTTTAGAATATTATCCTGCAACTTTTTCTCTATTTATCCCATATGTTATTTGTTCCCTTTTCCCTCTGCTCCTGTGTTTCATTGACTAACTGAATAATTTTTAGTGTTCCGCAGGTAGCGTCTTAAATGTTATTTTTTAGTGACTACCTACAGTTTAAAATATGTATCATTGACATCATATTCTTTCCTCAAATAGCATTATAGCACTTCACAGATAATGCTCCTTCACACATGTGCTGGGTGCACCGCCACTTCCATCACACATCTCTGCTTTGTCCCGCAGGTATGCCGGGGCCCTCCTGGATGAAGATGTCTTCCAGGGAAAGGAGCTGGTCAACAGTCACTCACTGCAGGCTCTGGTGGTGGGGCTGAGGGCCTACAGCACCTGGGAGAACATCCGCTGCCTGCAGGACTGCCGCGAGTGAACTGGAGGCATGGTGAGCCCCAAGGCCTGCAGCTCCTGCGGGTCCCCACAATACAACCCACCCTGGGGGAGCACTGTGGGGCGGGCAGAGAACGTGCTTCAGAGTTGAATAGAAATCCCAACTGCCCATGACTCCGAGTTCCTTCCTTACCAGCCTAGTAGTCTTGTGTGTCTCCCTCATATGATGCTGCCAGGACTGATAGAGAACATGTTTGTAAAATGCCTGCCTGGCCCATGGAGGCACGCAATAAACATCATGAAACTTGGTGGGGCAAAGGTAGTAGTGGACAGTATGGGAGAGGGCCACTGAAGGTTCAGATGATCAAAGCTCTGCTCGAATGTTTTAATCCCTTGGGGAGAACACAGGAAATGATCCCGAGGGTTTCCCTCACCCCGGGTGAGGACACAGGAGGCAGAGCATTCAGAGACTTCCTGGTGTGTCCCCAGCCCCAGTCTCAGACTGGATTGTGCAATGAGAAGCACAAGGTGTGAGTAATCCCAATATTAGTATTTGAGGGAGTTAAGGGGGACTCTGAGAGCAGCTGGATCTGTATGCAACCGTGAGAACAGAGGCCCTGCAGGACTCTGCAGGTCTCCACAGGTGTCTGCACCCATGTGAGGGTCCAGAGCCCATGACAAAGTGAACCAAAGTTGGGTGTCTGAGGGCAGGACACGTAGCATGAGGCTGTGGACCTGTGACGCGGTGGCACGGCAGGACTGCAGGATCAGCTGTGCACTTCATTCAAATGCAGGCCAGATGTGGCAGCTACTGGAACTCCAGATCACACCCCCAGAGGAGAAAGGAAGGAGGGAGCCCCTGTTGGTCTTTGGTCTGAATTTAATACTGAACTTCATCGAATATTTGCTTAAAAACAGCACCTCTGAATGTGAAGGGGAAGACGAAGAGTTTTAGCCTCAGTAGAGAATGGGTCAAGGGCAAGTCAAGGGCAGCTGTAGAAAATAAAAGGGAAAGGATGAGTTTCTGGAAAGCCGATTCCCTGCCATCCGTATGGAGCTAACGGACCCCACAGAGGGGCAACGGTGAAGAGGGGCTGAGCCTTCATAAGAGGCAGAGGTGCAGGCAGAGCCTGAGGGCCTCTCCCATGCGATCCATGGTGTTTGTCCACCTGAAAGCCAGTATGGTCATTTCTATTAGGCGGCTGAGTGAAGATGCGTCCCTGATGATGGTTGGGGGTGGGGCATGTCTGCTTCATTCCTACGGAGATGTTGTGTGGGGTCCACATGGAAAAGAAAGGGAATGGAGAATAAAATAATAGCTGGTCTAGGGTGCAGCTGGCCAGGAGCTGAGGTCCTCCAAGGCAGCTGGGACAATGGCACCATGTGACTGTCCTTAGCTAAGGAGGGCCCTGCCAGGGGGCTGGTTTCTACCTGTGTCTCTAGGAGGTGGCTGTCCCTTCAATCTGCAGGCTGGCAGCAGCAGGGAACACAGCCCAGGGATTCGGCGGTAGAGTAAGAAAGTTAGGTCAGCAGGTCGGGGGTACGACCTGAAGTGGCCCCGCAGGCAGGGGCAGCCCACACAGTGGGGGCTTGGGGCACTGCTGGGGGCCCTGAGCTCAGATACTGTGGCCTTGACAGGTGACTCAGCCCGAGGGCTCGCTCAGAACCCCCTGCAGGCTCCTGGTCCTCTGGGCTCCTGTGGCTCATTCCCTTTTTCACAGTTCACAGGCGGGCAGGCCCGGGGTCTCTCACCCCCAGGCCTTCATAGCCTCCCTGCACAGAGACCCTCCTGTGCCCCTGTCATCCTAACCCTTGTCCTCTCGTCCTGGCCTCAGTGCTCATTCTGGGAGGCCATATTTCCCCAGGGTCCATGCTGAGCCCTGGCAGTGCCACCTGGAACAACCACCCTTGCCTGCTCTCCAGTGATCCAGCCTGTCATGTTCACCTGTGCTGCCGAGGACCACCCAGCAGTGCGGAAATGACCCCACCCTGTTAGAGAAGACGCAGTCCATGCTGGAATGCCAGCTGCCTGGGCACGCTGCCTCACAGAGCTCCTGAGCAACCTGGGGCAGAGGGCCCTAGAAGGCAAATGCTGTGTCCTCTGCTCACAGTATTTCTGACACCAGATGTGTGGCTTTTCCATAACAACCAGTTCTCTAGTTCTCTGTGGAACCAACGGGGTGCTCTACAATAGTGGTCTCCCAACCTTTTTGGCACCAAGGACTGGTTTCGCGGAAGACAATTTTTCCACGGATGGTTTTGGGGGTGGGGGGTGTGGGGTAGGGGAGATGTTTTCGGGATGAAACTGTTCTGCCTCAGATCCTCAGGCTTTCGATTCTCATAAGGAGCGTGCAACCCAGATCCCTCACATGCACAGTTCACAATAGGGTTCACGCTTCTATGAGAATCTCATGATGCCGCTGAACTGACAGGAGGTGGAGCTCAGGTGGTCATGCTCGCTCCCACCACTCACCTCTTGCTGTGTGGCCTCGTTCCTAACAGGCCACAGTCTGGTACCAGTCCGTGGCCTGGGGATTGGGGAACCCTGCTCTACAATTGAATTTATTCTGACAATGACTACCTGGAGTGCATGCAGACTCCACAGATTAAGGCCTCAGTTCCATAAGTCTTCCTCCAACTTTGGATGCTAGTCACCAATATTGCTTCTCTGGGTTACCTGCACTGTTATTATTATTATTATTGAAACAGGGTCTCACTGTCACCCAAGCTGAAGTACAGTGGCACAATCACAGCTCACTGTAGCCTTGAACTCCCGGGCTCAAGCAATCCCCCTTCGTCAGCCTCCCAAGTAGCTAGGTCTACAGGCGCATACCACTACACCGGCTAATTTATTTTTTGTTGAGATGAGGATCTCACTATGTTGCCCAGGCTGGTTTCGAACTCCTGGCCTCAAGTCATCCTCCCATTACACCCTCCCAAAGTGCTGGAATTACAGGTATGAGTCATACCCTGGTCTGCCCACACTTTTGCCTCACTTGTCTATAAATCAGGAGTTCCCATGACCCTCTCCTTAGGTTCAATAATTTGCTATAACAGCTCACAGTACTCAGGGAAACACTTAAATGTTTACTGGAAATAATTAAGGATACAGATAAACAGGCAGATAAAGAGATACATCGGCTGAGGTCCAAAAGGGTTCTGAGCACAGGAGCTTCTGTCCCTCTGGAGTTGGTGTGCACTGCTCTGCTTGGCACGAGGATGTGTTCAATAACCTGGAAGCTCTCTGAACCACATAGTTTAGGGATTTTTTTTTTTTTTGGAGATGGAGTCTCTCTGTGTTGCCCAGGTTGGAGTGCAATGGTGCAATCTCAGTTCGCTGCAATCTCCGCCTCCTGGGTTAAAGGAATTCTCCTGCTTCAGCCTCCTCAGTAGCTGGGATTAAGGCATGCGCCACCATGCCCAGAAAGGAAGGAAGAAGAAAGAGAAAGAAAGAAAGAGGAAGAAAGAAAGAGGAAGAAAGAAAGAGGAAGGAAGGAAGGAAGCAAAGAAGGAAGGAAGGAAGGAAGGAAGGAGGGAGGGAGGGACGGAGGGAAGGAAGGAAGGAAAAGAAAAGAAAGTCCTGTGTATCTGTTTTCTTTCTTACCCTTAAAACATGGAATTAATCCTCAAAACTTGGCCCCCTTGATCTTTTCTTGCTTTATTATTTTTTTACCCTGAATACTTAAAAAACAAACAAACATGATTTTATTGTTACTTTTGGAGGGAGAAAGAACACTGTATTGCCTACAGACTACTCGTAATGACAGCAATGATGACATTCATTAGCTCTGAAGCCTGCACAACCCATCTTGACAGCTCATTTGTTGGGGACAAATTTTTGTGTTAGTGTGTCTAGTTTAGGAGATGGGGACTTGAGAAGAGAGGGGCATGAGAAATTATTGTATAGTTTACCAAGATATGGGTGCATCTTGCACTTAATTTTTGCCGCTACTCTAGACATAGGACCCTGTGAAATCCTTTTCCTCTAACTGCTGACTTCAGTGTTTGTTGCTATTGCCTAAAATGAGCATCATCTGTGGAGGGCAGCTTCTTGGCTGAGCAAAGTCTATTTGAAATCACATTTATTGCATTATTTTTATCAATTCCAAAAGTAATGTATATCCATTGTAGAAATTTTTGAGAAAAAAGAAAAGCACAAAAAAGTAAATATATCCCAAAATTATGCTTCTCAGAGATGATTCCTACTGTCTGTAGTATATTCTTTCTGTGCAGTGTGTGTAATGTTATAATCCCCCCTAATTCACTTAAGATTTGATATGGATATTGTTTCAGCTCTTTACTACAACCTTACTTTGAAGTAAAATTTTCATAGCTGGTACCATTTATCTTACAGGTGTACCATAATGCATTCAATCAATTCCTCAGCTTATGTCAGATTGTTCCATTATTATAAACAACACTATAGAAAACATTCTAGTACCTTGGTACCTAACTTATTTTTGTGCATACCTGGGATTGCTTTTTCGAATGAAGTATTTAAATCAAGCCTTGATTTTCTATCCTGAGACTTTGCTGAAGTTGCTTATCAGCTTAAGGAGATTTTAGGCTGAGATGGTGGGGTTTTCTAATTATACAATCATGTCATCTGCAAACAGGGACAATTTGACTTTCTCTTTTCCTAATTGAATACCCTTTATTTCTTTCTTCTGCCTGATTGCCCTGGCCAGAACTTCCAACACTATGTCGAATAGGAGTGGTGAGAGAGGGCATCCTTATCTTGTGCCAGTTTTCAAAGGGAATGCTTCCAGTTTTTGCCCATTCAGTATGATATTGGCTGTCGGTTTGTCATA
This sequence comes from Rhinopithecus roxellana, assembly GCF_007565055.1. NCBI lineage: Eukaryota > Metazoa > Chordata > Mammalia > Primates > Cercopithecidae > Rhinopithecus > Rhinopithecus roxellana. The sequence continues at coordinate 2,642,089 of NC_044565.1, forward strand.
AATAGCTCTTATTATTTTGAGATATGTCCCATCAATACCTAATTTATTGAGAGTTTTTAGCGTGAAGGGCTGTTGAATTTTGTCGAAGGCCTTTTCTGTATCCATTGAGATAATCATGTGGTTTTTTGTCTTTGGTTCTGTTTATATGCTGGATTACGTTTATTGATTTGCATATGTTGAACCAGCCTTGCACCCCAGGGATGAGGCCCAGTTGATCATGGTGGATAAGCTTTTTGATGTGCTGCTGGATTCGGTTTGCTAGTATTTTATTGAGGATTTTCACATTGATGTTCATCAGGGATATTGGTCTAAAATTCTGTTTTTTTGTTGTGTCTCTGCCAGGCTTTGGTATCAGAATGATGCTGGCCTCATAAAATGAGTTAGTGAGGATTCCTTCTTTTTCTATTCATTGGAATAGTTTCAGAAGGAATGGTACCAACTCCTCCTTGTACCTCTGGTAGAATTCGGCTGTGAATCCTTCTGGTCGTGGACTTTTTTTGGTTGGTAGACTGTTAATTATTGCCTCAATTTCAGAGCCTGTTATTGGTCTATTCAGGGATTCAACTTCTTCCTGGTTTAGTCTTGGGAGGGTGTATGTGTCCAGGAATTTATCCATTTCTTCTAGATTTTCTAGTTTATTTGCATAGAGGTGTTTATAGTATTCTCTGATGATAGTTTGTATTTCTGTGGAATCGGTGGTGATATCCCCTTTATCATTTTTATTGTGTCTATTTGATTCTTCTCTCTCTTCTTCTTTTTTAGTCTTGCTAGCAGTCTATCAATTTTGTTTATCTTTTCAAAAAACCAGCTCCTGGATTCATTGATTTTTTGAAGGGTTTTTTGCGTCTCTATCTGCTTCAGTTCTGCCTGATCTTAGTTATTTCTTGCCTTATGCTAGCTTTTGAATGTGTTTGCTCTTGCTTCTCTAGTTCTTTTAATTGTGATGTTAGGGTGTCAATTTTAGATCTTTCCTGCTTTCTCTTGTGGGCATTTAGTGCTATAAATTTCCCTCTACACACTGCTTTAAATGTGTCCCAGAGATTCTGGTATGTTGTGTCTTTGTTCTCATTGGTTCTAAAGAACATCTTTATTTCTGCTTTCATTTTGTTATGTACCCAGTAGTCATTCAGGAGCGGGTTGTTCAGTTTCCATGTAGTTGAGTGGTTTTGAGTGAGTTTCTTAATCCTGAGTTCTAGTTTGATTGCAATGTGGTCTGAGAGGCAGGATACAAAATCAATGTGCAGAAGTCACAAGCATTCTTAAACACCAATAGCAGACTAACAAAGAGCCAAATCATGAGTAAACTCCCATTCACAGTTGCTTCAAAGAGAATAAAACACCTAGGAATCCAACTTACAAGGGATGTAAAGGACCTCTTCAAGGAGAACTACAAACCACTGCTCAGTGAAATAAAAGAGGACACAAACAAATGGAAAAACATTCCATGTTCATGGATAGGAAGAATCAATATCGTGAAAATGGCCATACTGCCCAAAGTAATTTATAGATTCAATGCCATCTCCATCAAACTACCAATGACTTTCTTCACAGAATTGGAAAAAACTACTTTAAAGTTCATTGGAACCAAAAAAGAGCCCGCATTGCCAAGACAATCCTAACCCAAAAGAACAAAGCTGGAGGCATCATGGTACCTGACCTCAAACTATATTACAAGGCTACAGTAATCAAAACAGCATGGTACTGGTACCAAAACAGAGATATAGACCAATGGAACAGAACAGAGCCCTCAGAAGTAATACCACACATCTACAACTATTTGATCTTTGACAAACTTGACAAAAACAGGAAATGGGGAAAGGATTCCCTATTTAATAAATAGTGCTGGGAAAACTGGCTAGCCATATGTAGAAAGCTGAAACTGGATCCCTTCCTTATACCTTATACAAAAATTAATTCAAGATGGATTAAAGACTTAAATGTTAGACCTAAAACCATAAAAACCCTAGAAGAAAACCTAGACAATACCATTCAGGACATAGGCATGGGCAAGTTGTTCATGTCTAAAACACCAAAAGCAATGGCAACAAAAGCCAAAATTGACAAGTGGGATCTAATTAAACTAAAGAGCTTTAGCACAGCAAAAGAAACTACCATCAGAGTGAACAGACAACCTACAGAATGGGAGAAAATTTTTGCAATCTACTCATCTGACAAAGGGCTAATATCCAGAATCTACAAAGAACTCAAACAAATTTACAAGAAAAAAACAACCCCATCAAAAAGTGGATGAAGGATGTGAACAGACGCTTCTCAAAAGAAGACATGTATGCAGCCAACAGACACATGAAAAAATGCTCATCATCACTGGCCAACAGAGAAATGCACATCAAAACCACAATGAGATACTATCTCACACCAGTTAGAATGGTGATCATTGAAAAGTCAGGAAACAACAGGTGCTGGAGAGGATGTGGAGAAATAACACTTTTACACTGTTGATGGGACTGTAAACTAGTTCAACCATTTTGGAAGACAGTGTGGCGATTCCTCATGGATTTAGAACTAGAAATACCATTTGACCCAGCCATCCCATTACAGGGTATATACCCAAAGGATTATAAATCATACTGCTATAAAGACACATGCACACATAGGTTTATTGTGGCACTATTCACAATAGCAAAGACTTGGAATCAACCCAAATGTCCATCAATGATAGACTGGATTAAAAAAATGTGGCACATATACACCATGGAATACTATGCAGCCATAAAAAAGGATGAGTTCATGTCCTTTGTAGGGACATGGATGCAGCTGGAAACCATCATTTTCAGCAAACTGTCACAAGGACAAAAAACCAGACACCCCATGTTCTCACTCATAGGTGGCAATTGAACAATGAGAACACCTGGACTCGGGAAGGGGAACATCACATACTGGGGCCTGTCATGGGGTGGGGGGAGCAGGGAGGGATAGCATTAGGAGATACACCTAATGTAAATGATGAGTTAATGGGTGCAGCACACCAACATGGCACGTGTATGCCTATGTAACAAACCTGCACGTTGTGCACATGTACCCTAGAACTTAAAGTATAAGAAAAAAATAAAATAAAATAAATAAATCAAGCCTGTCCAACCTGTGGCCCTCAGGCCTTACACAGCCCAGTACGGCTTTGAATGTGGCCCAATACAAATTCATAAACTTTCTTAAAACGTTTGAGATTTTTTTGCAATTTTTTAAATTGGCTCGTCAGCTATCATTAGTGTTTGTGTGTTTTATGTGTGGCCCAAGACAATTCTTCTTCCATTGTAGCCTAGGGAAGCCAAAAGGTTGGATACCCCTGAGTTAAATGATGAGTGGATTGTCAGTACAGGTTAAACCAATTTCCACTCCCCCAGCAGCTGAACGCAGAATGCTTGATTAGTTTCTAGACCAGTGGTTTTCCAATTCTTTTGACCTTAACCTGAAGTAAATGGTATGCTTTCCTTTACAAATCTTTACAACCCAGTATTTACAAACACACATGTGTGAAACTGAAAAAAGAAATTTTATGAAACAGTACTGGCCTTACTATTGTGAGGTGCTCTCATATTTTCTTATTTTGTGTCATTTTTTAAAAAGCGAGTCATGATACAGTAAATTGATTTCATGACCTGCTCATGTGTTGTAGCCTATTGTTTGCAAAACACAGCCCAGACTCACTGATCAAACAGAAAGGGTCTTGCTATATATAGTTGAGAGCTGCAGGTCATCAGAGTGTGTCTGTGGTGATCAAAAGAAGCTGGAGTTTCCGGGGAATAGATTTTCCAGCCCTGCTAGAAACCAAAATCTGGCTTCTGTTGAGACCAAAATATGATAATTTAGTTTTCAGTGGAATGTTATTAATTTGGCCCTTGAGACTTAAGATTTGTATTTGAAAGTGGGAAAGAGATAAAGGCCTTCAAATGTCTCCTGAGCATTGACACAGAAAGTGATCAGTTCTTTCTAACTGCTTGGTTTATCTTGGATCTGGGAGGAATGAGTGCACACAGCAGCCCCTCACATTTGGCCTCACTGAGAATTCATGGTCCCAGCACTGTTGCTCTTGAACTGCTCTGTGGAAACCTTTGGATTCCAGGATTCTTTCTCTCCACAAATTGATGTTTCCATAACACTTGGTGGTCAATTTTAATAACATTATCACTCTGTGTTAGGAAATCACGAGAAAGTCTTAAACTAGCTATTTCTACAGGAACCTTGGCAATTGTGCTTTCTTTGGATTGAATGTTGCAAGAGTAATATTCTGTTACTTAAAGAACATTCTTACCAGTGAGGTAGATGCATGCAGAGTACAAATAGAAGGGAAACTTTGGAATTAAATCATATTTTAGTCTTTTAACTCCTTTGTTTCTGAGTTCTAATTTTTCTAACTGTCTTTACCTTTGTGGTATAATCTGTTCCTTTTTGTGCATAAAACCTGGGATAAATGAGATTTTACACAAGAAAGAAAAATTGTCCACAATATGATCATTAAATGAAAAATACTGGTTGGAATTTTCATAATTCATATTCATGCAAGCACCTCATAGCCCCAGTGACTGCTAATTAAGAATCATTGCTAAGTATTGCTAAATTTTCTTTATGTGCAGAACAGTGTACTGGGTACATGTTCCTGGGAAGCCAGGTAATGTGAGGAGCACTGTACTGTATGTACACTGTGCATGGAATTGCAAGGTCCTGAGGTTTCAGCATTAGCAGACTTCTGATCAAGATGCAGCAACAGGCAGCAGATATACCCTCCTGACCGAAACAATCAAAAAATGGTCAATATATGTATGTTAAACAGTTTGCAAGACACTGGACGTCACTGGACAGCTGCCAACATCCCCGTGCAAGCTTCCAGCTTCCTTATCTATGTTTGCAGTGCCATCTTTCAGGCTGCTCTTTGTTAGAAAAAAATTATTTCTGGGGCTGCTTTTTGTTAGAAGGGAAGTTCTGCTGAGGACTCATTTGCCCTCACTATCTGCCTCAATAATTTATTTCTATCTCCTGTATCATTATGTGTGAAAGAACCAAGATAAGGATGACAACAGATTTCTCATTAGAAACAAGGCAAGTAAGGAGACAGTAGAATGGCATCTTTTTTTTTTTTTTTTTGAGACGGAGTCTCGCTCTGCTGCCCAGGCTGGAGTGCTGTGGCCGGATCTCAGCTCACTGCAAGCTCCGCCTCCCGGGTTCACGCCAGAATGGCATCTTTAAAGTCCTGAAAGAGAAGAAAATCAATCTAAAATTCTATATGCAACAAAATTATGTTTCCAAAGCAAAGGTATAAAAAAGATATTTTCAGACTTGCAAAACTTGAGAGAATTCATCACCAACAGATCTTTATCATAAAAAATATTCAATAAAATTCTTCAGGCAGAAGGAAAATGATACCAGATAGAAATATAGATTTATACAAAGGCATGAAAAGCACCCAAAGTAGTAATTATATGGATAAATACATGATGTTTTTAGTACTTAAATATCTTTAAAAGATAACTGACTGCTTAGACAAAAATAATAACAATGTAGTGTGAGATTTATAACATCTGTAAAAATAGAATGCATGACAATAGCATAAAGGCCAGGAGAGGAGAAAAGGAAGTACACTATTGTAAGGTCCTTAGACTATATGTGAAGTCATTTGCTATTATTTGAAAGTAGACTGTGATAAATTAAAGATGTATAAGGTAGGAAAAGAAGAAGTATGGAAGAATGAAAAGATTGTTCAGATAGAAAACAAATAGCAAAATGGTATATTTAAACCTGACTATATTAATAAACACTTAAAATGTAAATATCCGAATTCAAAGGCAGAAATTGTCAGACTGGATAAAAAAGCAAGACCAAATTATATGCCTACAAAAAACCCACTTCAAATAGAAAAGTATAAGTAGGTTAAAAATAAATGGATGGGAAAAGATGCCCCCATGTTAATGCTAGTCAAAAGAAAGTTGGAGTGACTATGTTAATATCAGACAAAGTTGATTTCAGAGCAAAGAATATTGCCCAGAATAAATAAGATCATTTCATAATGACCAAGGGGCCTATTCCTCAAGAGGATATTGCAATTTTAAATGGTTAGGAACCAAATCATAATCCTATGAGGTGGCTACTTATCTTCAATTTACAGGTGAGAAAACTAATGTGGCCAGGCACCATGGCTCACGCCTGTAATCCCAGCACTTTGGGAGACTGAGGCAGGTGGATCACTTGGGGTCAGGAGTTCAAGACCAGTCAACATGGTGAAACACCATCTCTACTAAAAAAAAAAAAAAAAAAAAGAAAAATTAGCTGGGCATGGTGGTGTAATCCTGGCTACTTGGGAGGCTGAGGCACAAGAATTGCTTGAACCCTAGAGGTGGAGGTTGCAGTGAGCCAAGATCATGCCACTGGACTCCAGCCTGGGTGACAGAGTACGACCCTGAAAATAAAAAGGAAGGAAGGAAGGAAAAGAAAAAAGACAGAAAGAAAGAAAGGGAAGGGAAGGGAAGGGAGGAAGGAAAAGAAGAAAGAAAGAAGAGAAGAAAGAAAGAAGGAAAAGAAAGAAAAAGAAGGAAAGAAGGAAAAGAAAAGGAAGGAAGGAAAGAAAAGAAAAGAAAGAGAAAGAGAAAATAATTTAGAGAGAAAAGGAAGGGAGGGAAAGAAAGAAAAAGAAAGAAAGAAAAGAGGGAAGGAAGGAAGGGAAAGGGGGGGAGAGAGGGAGGGAGGGAGGGAGGAACGAGGAAGGAAGGAAGGAAGGAGGGAAGGAGGGAAGGAGGGAAGGGAGCGAGGGAGGGAGGGAGGGAGGCAGGCAGGCGAAAATTGAGGCTCAGAGTAGTTGGGTGGACCCAAATCCCACCAGGGGTTTTGAAGGCTGATTTAGCTGACCCTAGAGCCCATGTTGATATGGTGAAGCTACATCCAGAGGAGGAGAGTGGGAAGCCAGCCCCGGAGCACCTGGGGAAGCTCTCCAAACAGGCTCAGTTCAGCTTTGCTCTACGGAATGAGCAGAAGTCACTGGGTGAATGAGACCCCCTTACTCTCTGCATTTGCACACAGGTCCTACTGCAGCTTTACAAGCCTCTTAGTGTTAGGTAATCCCTACTTCCTAAAGACAAGGTGCTAAACTCCATAGGGCTTAGTGCTTCTGATACCCCAAACCTGACCTTCCTACGGATTCTCTGTGCTGATAAAAAGGCAGCTTTTGCCATAGCAGATGCAGCATATTTAGGGCCCCGGAACCCAGGTATGTCCTGGCCTGGGGCTGCAGGGTCTCTTTGCATTTTATTTGTTTTGTTAACAGTCATGAGCACATCCTATATGTGTAGATACCTTTATTAGTGCTTTACATGGAGTAACTTAACTAATTCTCAAATTAAGTGAATACTATTATTAGTCTTACTTTACACAGAAGGGAAACTGAGGCCAGAAAGATTAATTTGCCAAAGTTTAAGTGCTAAAAAGTGGCAGAGCCATGCATTTTTTTTTTTTTTTTGAAACTGTTGCCTAGGCTGGAGTGCAGTGGCATGATCTTGGCTCACCTCAACCTCCACTTCCCAGGCTCAAGCGATTCTCCTGCCTCAGCCTCCCAAGTAGATGGCACGTACCACCACACCCAGCTAATTTTTGTATTTCTAGTAGAGACAGGGTTTCACTATATTGGCCAGGCTAGTCTTAAATTCCTGACCACAAGTGATCCACCCACCTCAGCCTCCCAAAGTGCTGGGATTAGAGGTGTGAGCCACGGCGCCAGGCCTCATGCTTTTTTTTTTTTTTTAACTTTTATTCTAGGTTCAGGGTTACATTTGCAGGTTTGTCATATAGGTTAATTGTGTGTTATGGGGGTTTGGTGTACAGCTAATTTTTTCACCCAGGTAATAGCATAGTACTCAATAGGTAGTTTTTTATCCTCACCCTCCTCCCACCCTCCATCCTCAATGAGACCCCAGTGTCTGTTGTTCCCTTCTTTGTGTCTGTGTGTACTCAGTGTTTAGCTTCCACTTATAAGTGAGAATGCAGTATTTGGTTTTCTGTTTCTGTATTAGTTCGCTTAGGATAATGGCCTCCAGCTCCATCCTTGTTGCTGCAAAGGACACGATCTCATTCCTTTTTGTGGCAGTGTAGAATTCCATGGTGTATCTGTACCACATTTTCTTTATCCAGTCTATTATTGATGGGCATTTAGGCTGATTTTATGTCTTTGCTGTTGTAAGTAGTGCTGCCATGAACATACGCGTGCATGTGTCTTAATGGTAGAATGGTTTATATTTCTTTGGGCATACAATCAATAATGAGATTTCTAGGTCCAATGGTAATTCTGTTTTAAGTTCATTGATAAATTACCAAACTGCTTTTCACAGTGGCTGAACCAATTTACTTCCCACCAGCAGTGTGCAAGTGTTCCCTTTTCTCTGCAACCTTGCCAGCGTCTGTTATTTTTTTTGACTTTTTAACAATAGCCATTCTGACTGGTGTGAGATGGTATCTCATTGTGATTTTAATTTGCATTTCTCTAATGATTAGTGATGTTAAGCATTTTTTTCATATGCTTGTTAGCCGCATGTATGTCTCCTTCGAAAAGTGTCTGTTCATGTCCTTTGCCCACTTTTTAACAGAATTGTTTGGTTTTTACTTGTTAATTGTTTAAGTTCCTTCTGGATATTAGACCTCTGTTGGATACATAGTTGGCAAATATTTTCTCCCATTCTGTAAGTTGTCTGTTTACTCTGTTAATAGTTTCTTTTGCTGTGCAAATGCTCTTTCATGTAATTAGGTCTCATTGGTCAATTTTTGTGTTTTTTGCAATTGCTTTGGCATCTTTGTCATGAAATCTGTGCCAAGGTCTATGTCCAGAATGGTATTTCCTAAGTTATCTTCCAGGGTTTTTATAGTTTTAGGTTTTATATTTAAATCTTTAATCCATCTTGAGTTAATTTTTGTATATGCTGTAAGGAACGGGTCCAGTTCCAATCTTCTGCATTTGGCTAGCCAGTTATTTCAGCACCATTTATTGAATAGAGAGTCTTTTCCTCATTGCTTGTTTTTGTCATTGTTGTTGAAGAGCAGGTGATCAGAGGTGTGTGGCCTTATTTCTGGGCTCTCTATTCTGTTCCATTGGTCTATGTGTCTGTTTTTGTACCAGTACCATGCTGCTTTGGTTACTGTAGCCTTGTATTATCATTTAAAGTTAAATAATGTGATGCCTTCAGCTTTGTTCATTTGGCTTAGGATTGCCTTAGCTATTCAGGCTCTTTTTGGTTCTGTATGAATTTTAAAATAGTATTTTTTTTTTTCTAATTCTGTGAAGAATGTCATTGGTAGTTTGATAGGAATAGCACTGAATCTGTAAATTGCTTTGGGCAATATGGCCATTTTAACACTATCAATTATTTCAGTCCATTAGCATGGGATGTTTTTCCAATTGTTTGTGTCATCTCTGATTTCTTTGAGCAGTGTTTTGTAATTCTCATTGTAGAGATCTTTCACCTTCCTGGTTAGCTGTATTCCTAGGTATTTTATTCTTTTTGTGGCAATTGTGAATATAATTGCCTTTCTGATTTGGCTCTCAGTTTGGATGTTGCTGGTGTATAGAAGCTACTGATTTTTGTACATCAATTTTCTATCCTGAAACATTGCTGAAGTTGTTTATCAGCTCTAAGAGCTTTTGGGTAGATACTATAAGGTTTTATATATCTAGAATTATGTCATCTGCAAACAGAGATAATTTGACTTTTGCCCTTTCTATTTGGATGCCTTTTATTTCTTTCTTTTGCCTGATTGCTCTGGCTAGGATTTCCAGTACTATGCTGAATATGAGGGGTGAAAGTGGCATCCTTGTCTTGTTCTGGTTCTCAAGGGGAATAGTTTCAGCTTTTGCCCGCTCAGTATGAAGTCGAGAGCCATGTCTTAAACCCAGAGACTATGACCAAAGCTCATGCTCAAACCACTCTGCCATATGCAAATTGAGTTGTGCTGGCTTCTGCCCTCTCTGCTTCAGAAAATTGCGGAGTCCTCCTTAATGGGATGAGCACAGTTTGGCTCTAACTTGTAACTTTCCAACTATGTGAATTTGGGTAGGTCCTCACTTCCCAAGCCTCAGTTGCCAGGTATCTATAGACATGCCTTGCTGAGCTGCCCAGTGGTTAGCATTAGTTGGGGTGGACCTTCCCATGGTGATGGAAGTCAACCACCAGGACCAGACCCTTCTTTTCCTATTAGTCTTTCTGAGATTTCCTGCTATTTCCCCCTGTTGTACAGCCGAGAGAAGTGAGGTGGGATTTGGTTAAATTACTCACCCCAATCCCCTTTGGTGAGTCAAGGAGAGGCTGGAACAGGAGTTGGCAGAGTTCTGCTCTTGGCATGCAGCTGTGACATTCCCAGTGGCCAGTGCTTCATGCTTACACATGTTCTGCATTTCAGTCTCTAATCTTCACATGTAAGGGAAGAATCAAACTGGCCTCATTTGAACGTGATGAAAACCCTTCACCTGCCCTTGTGGGAACGCTGCCTGAGAGTCGAACTCTGCTGGCTCTGATTAGTCATGTGAGGCAGGCCTGGCAGCTTCGCTTCATTTCCCACTTTCTTGCTTCAAGGATTGGGTGGGGTCAACCAAGTTCTTCAGACTGTTGATATTTAGTTCTACTTTCACATTGCCTGTTTTCTCCATATTCAAGCAAACCTAGATTGAATTTCTAAACTCCTCTGAGAGAATAATAGGGGAAACGGCCCTGGATCTTGCATTTCTGGAGAGAGGGCATTCTGAGAGATGGGACAGGTCCCTTATCATGGAGGGGGAGCTGCTGGTTTTGGTGTGGTTGGAATCTCATGGTCAGGGCTCTGTGATCTTGGACTTTATCAAGCCTCAGTTTCCTTCTCTCTTAAGGCTCAGAACATGGTAGATATTCAATAAAACTTGATTCTCCTTCCCTTCCCTTTTGCTGGATGTAGTAACAGATCACACTGAAAGATCTGAACTCTTTCCCCTTGCCTTCTCCCCCTCTGCCACCAGGACCCATTAGACACACATGGGAGCTGCCTGATTGGGGTTCCTCAGATGTGGCTTTGGACCATGGAGGAAAGCTACCTTCTCAGCCACTGTTGACACCAAAGCATGGGGGTCTACAGGCCTGGGACCTGAACACACCACAGGGTCTCCACTGTCCCTCCACTGGGGAGAACTGGAGCTCAAGCCCAGCTGCTGGCCTTGGCCCTGCGCAGCCACATTCTTCACAAAGACCTCCTGCAGTGTCTCCTGGCCCTTGTGTTACCTGAGCCCGGATGCCCATGGCCAGGGCCTGTGCCCTCCATCTTGGCTCCTTTGAAACCAACACCAGAAGGTGCCACTCCTGCGTCACTGTGCCCTCAGGGCCAGTCTCCACAGCAGGACTTTATGTCTTCCCACATCAGTGGAGAGCCTTCTCATCTCTGCCCCCAGCTGCCCTGTTTCTCCTCAATGCGTTCCAGAATTTCACGAAGAAGAACAGAAACGGCCAAAGCAGAGTGAAAAAAACATCTACAAAATTGGAGCACACTGAAGTCTCAAAAAAGCTCTGCAACCCAGCACGATGATAAGGTTATCAGCAAACACGCACGGATCCCTCCTTTCACATTAGACTCAGAGCTGCTCTTTGCTGCTTGGAGATGTAATCCAGCCGGGCAGTGACTGAGCGATTATATTTAATGATTGCATAGGGAATGCCGAAGCAATTGCAAGTGTTTGTACATTTTTTCAGAAAGTGATGTGAGGCAGAGCCCTTTGCTTATTCAGTAGACTTTGTCCCAGGACTAACTCCTCAGGGACATTCAACACCACCTCATTTATCTGGCATCAACCAACCCTTGGAACAGAGCCAAGGCCTGAAATAAACAAAACAGATCTCTGGGAATCACAAAGAGATGTTGCAAAGCCCACGTGCTGCAGCTCAAGCCCTTACTCCACTCCTGAAGGAGCCTGTGGCCTCTGTGCCTGGTTGTTCCATGTGGCTCCTGGTTTCTGTGGGCTGTAGAGGAAGGGCAGAGGGATTGTGAATGTTGACAGCTAAAACCACTCAGGGGCCAGGGACCAAGGAAGATCCAGAAGAACTATGAAAAAAAAAATAAACTGAAAAATCCAAGAGCACAGTGGGCTCCTGCCCAGCCCTAGGGGGAACTCAAAGCTCATCTGGAACAGTCCTCCAGGCAAAGTGGGTACCAGCCAAGCAGCAGACTGGTGCGAGCAGAGACAGTCATTCGGGGGTCTCCCCTCCAACCTGGATGCTGTAGACTTACTATTCCCTGGAGTAACATAGATGGTGTTTGTTTAAATACTTAGCTTCTCACAGCAACCCCCAAGACATGTACATTTCACTACAGACCAGTAGGTCAGCCTGACTTAGATCTGATGTGGCAGAGGCCCTTTTGCTCCCTATACAATTTCTTAAGAAGCAGAACCATGAAAAATTCTGGCTGGTGCTTGGGTCATGAATAGCTGAGTCCAGCTGGCTGGGATTGCGTTTATGGGCAGGACAGGATTGAGCTGAGCTTCATCATAATGCCAAGTGACTTGTGGGTAGGGTGGAGGAAGTTCAAGCATGGTCCATACTCAGAGGGTCCAAGGCTGGATCTGGCAAATCTCCCAAGAAGGATCTGTCTGGGGTCCAAGTGTCAATATGGCCCCATAGTGGAAGGGCCTTCTCAGTGGTTACCATGACAACTTTATCAGCCAAACTCTTTGCTCAAGAGTCTCATTTTTCCAGGGCATCAGCTGGTTTCTGACCAACTCCCTTTCTTTTTATTTTATTGGTCAGAGATCTCTTTTTCTGGAAGGGTCGAGAGCCTTCAAGAAAAATCCCAAAGTTCTGGGGCTCTGGATTAAAGCCTAGGCTTCCCCTCTCCTCTGCGGTTATTTTCTGAGCATTCTGCTGACCCTAACCTATTTGGCTACAGGGATTTACAAAGACAGCACAATAAAAATCACCTTGTGGTTATAAATGATTCAACTTTGAAAGAACCTTGCTCCAAGATTAGAGGAATCAGCTCTTATTTTTTGGAAAAAAAAGAAAATGCATTTTTGACTCCCTGTCATTCTCTTGGGTCCCTGCTATGAAGAAGCACTGAGGACATATATAGATGTTGTCACCTTTAATCCTCCAATAGTGCTGTGAGTAGGAGTTGTTGTCTTTAGAGTTTTCCCATGGAAGGACGAGCAAGGCTAGAAGTGAGATGTTATTTCTCCAAATCTACTAAAACACAGAGGCAAAGTTTCTACAGGCCTTCCAAACTAAGGCTATTATCCCTAATTCAGGACCTTGTCCCCTTTTTTGGCAGGTGGTAACTTTCTTCCCTGGCCCTCTGGGTTCCGTGTTAATGAATGTTCTACACTTAACCCTCATTTAACATAAGTCCATGGCTTTTAAACAATCCTCTGTCTTTTGATGTTAATTTGTGGTTACTGGAAAAAATCGCTCCCTGGTGAGAAAGTCCGTATGTCATCTTTGTGAGAGTCCTAGGTTAGTAGGTTCTATCTTGTCAGGCAAATTAGAGGGGGAGAGTAGCCAGCAGTAAAACTGACCCTCATCACTGATAAGGAAAAGAGAGATTGCTAAAATGACCCAGGGATAATCCATTTTATTTGGCAGCATTCCTTTGAGGGTCTCAGCCCAACATTTTTAAGGGCATAAACAAGGCGATTATAAATTTCATAAGGAATGGACAGCAGCCAGACATATGAGAGAATAATGGACAGAACTGGCATAGATCCTGGGCCAATTTGCCAAATTTTGGATCCACTGTATGTTGTTTAAATTTCTCATTTTACTCTCCCTTGAGCCAGTTCAATCCAGAAGGATTCACCCCGTGTCCCAGCAAGGAAACCAGAAGGTTGGTGGTGGGGAGATGAAGTTTTACAAGTTGACTTCTGAATTTGTGATCATCTTAGTTAAGATCATTTGGGATGCAAGTAAAAGAGATCAATTATAAACTTTCTCCAGCAAGAATGAAGAATCAATCTTAAGGAGGAAGAGGTGGGGGGTGGAGAGAGAGAGAGAGAGAGAAAGTTCTGGAATTTAGCTCTCATGAGAACCAGGGACTGGAAAGGGGTCTGGAGTCCCTGACTCCATGCTAGGGGGTCTCTCTCGGGACCCATGGTCTCAGCCTTTGCCCCTCTTGGTGTCTGCCCATTCTTGCTCTTCTCTGTATTTGTGACTGTCCATCGCTATGGAATTTAGAGCATCTCTTTTCCAGCCACACTCTGAGATGGTGTTTCTCAGATCAAATGCTGAATCCCCATCTCAGTTGAGTCAGAGTCCTTTCCAACTCAGCCACGTCTGGTTAGGGAATGGGGTCACGTGTCATGAACATGCCGGCGGATGCCCCATTTCTGTCGGTGCTAAGACAGTTCCCAAAAAATAGCAGCTGAGCAGATATCTATTATAATGTGTGTGGTACTTTTTAAAACATTTTCTAATACTATGAAGCTGGTGTATAGAAATGGAGTTTAATTTTGTATGTTGATCTTATAATCAACAACCTAGTTAAATTGCCATATTAATTCTAATGATCTGTTTGTAGTTCTTTTGGGTTTCCTATGAAGATAGTCCTATTGTCTGAGAAAAATGTTAGCTTTAGTTCTTCCTTTCCAATCATTTACATTTGTTTCTTTGCCTATATTATAGAAGTGGCAAGAATTTCCAATGCAGTGGTTAAAGGAAGTGGTTCATAACAGGCACCTGTATTTTATCCTTGACTTTAAAAGAAATGTGTTTACTATTTCACCATTAAGGATATTATTTGGTGTGGGACTTGTGCAGATATTCTTTATTATGTTAAGGAAAAGCCTGCTTTACTCTTCATTTATAAATAGTTTTGTGCATATCTGGATTTATTTGATTTGTTTTAAAATTTAAATATAGTCATTTTATGGAAATTATCTGCATTTATTTTATTGAGGTGATTGCAAATTTTCTTCCCTTTAATCTGTTAATGTGGTGAATTTACATTAACAGATTTTCTAATATTAACAAATCTTGCGTTTCAGGATATATACAACTCAGTCATGATGTATGTGTGTATATTTAAAAAGCTGCTGATTTCGTTTGCTGATATTTGTTTAGGGTTTTCTGCTCTGTGATTATGAATGAGGTTGGCCTCTGCTATTCTTTACTAAGGGTGTCCTTAATCTAGTTTGGATATACAGGCTACATCACCCTCATTAAATGACTTGGTGGTGTCCCTTATTTTTCTGTTCTCTGGAAGAGTTTGTATAGAATTGAATTATCTGTTCCTTGAATATTTGTTTCAAATATAACTATAAGGCTAAACAGACCTTGTGGTTTCTTTCTAAGAACATGTAAAATGATTGATTCTGTTTCTTTCCTGGTTATAAGCTATTCAGGTTTTCTGTTCTTCTTGAGTTACTTTTGCTAATTTTTATTTTCCTAGTAATTTGTTCGTTTCTTCTTATTTTTAAAATTTATCAACCATGAAGTCTATGATACCCTTTGCTCTTTTTAACCCCTGCTGTATGGGTAGTTACGCCCCTTTGCCATTTCTAATATTGTTTGTTTTCCACAACCACCTTGTCACTTGATCTATTTTGTATATTTTTTCAAATAATAAACTTTTGGCTTTGTTGATCCTCTCCACTATATCTGGTTTTCTATTTCATTGATTTTTATCTTTATTACTTCTTTTCTTCTGAGACAAGGTTTCACTGTGTCACCCAGGCTAGAGTGCAGTAGCGTGATCACAGCTCTTGGGCTCAAGTGATCCTCCCACCTCAGCCTCCCAGGTAGCTGGGATTACAGGTGTGTGCTATCATGTCCAGCAAATTTTTAAAATTTTTGTTGAAATGGGGGTCTCACTGTGTTGCCCAGGCTAGTCTCAAACTCCCGGGCTAAAACCATCCTCCTGCTTCAGCCTCCCAAAATGTTGGGATTACAGGAGCGAGCCACGATATCTGGCCATTACTTATTTTCTTCTACTTTCTTTGGGTTTATTCTCCTGCTCCTCCTATAGTATCTTAATTTGAATGTTATCTTATTTTCTCCATTTTTCTTTTTCTATTATTAACATTTAAAGTGATAAATTTTCTTTTTAAGTGCTGCATTGGTTATATCAACCATGATTTGATATATAAGATTTTCAGTTTATTGATTCTAAATTTATTTTAATTTCCATGGTGACTTATTTGACCTATGAATTCGTTCATTATGTTTTTCAATTTTCTAATGTCTGGTGTTAAAAAAAAAAATAGCCAACATTTGTTGAATTCTTACTATATGTCAAGTATCTGTCTTCACTCTTTACATTCATTAATATAAATTCTCACAATGACCCTACAGAGAAGGACTGTTCTGACCCCAATATTAGGTATGTGAAAAATGGGACACTGGGAGTTTAAGCAAGTTGCCCAAGATCACACGGCTCCCTAGTTGGCGGAGCTGAGATTCAAATCCAGGCTGTTTGGCTAGGCAGTGTAACTACCGTACACTAGTGGCTTTTTTTTTTTTTTTTAGTTACAGTTCTTGTTGTTATTATCGTTATAATTACTGTTCTACATATATATATATATGTATTTTCTTTCAATTAATTCCATCATAGAGAAAACAGCCGGTGTCATTTTTCAAAAAATTTCAAAAATTTTTTTTGAAATTTTTTTATGCCCTGTTCTGTGGTCTAGAGGCTGGTCAGTTTCCATGTGTGCGTCAGAGGAGTATGTCTTCTGCAATTGGATGCAGGGTTTCAAAGGTGACCAATAGATCAAGCTTCTTAGTGGCATTATTCAAATATGCCCTATTCTTACTGAGGTTTTGGCCTGACTGATCTATCAGTTATTGAGAGATATGTGCTGAAATCTCCCACTGTTGAGAGTGGATTTGTATCCATCCATTTTTATACTGCTATAAAGAACTACCTAAGACTGGATAATTTATGAAAAAAAAGGTTTAATTAACTCACAGTTCCACAGGCTGTACAGGAAGCATGGGTGGGTGTTCTCAGGAAAGTTACAACCGTGGCGGAAGGTGAAGGGGAAGCAATTATGTCTTACCATGGCAGAGCAGGAGTGACAGAGATAAGTCGAGGGGAGCCGCACACTTTTAAATGATCAGATCTCGTGAGAACTCACTCATTATCATGAGAACAACAAGGGGGAAATCCACCCCATGATCCAGTCACTTCCCACCAGACCCCTGCTCCAGTTGGACATGAGATTTGGGTGGGTACACAAATCCAAACCATATCAGTGACTCTTTGTAATTCTATCAATTTCAGTCTCATTATTTTGACATTGCATTATTAGATGTTCATAAGTTTTAAATTGTTACATTTTCCTAGTGAATTGAGTCTTTGATCTTTATGTAGTTGACTCCCTTTATCAATAGCAATGCCTTAAAATGTGTTTTGTCTAATATTAACATAAGGACAAAAGCCTCCATTTGGTTGGCATTTACCTGTTATATCCTTACAGTTTCAACTTTTCTGTGTTATTGTGTTTATGTGTCTTATAAACAATGTTTGTCTATCTTCAAAATTGAATCTACCATGATAATCTCATTTTATCTTTAGTCCAAGTAATTATTGTCATCACTGCTATATTTGAATTTATGTTTTCCATCTTACTCTTATTTTCTATTTGTTGAGTCTTATCTCTGCTTGTTTGGACTTACAACCTTCAGCTTTATGGTGTTTATTTTCCCCTTTCCATTTTTCCCTTTTCTGGTTTTCACTCTACTTATGCTTATTTTGTGGCCACCCTAGCAATTTTAACATGCACATTTAACTTACAAAGTCTAAAGTTAATTATTAGCATTCTTTTTTCCCAATAATAGAAGAGCTTAGATTGCTTTAACTAATCATCGGCTCCCACCCTCTAAACTACTGTTGTCCACTACTCCAGTACTGTGTTTTTAATCCCACAAATTAGCCATCATATTTATTATTATATGGAATCATTTTTTCTTTAGAGTTACCACCTTTTACCAATTTCTTTGCTCACAATTCCTTCTTGCATCTCTGTAGTCATTTCCTGGTTTCTGGAGTACTTTCTTCTAAACACCATTTAGTGTGGGTCTGTAGTTTTTGTCTCAATCTGTCTGTTTCATCTCAATGTAAAAAAATTACATATTGTCCAGTATAGAATTCATTGTTGATATTTATTATCTCTTAACACTTTGAAGTTTTGCTTATCTGGATTTCCTTGTTGCTGAGGAATCAGCTATCTACCAGTAATTTTTCATGGCAGTCTATTTTTTCTTTCTGTTTCTTTTAAGATATTTTATTTGTTGTCATGACCTATGGTTTCACTACAATATGTATAAATATAAATTTGGTTGTATTTTTCCTGTTTGGATTCATTTGAGGTTGGTAAGTATGTGGATTTGTGTCACTAACAATTCTGTAACATTTTAGGCCATTGTCATTTTGAATATTGTTTTCTTTGCATTATCTCCTTCTAGGCATATTAGGCTAATACCAATATCTGCTGCCTCTGCAGTTTTGATTCTGTTGATTTTTTAATCTTCTGCTTATCTTTTATTTGCCCTTGTGTTGTGTGAGCAGCCTGTGAATAAGTAGGTGGATGCTGCAGTGCTAACTGCCTCTTTCATTCTCAGCCCTCGGCAAGCCCTTCACTGTCTGCCTCCATCCCTACCCCCAGCTAGTCCACCTCTCTCTCGTGCGCTCTCTCTCTCTTTTTCTGTCTCTTGCCACCTATGGTCTGTGCCCCACTCAGCAGCTGGAGTCATCTTTTAAAATCACAAATCATCTGATTCCAAAGCTTAGAATTTATTTTTAACTTTACATTTCACCTAACATAAAATAAATCCCCAAGATGGCTGCTGAGGCCCCGGGTGACTTGACCCCTGTCTGCCCCCAAAGGCTTCTCTTTGGGCCCCTCCCCCCTCACTCATCACCTCCAGCCCAGCCTTCTTTCCAGGCCCTGGACATTCTGTGACCCTTTATGCCTCAGGGCGTTTGCACAGGCTGCTCTCTCAGCTGGAACAAGCGTCCTCCCATTCCCAGATTGGCTGAATTCCCTTATTTAAGTTTCCAAGTTAAGCAAGCCCTCTGAAATCCTTCTCTGGCATCCAGGTTGGAGGAGGTCTCTCTTGCTATTTGTTTTCTTACAGAGCCTCCCTGCCCCCATCTTTTCCTTTCTGGCATTTGCCACAGATTTTTTTCTTTTTCTTTTTTTTTTGTTTTGAGATGGAGTCTCACTCTGTTGCCCAGGCTGGAGTGCAGTGGTGCGATCTCAGCTCACTGCAATCTCTGCCTCCCAGGTTCAAGCAATTCTCCTGCATCAGCCTCCTGAGTAGCTGGGGTTATAGGCATGCGCCACTACGCCTGGCTAATTTTGTATTTTTAGTAGAGACGGGGTTGTTGGTCAGGCTGTCTCAAACTCCTGAACCACCTGCCTCGGCATCTCAAAGTGCTGGGATTACATGCGTGCCGCAGATTTTTAATTACCTATTTTATTTGTCCACCTGGCCAATGCCTGTCTCTCCCATGAGGACAGGGCCATGGCTATAGTTCACTATGGGTTGCGTAGTCCCTAAGATGGAGGGAGCCTTGGTATGCATCCGGTGACAGACTTCATGAAGGAACTCCCTCCTGCCCACTCTGTCCAGCAAATAAATCATGGGAGTGCAGGGCAGCAGCGACAGGGTCCCCTCAAAGCATGCGGCAGGATGGGGCAACCTGCCATCACTCCACTGGACTCAGAATCCTGAATTCAGGAGACCCAACCCAGATCTCAGCTCTCACAAGACAGGTTGCAGTGACTCTCCATGCTCCCAGATCCCCTCACGTACGGGTTCTGCACCTGTGGGCACGGTGGAGGGCACAGGCATAAAATTAGTGCCAACCGAAGACACGGTGCCTCCTGGTTGGTGGATCAGTCTCTGTATTTTTAATTGATCTCCTCGAACAAATAAGATAAGATTGATTTCATGTTTTGTCGTCTTCAGATTAACAGAATTTACCCTCATTTGTTTAAAAAAGGGGAAAGAATGCCTGTTTCTGATTTGTTCTGATACATTTATTAAATGTAATCATATAGTAAAAAATTCAGCGATGTTAAAAACAGCAGGAAAATATTAAACTTTCCATGTACAAAGTTTGGATCATAAAATATGTTTTGTGGGGCTCTCACTGAAATGGGACACAACCTTCATGACACTCACAATTAGTTGCTAAGAGGCTCGATGTAACCCAGAAGGCAGAGAGTGGAGGAGCTGTCTACCGAGTGAGCTCTTGCTTCACAGAGCCCAGGTTCTGGCTGCTTCCCTCTCTGAGAATTCCGCTGGCATCTGGAACACGGGTTTAGAGTTCCCTCTGTCTATCTCATGTTTCTTTCTCTCCTTCTTAGGAATAAAGTAAGCTCACGGAAAATCTTACTTTTTGTTTCAGATGGAACCTGTTTCTTGTGTACCACCCTTTCATTTCCCACTACCCGTCGACCCCACCAATAAACAAACGAATATCCCCACTCAGGAGTCCAATGTAGAAAGGAGAAAAATTTCGTTTTGTAATGAAAACCTAAGGTGCTACTTACTGAGTGCCTTGGGTTGATGGCTTAGGAAAGGGCTTCCTCAGACTCCAAAAGATTTGTTCATGTTGGAGAAGCAGTTAACATTGATTTATCTCTGGTCATGAACAGACACGGTTCAAGCTGACACTTCCCATATGCTGTGTTTGTCTGTGCTGGCTGCTATACAAAGTGCCATAGGCTGGGTGGATTAAACAACAGGAATTTCTGTTCTCACAGCTCTGGAGCTGGACGTCTGGGATCCAGGTGTGGGCAGGGTTGGATCTCTTCTGAGGCTCTCTTCTTGACTTGTGGATGACCATCTCCTGCCTGTGTCTTCACACGTTCCTCCATGTGTGTCTGTGTCCTGATGTCCTCTTATAAGGATGCCAGTCAATATTGCTTTAGGGTTGCCCAATTGCCTCGTTTAATCTTAATTACCCCTTTTAAGGTCCTGTTTTGAAATACAGTCACATTGAGGTTGTGGGGGTTAGGACTTCAACATAAGAATTTTGTGGGGGACCAGGGGCAGTGGCTCATGCCACCCAACACTTTGGGAGACTGAGGCGGGTAGATCACCTAAGGTGAGGAGTTCGAGACCAGCCTGGCCAACATGGTGAAACCCGTCTCTACTAAAAATACAAGAAAAAGCCGGGCATGGTTGCGGGTGCCTATAATCCAGCTTATGCTGGAGGCTGAGGCAGAAGAATCGCTTGAACCTGGGAGGTAGAGGTTACAGTGAGGCAAGATCGCGCCTCTGCACTCCAGCCTGGGTGACAGAGTGAGACTCCATCTCAAAAAAAAATAAAAAGGAATTTTGGGGGAACACAATGATGTAGCCCATAGTGCCTATGTATGCATGTGTGTGCACATACACACATACACGCGCACACACACATGCACACGCGCACACACGCATGCGTACACACACGCATGCACACGCGCACACGCATGCATACACACACATGCACACGCGTGCACCCACATGCACACACACACACTCTCAGGCATACGCTCTGTACTTTTCTATAGGCCTCTTCCGGCTAAATTTTTAGTTTTAATCTGAGATAGAGCAAAGGCCCAGTGATTAGGTCTTGCGATGAAACGATTCCCAACAGAGACATATGAGGTGAGAACCCCATACACCTTCAGCGAAGCATCATTGGCCACGTGTCAGCTGTGGGGAGACCTGGCTGGCCCAGCACGCAGGCCAGTCTGTGTGTGGAATGGTCCCTGACAACTGGAGCAACCACTGTTGGTTCAGGGGCCCTCACGCTGCAATCAGCACCACCTCAGCTGGGAAGGACAGGGATGTGGTTTTAGGGAACTGATCCCCCAGGCTTCCATTCAGTCGGCAGCTCCAAATGGACACAGAAGCCTGTGAATCATGTGTGATGTGGCAGCCTTCCTGCTGCGCAGGCATCTGTGGTACCCTGGTTAAAGCCAGGACAATTCAGAGGCTGAGAGAAATGAAACCGAATCCCCAGGGGACTGAGGGAGCCCGTGGGCATCAGATGGAAGGAAAATGCCCCATGGCAGGAGTGGGAGTGGAGAGCATGAAATGCAGGCATGGCAATTTCCCCAGAATACTTTGGACTTCCCTGGACAATGACAATGCCACAGAGGACCCTGGGCATCCTGGGACACCAAGGAGCCTGCGCTTCCTCCTGGGCAGATGCAGGTTCTCATCTGTCGGCTCCTGGAGGTCTGCACTGGAGAGGAGAACATTTGGCACCTGGCATGACTCCCTGTGGAGCAGTCCCTGCCCTGCCCTGGGAGCTAATGGGTCTTTTCCACCTGCTGCAAAAATAGACTTGATTCAGATACCTCGTCCTGAGATTGGCTTACCCAGGCCCACACAGCCCCTCCAGGCAGACAAGACCCCTCACGCATTACCTCTGAATGAAACACAGGGTCCAGGCAGATGGAGTTCCAGGGAGAGTGGGGAAAACCTTGGAATCTTGCTTGACTGAGTGTGGATGGCCCCTTGGCCTGACTCAAGGCTTGAGGGAGATGACAGAGGGTTAATCGAGGATGCCAGGGCCCTCCATGTGGCTCTGCACTCAGGCTCTGCACCCTGTCTCTCCTGAGCCTGAGGCCACAGCCCTTCCCTGCACCATGAACCCCAGGTAGGAGGCTGTCGGCTCTCGACCCAGCTGGATCTGGGGTGACATTCAGCTTCAGAAGTCATGCTTTTCTCCCAGCCCTGTGGATCCCACTCAGCATCAGGTGGCTAGTGCAGGAAGCCCTCTGCCTTTGTTTCTCTTGGGCACCTGCTCAAAGTCCCTTTAAGTGCAAAGTCTTTATTCCTTGTTTCCTCCATCTCCACTTCCTCCCCCTGAAAAGAGCTGATGGCCAGTTGTCACTGGGACCCAGGAGAACCTCCTTCCTTCCCTCTCACCTGGGCTCTTTGTCCTGTGCCACACCTGTCCTGGTCTTTGTGAGGCATGGCCATCTCCACGCTGGGCTGATAGAAGTTCACCTCGCATACTTTGAGAGAGCTTGAGTCACCTCTAGTTGCCATTTCTAGCCTACCTCCCCACCACCCCTGAGAATGAAGGATGCTGGGACACTGCCCAGGTTCAGCATTCAGCACGACAGGCTATAGAAGCTAAGGCAAGGTTTACATTCACCATTCTGCACACATTCTTCTTTCAGCGGTGACTGCATATATCATTAGCTGTGTTCAGTAAGGGCCAAGCAAGACCAGAATCTCAGAGTCAAAGTTGAGCACAACACAGAGGCCGGAGCAGCACAAGGCAGGGGCTGGGGACAGGTGGGAAAATTGCTACCCGCTACCCAAGGCCACAGGTCATCCCAGTCAGATCCAGAGGCTGGAAGGGAGGAGTATAAGACTGTTTGTCTTAAATAAAGGGCAAGGGGCTAGAAAGCAAAGGTGGTGGGTGGGGAAGCTGTTTTAAATAGAGAGGCAGGGACACCTTTCTTGCAGTGGAACTTCTTTGGACCTGAGATGGAAATGAAATGAGGGAGCCCCACGGAGGTCTGAGGGGAGTGTTCCAAACAATGAGAACAGGATTGCAAAACTCCCGGGAAGTGGGCAAACTGGTGTGCCAGAATGAACCCAAGCAAGGTTCAGGGAAACCTCACTGAACTTCAGTTTTTTCATTCTGAAAACTGGAGCGATGAGACGTGAGAAGTAGAAATGATACATTGTATGTAGTGCATACGGAAGTTGACCCTCGGTAGTGGCCTCCATGACTGTCCCTACTCCAGGCACATGTTGTGGTGCTGATCTGTAAAGACATGTGAAGGTCTCCTCTGACTGTACCTTCCATGTGCGGTCATGGCCCTCCTCCTCTCACAACATTCCATGGCTCCCTTTTACCCAGATCAGCTCCATTGTTGGCTTCCGGGTCTTTCATTTCCTCCCCCACCAATCCCGCCAACTCCTCCCTCCATCCTTGTGATCCTTAGTCCAATCCTGAGCCTCTTTCTTGGGGTCTTTCTCAGGCACCCATTTACCTTCCACCTTGGGAGGTTGTGAATGACTTTTTTCTTTCTTTTTTTTTTTTTAATAAATTTTTTTTTACAGTGCTTATGTATTACTTTTAGTAATTACTTTTAAAAACCCAAAAAGGTCATTTTTAGTTAAAAAACGATACAGACACACATGCACAAACTGTTTATAATCATTTGTCCCCCAAGAATTTGAGGCCTCAACTGTAGAATTTAAGTCACTCAAGGAGACTCAGGCTGCAAGCCCCATTCAGTGACTGCTCTATGCCATGGATCTTTCTGTAAGCCGCATACATGTTTACCTAGGACATGGATGTTGGGACTTTCTAAGCCTGGCTAGTTTCTCAGTGGGGCACCTCAGGGTCCCAAGGATTGAGACTCCTGGGAGGCCAGGCCTTTCTGGCTTATTCTAAAGAAATTAGATCATAAGTGCACCTTGTTATTTTCAGGAGATGGGAAGCAACATGACAACCATGACCCTGCCTCGCATGTGTTGGACTTTGATTTTTCTTGTTACCATTTCATTTTCAGTTACCTGCAAGCTGTTTGAAGGCTGTGAGCCTTGTTACCTCAGCTGTCAAGGGCCAGGTAGAGTCCAGAATCAACACCCTGTTTCACTTGACTTTCAAACTAGAAGAGGAGCTCACAGCTAAGTTTCACCATGTAGGAGAAAAAGGAATTATATTGCATGTGAAGAACTGATACAGAACATCTTTGTGCTCCCAGAACTCCATTGCCTGTTCTTTGAGAGACTTCTGGTATCTGTTTGCTGGTTCTGCCCTTTGAGTAGAGTCTCTTTCTGGTCATTTCAAAACTGGATCACCTGACTCCAGGGCAGGGTGGAAGTGTCAGAGAACAACAAAGAGCTGGTTGCCCTCTCCTTCACTGGAGGAGAGCAGAGCAAAATGCTCAGAAAAAAAAAGCACTTTGTTTCTTCAACATTAGTATTTTGAATGTTTTGCAGCTAAGCTTCTTAGGTATAACTGCTGCTTCTCAACACTGAGGTGCTGTATTAGTCTGTTCTCATACTGCCTAATAAAGACATACCCGAGACTGGGTAATTTATAAAGGAAAGAGGTTTAATGGACTCACAGTTCCATATGACTGGGGAGGCCCCACAATCATGGCGGAAGATGAAGGAAGAGCAAAGTCTCGTTTTACATGGTGCCAGGCAAGAAGGCATGTGCAGGGAACTACCCTTTATAAAACCATCAGATCTTGTGAGACTTATTCACTATCATGAGAGCAGGGCAGGAAAAACCCACTGCCGTGATTCAGTTACCTCCCACTGGGTCCCTCCCATGGCACGTGGGGATTATTACAATTCAAGGTGAAATTTGGGTGGGGACACAGAGCCAAACCCTATCAGGTGGTATATTTAGTGTTACTCTTCTTCCACATCAGAACTTGACAGATGATTCAAGAACATTCCAACACAATCCTGAACCTCACTTGCTTCATCTGTAAAATGGGGATAATGCCTACTTTGCCGGGCCATTGTGAGGATTAAACGGATTCTGTGAGGTAAAGGAAGTCTATGTGAAGTCCTAGCACAGTTCTAGCATAGAGGATGCTGTAGAATGAGAAGGGTGAAGATGAGTCCACTGTAGCCTTACGGGGAGATCACTCTGAGGCAGGACCACACTTCATCAGAATCTGATTTCGTGTGGTTTGCCCACAAGGCAATTTTAATCCTGTGATTATTATGGGGTGGGGGGAAGTGAACTTCTGGTTGGAAATGTTACTGATTTACTTACCCATAAACAAAATCAGTTTAACCTTATGAAGGCAATTAAGGCTTCTGCTGGGGACTCCTTTGCTTCTGTAAACTGCAGGTGGTAACACCGCCCAGTCAGCCTTGATGGGGAAGAGGGAAAGGTGGCCGGGCCTTCCAGGGTGGCTCTCCCCACAGGAGCAGGACTGATGCCTACAAGTTTTCAGGGCTCTGAGGGCGGCAGGAACCCGGAAATCCAGGCTTCTAGGACCCCTGTGGCCATTTTCAGAAATGGAGCAGGTCCCCCAGGCATGAAGGGTACCTGGAGATTCAAGAATATGACTGCCCGTGGGCCTCTGTGACTTGAAAATATTATCGGGGCAAAACTTGTCATTCCTTATTCAGAGCTAAAGTGCTCATTGCACATACTCCTGGGAGAAATAACAGGACAGTCAGCTCTGACGTGACGGACACAGGCAGAAGTGATTTGTGGAAGTGGGCTTGGACAGAGGGAACAATTCTGGAGATTTAACCGGGAGAACAAAGAGCTGGAAGAAGGAGGTAGTGCAGAGGCCCTCAGAAGGGGAAGAACCTGGGGCCCCACAAAGACAGGCTTTCCTTCCTTCATGTTTTGCTTGGGACTGAACTTGCTTTCTCCTGTGTAGCTGATTCTCTGGTTTGTGTGCAGAAACACTGCCAACACTGCCATTTAAATAAGGATTTCAGGAAGTAAAAGGGAAAAAAATACTGGAGTGAGAATTTATGGTGCAGAGTATTTAATGATATTAAGATGCAGAGTGGCAATTTAAGACATTTTGCTGCCTCTCAGGGAGTTTTGTAGGTATACAGGCTAATTTTCAGAAGGGTTGCCGGGGGTGGGGGAGAAATCATTTGCCTACATACGGTAAGGTATAATCAC
The DNA here is from genome assembly GCF_007565055.1 of Rhinopithecus roxellana. Classification (NCBI taxonomy): domain Eukaryota; kingdom Metazoa; phylum Chordata; class Mammalia; order Primates; family Cercopithecidae; genus Rhinopithecus; species Rhinopithecus roxellana. Next base: position 2,668,669 of record NC_044565.1, read on the forward strand.
TAGTACCTTGGCATTTATTAGAATTTGGAAGAAAGATGGAAAAAAATCAGTCTACTTTATTGAAATCTTTTGCACAAATGTGACACAACCATTTTCTTTTTTTTTCCTCTCTTTTTTTTTTATTATACTTTAAGTTCTAGGGTACATGTGCACAATGTGCAGGTTTGTTACATATGTATACATGTGCCCTGTTGGTGTGCTGCACCCATTAACTCATCATTTACATTAGGTATATCTCCTAATGCTATCCCTCCCCCTACCCCCACCCTGCAACAGGCCCCAGTGTGTGGTGTTCCCCTTCCTGTGTCCAAGTGATCTCGTTCAATTCCCACCTATGAGTAAGAACATGTGGCGTTTGGTTTTTTGTAATTGGAATAGTTTGCCGAGAATGATGGTTTCCAGCTGCATCCATGTCCCTACAAAGGACGTGAACTCATCCTTTTTATGGCTGCATAATATTCCATGGTGTATATGTGCCACATTTTCTTAATCCAGTCTGTCACTGATGGACGTTTGGGTTGGTTCCAAGTCTTTGCTATTGTGAATAGATGATGCAACCATTTTCAAATAGTTTTTATTACCACCAAAACAATATTCATGAACTAAAAGCTAATGTAAAGAATCAAAATTCTTACAGTGGTTACTTTGACTAGGAGAAATAGGATTTTTTCCTCTTTTCAATTTTCTGTATATTTTTTAATTTTAAAGAAAATGTGAGTCTTGTATAGTGATAGGATCGCAAATTTAAAATGTGTGTGTGTGTGTTTTTTTCTTTTTTCTGCACTAGGGTTACATGATGGAAAATCAAATCTCAGGCTTAAGGTGTGACACAGATGTGTTTGCCACTTTTGAAGGTGACACTGTTGTTATGCTTCAGGTAAGATTCGGGAAATGTTTTCAAGATCAAGAGTTATCCAGAAGTCTGAAGTGTTTCATATGTTTTATCTTTATCTGATTGCCTTATTTAATTGGCAGGTGCTTTCCTGTGAGGTACTTGATATTTGTTGTAGCTGAACAGGGGATTAAATTATTTCTCTCTTAACTGATCTTTGACTTTGAATTATATCTTTTTGGTTTAAGAAAACCACTTATACATAGTGAGTCAGATTCTTCTACTGGGAAGGGCATTTTGAAAGAGTGTATAAGGCCCCAGAAGATGAACAAGTGAAAGACATGAAAACCCAATTTACAAAAGAACGACAATGGATCAGCCTCTTAATGATCAAGGAAATGCATGTTAGACTATTCTGCAATACTGTTTTTCTTTCTCAATCCAGTCGGCTCATGTTTTAAAGTATGTTGAAGTCCCTGTACTGGCACAGGGGCGTCCTCTTGCATGTTGCTGTTGAACCGTGTATAATTCTACTTCTGGGCTGTATTTTAAGATAACAGCCTGAAATACAGAAAACTTTAAGGCACAAACATTTTCACCAGTACATTATTTATTATAGCAATAATGTTGGAGTCCAAATTTTTAACAATAGGAAAATTGTTATACAGTATAAATCATGCTCTGGTCATTCAGTGGGGAATTATATAGCGTTTAAAATAGTGCTTTCAAAGAGTGCTATTTATAACCGAAATTTAAAACTCATGGTGAGTAAAAATGATACAAAAACATACAAGTCATGCATTGCTTAACAACAGGAACATATTCTGAGACATTTGTCATTAGGCCGTTTCATCGTTGTGTGAACTTCATAGAGTGCACTCACACAAACCTAGATGGCACAGCCTACTCCGCACCTAGGCTCTGTGGTGGAGCCTATTGCTCCCAGGCTGCACGCCTGTAGGGCATGAGACTGTATTGAATACCACAGGCTACTGCAACATAATTTTTATTTGTTTAATGATACATAATATTTTTACATATATAAGGGATACATGCGATATTTTGTTACATGCCTCCAGTGTGTAATGATCAAGCCAGAGTTCTTCGGGTGTCCATCACCTCGAGTATTTATCATTTCTATTTGTTGAGAACATTTCAAGTCCTCTCTTCTATGTATTTTGAAATATGCCATATATTGTTGTTAGCGATAGTCACTCTACTCTGCTATGGAACATTGTAACTTATTCCTTCCACCTGACTGTATATTTGTACTGATTGATCAACTTCTGTTCATCCCCCCTACCCACGCACACACCTTTCCCAGCCTCTGGTATCTATCATTCTACTCTTTACTGCTATGAGATCAACTTTTTTCGCTCCCAGGTATGAGTGAGAACATGCCATATTTGTGTTTCTGTGCCTGACTTATTTCACTTCACATAATGACCTCCAGTTCCATTCATGTAGCTGCAAATGAAATGCTTTCATTTTATATGGCCAAATAGTATTCTATTATATATATATGTGTGTATATATATGTGTGGGTGTGTATGTATATGTGTATATATATAATATTTTCTTTGTCCATTTCTTCATGTGATGGGTATTTAGGTTGATTCCACCTCTTTGCTATTGTGACTAGTGCTGCAATAAACATGTGGGTGCAGGTATACCTTTGATATATTGATTTATTTTTCCTTTGCATAAATACCCACTAGTGGGATTGCCGGATCATAGGGTAGTTCTATTTTTAGGTTTTTTTGTTTGTTTGTTTTTGTTTTTGAGAAACCTCCATACTGTTTTTTATAGTGGCTGTACTAATTTACCTTCCCACCAACAGTGCCTAACGCAATGTTTATGTTTAAGTATTTGCATTTGGAAGCACATCCAAGCATAGATAAGGTGATGTGTTATGTTATGACATCGTGATGGCAAAGATATCACTAGGTGATGGGAAATTTTTAGCTGGGGCACTTGACTGTATAAAGAATGTGATCATGATTTGGGGTTTTTTAAAAAGGACAATAGGGACTCCTGGCCTGCTAAGATAGAATAGCCCCTATTCCTCACAGATTTTCCTCTTCACAATTGAACTTCCTGGACAGAATACAACAGAAAGCATGGGAAGAGAAGACCCTGGAAGGGGAAGGAAGAAGGAGGCTGCCCAGGGACTTTGGGACTTGAAGAATGAAACAGCAATAAGGTCTCTGGATTTCCTTATTGTCTCCCATATATCCCAGACAGGGCACACGTCCCCTGGATCTCTAATAGGCACACACAAAATATGCTCCGGGACACACCTAATCCCCTAGCCTAAGGACTAGAAAGATGGTGGCCTGATGACCGAAAATCTTTTTGGTAATACCCATGCTACACCAGCCAGACACAACAAAAAAGCATAACCACTCTCCCCACCCCCGTTGACAATTTCAGCCTCACTGGGAGCTGATCTTCTACTGGATCCCTGACCTAAGGAAGCAGGCAGAAGCAGGGGTAGTACTCCTATCCCCCACCCAGTGGCCTTTGTGGGGCTGAGCAGGGAGCTCATCTTTTATCCCTGTCCTGGTGGAAACAGGTGGTGCTCAGATTCCCCACCAGAGTAGTGTCAGCAAGGCCTGGTGGCGAATCCACCCCCACTCAGCAACAGCAAGAACCAATGAGGTGGCTTAATGTGGAGCCCATCACTAGTGTGCTTCCGCTACCCACCCTGGGACCAGCAGGGGTCCAGCAGGGAGCTGAGTCTCTACTCCCATCTGACAACAATTAGACTAACCAGGAGGTGTGAGTAGGGACTAGTCACTACTCTGTGTTCTCCCCACCCCTGGTGTCAGTGGGCCCAGTGAGGAGCTGAAGCTCTACATCCACAAGACGACAAGAAACTGGATCAAGCAGCGTACAGCAGAGCCAGTGGACACTTTGACCTTTTCCCTCCCTGCCCCCTAAACCCCCAAAGGGGATTTAGTGGGGGAGGTGAGCCTCTAGCCTCAACTGGCATCAACAGAATGAAATAGGATGAAGTGGGGGAGTTAATATCCTTCTTCCTCCTCCCCTGTTGTAGCAAGAACCAGTAAGCAGCAGAGCCTTCACCTCATCCAGCATCAGTGAGGCACAATGACGTGGTGGGAAATGGGGGTAGTTGGCCCTGTGCTTCCCCACTCCCTTCCCTGATGTCAGCAGGGCCAAGAGGAACTGAATTTGCCCCCCACCTGTCTCCAACAAGGCAGCGTGAGTCAGCGCTCCTTTTTCCCCAGCATGGTGTCAGTGGGACCCAGCAGGAAAGTGAACATATACCCATCAGGACCTTTTGCTACACTTCAAGATTAAATATCATCTCATAATATCATATCTAAATACACTGGGTACAACAGAACATCACTTGTTATAAAAGAACCAGGAAAACCACAACTTGAATGAGAAAGTCAATAGATGCTGATACCAAGGAGAATCCAATGTTGGAATTATCTGATAAGGATTTTAAAATATCCACCATAAAAGTGCTTCAAAGGTGCACAAAACTGCTACAAATACTCTTAAAACAAAATTTTAAAATAGAAAAAAAATATAAGCAAATAAAAGGGTACCAAATTCAAATGATAGGGTTAAAAATATAATGCAACAAACTTGCAGTCTGACCCCAATAATAGATATGATAGAGGGTGGAATCAGTGAATTTGAGGCCAGATCAACAGAATTTGCCCAATCTGAACAACAGAGAAGAAGAACATGAACAGAATCATAGGGATTAGTGGAACAATAACAAAAGAGCTAGCATTTGCATTATCAGAGTCTCAGAAGGAGAGAAGTGTGTTGCTCAATGTATGTAAAGGAAATACTTCAGACAATTATATTTAAAAAGTGAGGAGGGCAAAGAGACCTAAATGGAGGTAAGGTTTCTACACTTCACTCCAAGTAGTAAAACATTAATATCACTAGACTGTGATGAGATATATCACAAGTATTTACATGTAAATAATAAGACTATACAATGTGATATTGTGATGTTCTGGGGGAAAACCTGATAGAAATGAAAGGAGAAATAGACAAATCAACAATTATAGTTGGAGATTTCAACACATTTATTTCAATGGTTAACAAAACTACTAGACAGCAAATCAGAAAGGATAAGAAAGAACTGAAAAACAGGTGCTGCTGGGCCTGCAGGTCTCTGTTGAGCAGCGGAAGCGGGTCTCTGTTCCGCAGGATGGGGTTTGTTAGAGCTGTTAAGAACAAGGCCTACTTTAAGAGATACCAAGTGAAATTTAGACGACGACTTGAGGGTAAAACCAATTACTATGCTCAGAAATGCTTGGTGATACAGGATAAAAATAAATACAACATACCCAAATACAGGATAGTAGTTCATGTAATAGAGATATCATTTGTCAGATTGCTTATGCCCGTATAGAGGGGAATATGATAGTTTGTGCAGCATATGCACACAAACTGCCAAAATATGGTGTGAAGGTTGGCCTGACAAGTTATGCTGCAGTGTATTGTACTGGCCTGCTGCTGGCCCGCGGGCTTCTCAATAGGTTTAGCATGGACAACATCTATGAAGGCCAAGTGTAGGTGACAGGCAATGAATACAATGTGGAAAGCATTGATGGTCAGCCAGGTGCCTTTACCTGCTATTTAGATGCAGGCCTTGCCAGAACTGTCACTGGCAATAAAATTTTTGGCTTCCTGAAGGGAGCTGTGGATGGAGGCTGGTCTGTCCCTCACAGTACCAAATGATTCCCTGGTTATGATTTTGAAAGCAGGGAATTTAATGCAGAAGTATACCGGAAGCACATCACGGGCCAGAATGTTGCAGATTACATGCGCTACTTAATGGAAGAAGATGAAGATGCTTACAAGAAACAGTTCTCTCAATACATAAAGAACAGCGTAACTCCAAACATGATGGAGGAGATGTATAAGAAAGCTCATGCTGCTATACATGAGAATCCAGTCTATGAAAAGAAGCCCAAGAAAGAAGTTAAAAAGAAGAGGTGGAACCGTCCCAAAATGTCCCTTGCTCAGAAGAAAGATCGGGTAGCTCAAAAGTAGGCAAACTTCCTCAGAGCTCAGGAGCGGGCTGCTGAGAGCTAAACCAAACAATTTTCTATGAAGATTTTTCAGATAAAGACAATAAACTTATGGACAGCAAAAAAAAAAAAAAAAAAAAAAGGGACTGAAAAATGTAATCAAGCAACAAGATTTAATGAAAATGGATGGAACACTCCATTCAGCAGGAGGAGCATGCATGTTTTTCAAGCATTGGTGGAACTTTCTTCAAGATGGACTATCTCCTGGGCCATTAAAAAAAAACTCAGCCAATTTAAAAGAATTAAAAAGATATAGAATATGTTTTCTTATCATAATAGAATGAAGTGAGAAATCAAGAACAGAAAGAAAAGAAGAATATTTGTAAATACTTGGAAATGAAGCAACATACTTCAACTAATCCATAGGTTAAATAGGAAATTTTAATGGAACGTTAAAAAGACATAGAGATGAGTGAGCATGAACACACAACACATCAAAGTGTATGGGATGCAGATAAAATAGTACTGAAAGGAAAATTCATAGTACTAAATGCTTATTTTAGAAAAGAGGAAAGGTCTCAAGTCATTCACCTAAATCCCTACCTCAAGAACATTGAAAGGGAAGAGCAAAATAAGTAGAAACCAAACAGAAGAAAGGAAATAATAAAGTTAAGATTATACATTAATAAAATTGAAGCCAGGAGAACAATAGAGAAAATCCATGAAACAAAAAGCTGGCTCTGAAAAGAATCACCAAAGTTGATAACCTCTAGCAAGATTGACAAAGTTAAAAATTAAGAAGGTTCAAATCACCAGTATCAGGACTGAAACAGAAGATATATCTAGAGATCATGCCTCCATTAAAAAATAGTGAGGTTGCCAGGCATGGTGGCTCACACCTCTAAATCCCAGCAATTTGGGAGGCTGAGGCAGGCAGATTACCTGAGGTCAGAAGTTCGAGACCAGCCTGGGCAACATTAAACCCCATCTCTACTAAAAATACAAAAATTAGCCGGGTATGATGGTGCACATCTGTAATCCCAGCTTCTCGGGAAGCTGAGGAAAGAGAATCACTTGAACTTGGGGCGCAGAGGCTGCAGTGAGCCAAGATTGTGCCACTGCATTCCAGCCTGGGTGACAGAGTGAGACTTTGTCTCCAAAAAAAAGGAGGGAATACTAGAAAATAGCTTTACATTGATAAATTTGGCAACTTAGAAGAAATGGACCAGTTCCTCAAAAACTAGAAACTGTCTGACTCAACAAAGTTGAAACAGACAAACTGAATTGTCCTATAATCTTCAAGAAAGTGAACCCTTCATAATAATATGAAAGCTCCTGAAAAATAAATCTCCTGGCCTTGTAGCCTTGGAGAATTCTATTTACCATTTAAAGAAGAATGTTACTCTCTCCTCTTCTATTTTCAGAAAATTCTATTTCCAGAAAATAGAAGAGGAGAGGGTACTCCTTGATCATTTTAGAAGGCTAGTATTACTCTGATACTAAAAGTAGACAAAGATAGAAGAAAAAAAGAGTAAAGCTACATGATAGTAGCACTCATGAATGTAGATACAGAAATCTTCAACAAAATATTAACAAATTGAATCGATAATGTACAAAATGAATTACATGTGGCAACCTAATGGAATTTATCTCTAATATGCAAGTATGCTTCAACATTCAAAAGTCAATCAAATGCAATCCACCACATCAACAGACCAAAGGAGAAAAGGTCACATGATCATGTCAGTTAACACAGAAAAAGCATTTGACAAAATCCAACAACAATTCATGATAAAAACTCAGCAAACTAGGAAAGAAGAGAATTTCCTCAACTTGAAAAAAAGAGTCTACAAAAATTATAGCTAACATCATGCTTAACAGTGGAACATTGAATACTGTTCCCCCAAGATTAGGAAAAAGGCAAGAATGTCCATTGTTATTCAACTAGTGCCAAAAGTTTTAGCAGTGCAATAAGGCAATAAAAATAAATTAAAACATAGAGATTAGAAGGGAAGAAAAAATCTGTAGCTTTCTGACAAAGTTGCAAAAGCAATCCAGTGGAGGAAAGATGGCCTTTTAAGCAAGTAGAGGTGGAGTAATTGGACATCCACAGGCAATAAACTGAACCTCAACCTAAGTCTCACACATTATAAAGAGATCTAACTCAAAATGAATTACTTAAATATAAAATGTAAAATGATAAAGCTTTTAGAAAAAAGGATAAAATCCTTGAGACCTAGGGATAGGGAAGAAGTTCTTAGGGTTGACATCAAAAGCACATTTCATAAAAGGAAAAATTGGTAAGCTGGATTTCATGAAAACTAAAATTTTTTGTTCTATGAAATACCATGTGAAGAGAATGAAAAGATAAGCTACAGACAGGAAGAATATATTTTCAAATGACACCTCCAACAAAGGACTTGAGTCTAGAATATATAAAGAACTCTCAAAACTCAGCAGTGAAAAACAAACAATCCAATTAGAAAGTGGTCAAAAAACATCAACAGACATTTCACTGAAGAGGATATACCCATGGCAAATAAGCACATGAAAATAGGTACATCATTGTAGCCATTATGGAAATGCAAATCAAACCTCCTATGAGATGTTACTACATTTCTAGTAGAATGGCTGAAATAAATATTAATAACATGAAAATGGAATAATCTTTGTAGATTGCACCAACACTGTTTTCCTGGTTGGGGTGCCATTAAATGTTGTGTAAAGTGTTACCACTGGGAGAAAACGGATAAAGGGTGCATAGGATCTCTCTGAATTATTTATTTCTTATGCTTCATTGCTATAGTTACATTCATGCAAATGCTACAATTACATTTAAAGAATTTTTTTAAAAGGTATAAAACAAAAACCTATGCATGAGTAAGTTTAGAAAGAAATAGAGCAAAATATTGATATCTCTATGTTGTAAGTGGTCTTGACGATTAAAAAAGAACATTCTTTCCATTGTTATTTATCTTAAAAAAGTGTATTAGAATGAGGACTGGCGGCACGGTATTTAGTGGCAGCTCCCCATTCCCTCTTAGCTTTTAGCAATATCTATAGGAGAGTAGCTTATTTGGGGGAGAATTGAGACTTACAATTTAACTTGGGCTAGATTAAAAATTGTCTGTTTTTTGTCTCCCTCCTGTTTAAATGTTGCATCAAAAAGTCTTCTTAAGAATATTCAGTAATTCAGACGTTACACTAATTCACATTCTCCATCTCAGCTTGTGATCCAAGTGAGGTTTTTTGACAACTTGCTCTTTGGGAGTATATTTTAAACATAAGCATGTGATTCAACAGCACTTGACCCTGAAGTTGTGATTTAGTGCTTTTAATTGCAAGCTCTAGCTTGTGAGCATTATGGAAAGGCTGTTTAGTGTGTTATGGGAATGGTCACAATTTCTAACTGAACTCAAGTGGAAGCATGGGGAAAAATGGACTCCTTGTTGTTTATCACGTAAGTGGGAGCATGGAACATGAAATGAGGAACTCTGAACCGTGAACAGCAGGAACGTGCAGGGATGCTGGGCTGCAGGGAGGCTGAGCACCTGGTTGGGAGAATGAACATCATCAGCATAGAAAGCCGGGCACCCTGTGCACTAAGAACACACACAAGTGCTTCAAGGCCTAGGCTGGGGAAGGAACCAGGGCATAGTCCAGTTTCACAGTCTGCTAAGAAAGAGATCACCAGAGACCTTAAGTCCAGACTGTAAGCCTTGTTTTGACCAATTTGCCAGACAGATATCTTCCAGACACATACTGGAAAAATGCTACCTCAAGCGATGATCCAGCTGGAAACACTTCTTGTATAAGTGGGGTGTGTCAAGGGTCCCCAAGATCACCCCCAGGATTGATGATTCACTAGGAGAACTCACAGGACTTGAGGTATACTTATATTCATGGCTATGATTTATTACAGCAAAATCATATGTAAAAAATACATATATATGCACACACGCATCTCTCTCTCTCTCTCTCTCTCTCTCTCTCTCTCTCACACACACACACACACACACACACACAAACACACACTCTCACACACACACAAAATGCAAGGTCAGCAAAGGAAAAAGGCACATGGGCTGAAGTCCAGAGGAAACCAGAAACAAGTTTCCAAGAGTCCTCTCTCAATGGAGTCATGCAGGACATGCTTAATTCTCCCAGCAACAAATTGTGACAATGCATGTGAAATGTTTACCAGGGAAACTCAGTAGAGACTCAGTGTCCATGGTTTTTATTGGGGCCTGGTCATGTAGACTCCCTCTGCCTAGCACATATCAATGCAGACTTTCAGAAGAAAGCACATGTTCAGCACAAACCACATTGTGTGCTCAAACGGTTTGGCACAGTGAGCCACCCTTATCAGTCAAGGAATGGTAGGAATCTTCCCAAACCCAGGTTCCCAGATGCAGTCTCAGGATAGCAGTCTCAGGCCTTTCATGTTAACTTTATTTTGCACATCGTGTCATAAGATAAAGTATATGCCCTTCCTGATTGGCATTAGTGCCCTTCCCTCTTCAAGGTCAAATAACTAGAATAAATAAAAACCAGGAATAAGTAAATGACAATGTCAATGACATTGACAGTGGGAGAGAGGCCATCAGATGACCAAGTATTTTTATTACTTTCTGGAGAATGCAAAGCATGGAATGAAATTGACAGGCCAACCTGCTACAGCTTGAATGTTTTTGTCTCTCCATGATTAATGTAACAAAACCTACCAAGGTGATGGTATTAGGAGGTGGGGCCTTTGAGAGGTGATTAGGTCACAATCACTCTGCCCTCATGGGTGGGCTTAGCGCCTTGTCAAAGAGAGCTTCCTTGCCTCTTACACCATATGCAGACCCAGCAAGAACGTGCCATCTGTGAACAAGGAAGTGAGCCCTCAGCAGACACTGAATCTACCACTACCTTGATCTTGGACTTCCCAGACCCCAGAACTGTGAGAAATCAATTTCTGTTGTTTATAAGCCACCCAATTTATGGTATTTTGTTATAGCAGCCTGAGCTGACTAAGACACAAGCTGAGTGGACACAACTGGAGGTGGGGGTTGTTTCTTCTGGATGACCCTGGAGAGACAATGGGTCTTAAGGATTGAGAGCAGGAGAGGAATTCAGGCGGAGAGTCATGCATTTCCATGAAGGCCTGTTTAATAGCAGGACACCCAGTTCCCCACAGCAGAGCACCTGACTGCAGTAATAGCATCTGCCACAGCTCCAGAAACCTTCTCTGGGAAGAAAACTTAACAGCCTGGCCAGGCAGTGCTTGGTCCCTTGGGGTGAGAGACCGAGACCCCTGAATACATAGCTTAGTGCTGGGGAGGGTCAGCCTGCTTGTTTGCCATCAGTCAGCACTGCCTCATAGGAAACCTGCCAGGTGACTGCCCTGCGTTGGACCCAGAGTTTTCTGCTGCTGGGCATCCAGGGGTGATGCCTCCACAGTGATGGGAGGTGGTGCTGGCTGCCTGTACTGGTCCACTCAGGCTTCCACTTGTATGTTGGAATCTCCCCATTTGGGGGAGGCCACCCTTCTTTGGGCTGTATCCTGCTTTGATTCTCCTTGTTGAAGTAGAGATGGAAATTTCAGGAGACATAGGGGTGAAACTGGCCAGTGAGTTTCACAATATTCTGATATTACCTACAGCGCTTTCAGCTTTCTACCAGAAGGTAAAACTTTCGAGATCCTGAAGGTGCTAGGTTGCTGTCCCATGATTGAGGGGATGTGCTGTGGCATTTCTGCAGGCTTTACATGTTTCCCTTTAAGCAAGATGGAAAGTTTTCTGACCCTTTTATTATTTGCCAGGGCAGAGGTTGTAGCCCCTTGGTGAAATTTAATTATACCCTCCACCAAATCCAATTACTACCCACACCCATGAAATCCCATTATAACTTTCTTTTGCTTCATTAGAGATACACCAAGACAGGTCCCTTCCTAATCCATCATGGCAGATTCCCTAAAGAATGTTAGTTAGAGATTTTGCATATATTGTTCATTACTTCGCAGTGCAAATATGCAAAAATGCAAATGACCTACCATTAACTTTCTTAAAGACCAGGAAGGGGTGTCCTCTTCCTGACTGGTCTGGGTGGCTTCTGTTGCAGAGACCTCTGTCTTGGAACTGCCCATGGCAAGATGTGTGCCTGCTGATGGGAAGCCTGGCAGTAATACCATCAAGCCTTATGTCCAGAAGAGCACAAAATGTTTCTCCAATCAGAAGGGAGCATTGGGTTGTTTTGGTACCGGGCTGTGGCGGGTGGCCAAGAGAACAAAACTCCTTTTGTACTTTTTCCGTGCTTAAAACACTAGACTCAACTGAGATGTAGTTTGGGGTAGGACAGACCTTTCCTGCAGGGGTTGGGGAACCCAGCTGTTCTTCCCCTGCAGGAATGCCTGAGCCATGCTGTGGGGGAGGCCGGCTGATGTGTGCTGGGTACCGGTGGTGGGGCATCAGTCCAGTGTGGTTTCTATCAAATTTGAACTGAGGAAGAAAATAAAAGAGACCAAGCACATATCTGTTTTACTCTAAGAAAGCTGATTCCTTAGGAATTTCAGACCGCCGAGGGTATTTTCCTAAGGATAATCAGAGAATTAACAATCAAGCAACATCAAATTTTTTTGTTTTGTTTTTATTTTCAACTTTTACAATAAAAAATTTCAAACAAATTTCAAGACAGAAGTTGAAAGACTAGTACAATAAATGTCTGGGCACACCGTCCACCTGGTTTCATTACATGTTAACACTTTGCCATATTAAAATTTCTCTTTTTTACCCTCTATGCATATGTTTGTGCGTGTGTGTGTGTGTGCATGAAATCGTTTGAGAGTAAGTTGCAGACATCAAAACACTTCATCCCTAAGAGCTTCAATGTTCATTTTCTAAAAATAAGGATCTTTTCTTATAAAATTATAATAACCATCATCATACCTAAAAAATTAGAAGTGATCTCACAGTATTATCTAAAAAAATTTAAAGAAAAATCAACAGCATGAAAAAGAAGGAGCAAGATGAACAAACATAACAACAGGCACTGGAGGAAGCACAATAGAGAAACAAAAACGAATTAGTAACCCTAGGGATGTGTGGCCACATTGCATCCATAGAGCAAGAACAGCCTGCTATGAAATACAAGCATTCAGAGATCCGTAAGTGACGGGAAAATTAAATATATACATTTACAAAAAAAAAAAAATCCAATATAAGGACTAAAGAACAAATTTGAGAAAACTTCCCAGAATGAAGATCAGAAAGACAAAAAAAGGGGGAGTCGGATTAAAGGGAAATTTCCATTCCATCCATTTTTGATGGATAATCAGTGTAAAATCTGTAACATTTCCAAGAAAGGGATTGGAGAATATAGAAAGGCAGGTAAATCAGAGAAATAGAAGAAAATTCTCAAGATCTGAAGAAAGGCAAAAAAGTCTGGAGGTTGGCAGGACCCATTGGAAAAGACTAGAGCCTGAAAACAACCTGGAGAGTTTCAGAACATCAAGCAAGGGCAAAGAAAGGCCTCAAAACCCTCAAGCTGAAAACACGTGGGATTATTTACTAAGGCCTAAGAGTCAGATTGACCACAGACCTCTCAAGCAGCACTGAAGGATGCAACAGCTTCTCAACTGTAATGTACCCATACATCCTTGGATATCTTGTTCAACTTCAGATTCTGGGGTGGGGGAATTCTGTATTTCCAGCAATCTCTTAGGTGATATTATGGCTCCTGGTCTATGGATCACACTGAGTGGCAAGGGCCTACAGGTCTAGAATAAAATAGAATAATACTTTAAAGTTCTGAAGAAGGTTGCTTTGAATGTAAAATTTCACAGTTAGCCAAATTATTGATCAAGTATGAGGCAAGATAAAGGCAGATACTCAAATGCACGGTAAGTTCACTTGCCGTGCATTTTCGGAAAAATGTTACTTGTGGATGAACTGCAGAAAAGCATTCAAGAAATGAAGAATTTAAAAGACATGGATCCTTTCTGGAGCGAACCCAAGTGGAGTATGTGTGAAGAAATACCTGGATGGTAGTGACGTGACAAGCCCAGAAAACAACTAGTCCAAATTTGAACAGGAAGTCAGAAGGGTCAAAAGACTGACTTTAAGAAGGAAACAATTTCTGTTCAACAAAAAGAAGCAGGAAGATTCTAGTGATATGATAGAAAAGGCATGTTTCTTCTTGAAACAAGAGAAAGAAGAGTCCATTAAGACTTCAGGAAAAACAAAAGCACTCAAGAAAAGCATGCTCCAACTACGAGCAAACTAAAGCATGACATGAGAATGTATTTGACCTTCACACAGGGAAGCTTCCCCTTCTAGGAGAACAAAAACTACTTAAAAATGGTTATTTCTGGAGTGAGTTATTAAAGGTAAAAGATTGGGTAGGAGATTTTTGCTTTTTATTTAAGACTATTTAATAGGGCTTTTAATTTTTAGAGATCAAGTATTTTAAAACCATTAAAAAATATTATCTCCCTTTGATACAAAATGTTGGGGAGGGAAGAAAAGGAATGAAGAGTGACAAAGAAAGGAAGGGCTTTTCAAGAGAACAGACCAACTCATGATACACGCAAGCCCACCCCATCCTCCAACTAACAACCCTCTTTACTCCCACGACTGGGAAGTATTCCAGATTATTCCCCCAGACAAGCAGGACATCAAGTGTTAGAATGAGACCCTGAGACCCGCCTGTGTAAGGCGGTGGGTGCGGACTGAACCTTGGGCTGAAGAACTTGGACTCCTTCTGCTCCAGGAAGGAACCACATAGTGGACCTGAAAGAACATTCTCACCAAAGCCCTAGCCCTCTGGCTGTAGGGTGAGCCCCACGGATTAGCAGGTGAAGATGTCGAGATGCCAGTGGAGAAAGTACAGATACCCCTAACGTCAGAGGTGGGGGCTGGGTCCACCCAATTGCGTGACATGAAGCATCAATTTTAAGGCTTGTGACTTGAATGGCAGCAGCAGGGGCTGTAGGAGTGGCTGGTGCAGGAGTGACAGGGCTGTGGGTAACAACTCTGCTTTCCTGGAAGAGTGCCTGCCTTCCTCTTCTGAGGGCCTCCTGAAGAGAGAGAGCAAGTGGAGGGCTGAGGGCCTCACCCAGCAGAACCAGGGCAAACAGTTCAATGGACCTTCCCTGAAACCTGCAGACAGGGACTTACGTCCAGAATCACCTCTGATGATGGCAGAAGGAAAAACTACAGGGAGGTATAGAGGTGTGTGAAATGGGGCCAGACAGGCAGGCAGAGGCCTGGCAGGTGAAGGCTGTCAAGGCCTTGGGGGATGATGGGGGTGGGGGGGGGCAGCCAAGCGTGGGCCTGGGCCCAAGTTCTCATCCTGGAGGGGGATGGTGGTGCCCAGGCCAGGGTGGCGGCATTGGAAATGAAGTGTGGAGGGGGGCTGGAAGATCAGTTTGAGGGACAGAATTGATACAATGCATTCCCAAAACGTGAGCATTCTATTTTGGGGATGTGGAAGAACTTTGGAGTGATTTTAGAAAAGAGGACCAAGGTAGTTAGAACAGACAAGTTCTGTTTTTCTCTTTCCAAATCCATTGACCCATACACAAAGCTGGCACTAATTTTTCGAAACCAGATGTAGCAGCATCTAAATATTTACATTTTTCCCCATCAGGACTCCATGTGTGAGATTCTGGAGAAAAGGGAGCCTTCTGGATCTGGGGCCTTTGTCTTTTCTTCTCTGCTCCCCAGAATTTGATTTTAATGTAGTTTTTCAAATTGGGGACTATGAGTTCTTGACAGAATGTGTTAATTTTGTGTCTTAATTTTGATGATCATCTAAACAGATATAGTCCAAGCAGTATACACAGATCATCAGGATAACAACCACATAACCAGAGATTGCCGTGGGGATTCTGGCCTTTGTCTTGCACTGCTAAGCCCTTCAGCACCAGAGAACACCTTCTTGATCACCAGGAACCAATGAGGAAAGAACAGATGTGGGTTTTCTATGATTAAAACATGTGTTTAGTGGAGGCCAAAGATTGGTATGATGTGTTTGCTGCTTGAAGAGGTATCTTAGTCCATGTCTTCTTCTGTAACAGAATACCACTAAGTCATTGATAAAGAACAGACATTTATTTCTCACAGTTCTGGAGGCTGGGGAGTCCAAGATCAAGATGCTGGCCTCTGGTGAGAGCTACTCTCTGCTTCCAATATGGCGCCTTGAATGTTGTGTCCTCACATGGCAGAAGGCAGAAGGGGAGAAAGGGGGGAACTCACTCCATCAAGCCCTTTTCTAAAGGCATCTAATCCCACCCACAAGGGAGGAGCCCTCATGGCCTAATCACCCCCGAATACCTCCACCTTTTAATACTCTTACATTGGCAATACCTAAATTTTGGAGGAGACACATTCAAACCATAGCAGAGAGTTTTACAGCTCACAGAGAAGTATGGCAGAGGGATCTCTGCCCAGTCCTCAGAGGTGTGGGCATAACTCCCCCAAAGGAACTGGCACAGGCTTGAAAAAAACAAGTTCATGCTGCAAAACACTGTCTGTCACATGTGATTAGGGCTGTTGATTTGAATCTTATTGGTTTTGTAGTTTTGCTTGTATTTAATTTCATAGTCTAGAGTTGAACAAGAGCTATAAACATAAGGTGTTTATATCTAGTTTTATGTTTGAGCATGTTTGAGTAACGTTATAATTTGAAACAACTTAAATCAACATTGGGGGTTAAGGAGAATTGTTTTTCTTTCAGAAAGGGTTTGCATGGTACTCAAGTTGTAACAAACTAAGTAGGATTTCTTTTTTAACATTCTGCCCATTGCCATTTCATTCTTCATTTTGTCACAGATTTAAGACAAGTTACTTTCTCTTTTCAATTGAAAAAAATTCCACAAGTAACATGTATTCCGATGACACTGGATGGTTTGTTGTTGTCATCCGGGGCTTGGGTTTCGGGAGGGGCTGACACACGCATGCACTATGAGGAAGCTTGCTGGAAATGAGGGCGATATGGGGGTGAGTGGGGGTTAGAGGGAGGCCAGGGGAGGTGAGAATGGGATGGGAAAACACTTGGGAACAGCAGCCAGCCCTGCACTAGGGAAGGTGGGCACATTTGCTTCCTGGAGTTCGGGTTAGCAGTCAGGACACGTTTGTCTGCGTGTAATAAATGCCCATGTAAAGTGGCTGAAACCATAAGAACACCAACCATGCGCCTTGGTGACCCCACAGCTGGGGCCTGTCTGCCCTGGAGTCCCTTGCTTCTGTCCAGCGTCCAGTTCCACTGACACTGGAGTGATTTCTGGGTCGTCTCATCAGTGTCTTAAAACAGCTGCCACAATTCTGGGGAAGACAGCACGAGGGAAAACCTTCCCCAGAAACCTTCAGCTGAATTCCTCATAGGTCCCATTGGCCAGGGCAGTGCCCGTGGCCCAGCTGTATGAAAAATGGCATTTTCTACCTCCTTAGTGAGAAATTCAGGCCAGAATGAAGTCTGTATGGGGTGTGAGGGCCGCGGCTGCCTGCAGGAATAGTGTGCTCCTGAGCTGGACTCCACTGGGCCGGCTACAGATGGTGATGGGAAGAGCACAGGGGGTGCAGGGCAGGGGTACACTCCCAGGCTCTTTGTACCATGTGCATGGGACCCTTGGACTAGGCCCACAACAGGGATCAGCAGATCAATCACCTTCAAGGCCAGGCAGTTACCTTAATAACTGCAGCAGACCCCGAGGGACTCAGAGCACCAGGGGGACTGGAGCACACGGAGGGCCTTTGCGCCTTTCCAAGGGGGCTGTAACCTCTCCTCAGCTCCCACTGACCATTGCGTTGGGGGAACATTGGTTCAGGCTGTGCAGAAATTCTAAGTTTTCAACAGAAGGTAAGCACATAATTTGTTTTTAATGTGAAATGGCCATGGGGGTTGTGAAGGGTGTGTCTAACAAAACCCGTCTATGGCATGGGGTGAGCAACAGAGCCTTGCACACAATAGGCTGCAAAGGAGGGAGCTCTGGAGGAAGAATGCACGCTTAGGCCAGGGCGGCCTCATGGCCAAATAGCCCAGGCTCTGTTTCACCCACACTGAGGAACTGTGAAATCCTGGGCTTAGCCCCTCTGAGAGTTACAGCCCTCACCTGTAAAACCGGGACCATCACCTGTACCTTGTAGGACTCTTACAGTTACTCCTGTAGAGCACTCGGCACACAGTAGGGGCTCAATTAAGGCTGTGCTGTGGCTATTAGAATAAGCTGTGGGTTCTGCATTTGGTGATGGTTTGGTTGCCAGACACCAGGGCTCACACCCCTACTGTGGCATGAAGTAGCCTGGGCAAGTTCCAGGTAGGAGAGCCAAAATGTGTCCAGGGGACTGATGTGATGTGGCGCAGATGTGTGGGATGGGAAACGAAGGGAAGAAGAGACACCAAGAAGGGAGAAAGGGACTGGAAGAGCTCCCGGTTCCTGTCTACTATGGCACAGCAAACCACCCCAAACTTCCTAACTTAGGGGCACACAACCACAACCACCATGTTGGGCCTGTGGACTCTGCTTTGGCACAGAAATTGTAACCGGAAATCGCAGAAGTGGCTCATCTGGCAGCCTCCTGGGTCTCCATACCAGGCTCCGGATGCTGACACTGTCACTCAGTTTCCCAAAGCGCCTGGATAAAGGCAGCTCTTCAGACAGCAGCCAAGGCCTGGTGTCTAGCCCTGCCCCGCCCCTTCCTGCCACACACCCTGGCCGTCCAGGCTTCTCCAGGCTGCTGTGTCTCTAAAGGCGCTCTGCCGGCAGCTCTGAAAGCCTTTGTTGCTGCTACCATTCCTTTTCTGATTCAGAATTTATGTCAAGTGTGAGTGCGCAGTCCCTCTCTGTGTCCACTGAGCTTTGAGTTCACCTGTCATCTCATCACATGATCCTGACAGTCTGTCTGCTCTTGCCCCTCCCCCAGCACATCAGGGGTTCCTGCATTCTTTTTGAATCCCCAGTGACTAAACAGAGCCTGGCATACAGTAGGTGCTGCTTAGGTGTGGAATTATTGAAAGCATGGACTCTTGGCTTGGTGTAGTGGCTTACGCCTGTAATCCCAGCACGTTGGGAGGCTGAGGCTGGTGGATCACTTGAGGTCAGGAGTTCGAGACCAGCCAGGCCAACATGGTGAAACCCCATCTCTACTAAAATACAAAAATTAGGTGTGGTGGTGGGTGCCTGTAGTCCCAGCTACTCGGGAAGCTGAGGCAGGAGAATCGCTTGAACCTGGGAGGCAGAGGTTGCAGTGAACCGAGATCGCACCACTGCACTCTAGCCTGGACGACAGAGTGAAACTCCATCTGAAAGCATGGACTCTGTGTTGAAGTCCTCAGCACCACTACTTCTTGGCTATGTGACCCTGGCAACTGGCTGAACCTCTCTAGGCCTTGGTTGTCTTATGTGGACAATGGGATGAGTGATTCCATGAACTACCCAAAGTTGTCATGAAGATTAAATTAGGTATTCCATCTAAAGAGTTTGGAACAGAGCTTAAGTTTGGAGCAAAGCTTAGCCTTAGTAGACAGATGCTCAAAGAAAATGAGTAGTTGCTACTATTAGGTGTTGTATAAATGAATGAACATGTGAATGAAGCTCATTCGTTCTTTAAGGCTCAGGTCAAAAGCTCTCCTGTTCCATAAAGCTTTCCCCAGTCCTCATAGTAAAGGGATCCACTTTGAACTTGCTGTGCTTCTGTACCCGTCGTGTTCTTTACAGATCCCTCTGAGTATAGTCGTGTGTGCATAGGCTGATCTCTCTGTCTGCACTGGAAGACCCCGGGAGACAGCTGTATCTTATTCATCCTTTTAGTGTTCCCTATACTCAATATAAACAGTAGGTGCCTTGTACATAGTAAGTGCTCCATAAATGTGGCTGGAAGGAAGGAGGCAAACCGGAAAGGGGAAACCACTTTATAGCTAACTGGAAAGAGACACTAAGAAGATAAGTTAAACTTGGTCCAGATTGAACTGAAAACAACAACAAAACTAACCACTTTTAAGTTCGATTGAATTGTGCATGTTTTCTTGCTGGGCCTAAATCACTGCTTCAGATCCATCCATCCTTCCTGGTTTGAAGTTCAAATCCATGTTTTTTTGTTTTGTTTTGTTTTGTTTTGGTGTTTTTGTTTGTTTGTTTGTTTGTTTGTTTTTTTCTTGAGATGGAGTCTTGCTCTGTGCCCAGGCTGGAGTACGGTGGCGTAATCTCAGCTCACTGCAACCTCCGCCTCCCAGGTTCAAGTCAAATCCATGTTTAAGGCCCAGTAATTACTCAGAGCTGCTTACATGTTGGTTTCTCCCTGTTCCTTCTTTCATCTCTCTGTTCTCCTCTACTCTATTCCCCTCCCCTGCTCTTCCCTCCCTTTTTCTTCTGTCATCCCCGCCATCTCTGCCTCTTATTCATTACATGAAAAGATCATCAACTTGGCCTTTTCTTCTTATTCATTACATGAAAAGACCATCAACTTGGTCTTTTCTTCATTCTCATACCCCTAGGTGACCCATGAAATGCCCTTCAGGAACCTAGGCTTGCCAGATGTAGAAGAAAGAAATATAGGATGCCTAGCTGCATTTGTATTTCAGGTAAACATGAATATTATTTCAGTATAAGTATGTCCCATGCAATATTTGGGTGTCCAAATATAAATTGGGTGTCCTCTCTTTTGTCTGGCAATCCTATCGGAACCCCTAGGGCCAGGGCCAGCTTCATGGGGTGAGATTTGAGCACTGGTACAGGACCCTGCACTCAGAAGGGACCATGCTTGGTTTAATGCTCTGTTCTCATCATCATGAAATTCTTAGTAATATTTGAACAAGGCGGCCGGCATTTTAATTTTGTGTTGGGCCCCAGATTATGTAGCCAGTCTACCTAGGGTTCCTTGGAGCATGATTTGGGGCCCAGTGCCATAAGTACTGCCACGCTGAGTGAATTTACCACTCTATGGTACAAACCCAAGTGCGGCCCCACTGCCTGGATTCATAATGGTTATCTGGTGGGCTCTCCTTAGAAATCACATTTTTCTATTATAATTGGCTCTAAGTGTTTCTGCCTTGGCAGCAAACTCTACTTGTTAGGCTCTTTAATCCAAGTTTCACTGTACCTAGCATAAATCAGTGAAATGCTTAGTGTGTGGAAATGCTGGTTGCTTCATAGATGCCTTGAAAAGTGATTTGACCTTAAAAATAACTTTTATTGGTGTTACATAATCATGTTGCATGATGCATATGATATTTATTGCAAATGTATGTTGATGATGTCATCATTCTGCACAATTGCTAAGACTCATAGTTTCCAAGTGTTGGCTGTAGATTTGCTTGATTCCTCCTGCAGATGGGATCTTTTTTTAAAAGAAAAGACGTGGATGTTTTGACTGCTCACTCACCCTAGAGTTCTACTAAGAAAGGGGCTCCTGAGCAGGTGTATATGAAAATAAAGAGTGCAGAACCAGCAGAACATGCAGAACCAGAGAACTGTATGAAGAGCCACAAAAACACCACCCACAATCACCTATCACAAGTTGTCTTAACGAAACCTTGAATAAGTAAAACACCAGACCACCAGACTTAGAGGAAAATGCAATCACTTGTGTTGCCGAAAATGTTTCACTTTATTAAACAATCTACTACTAGGTCCATTTTAAGTAATGAAATATCTAGCACTAAAACATGTAATGATTAAAATTTTTTTTGAATTTCTTAGTTTTGATAGTCACCATTATTATGTAAGAGATCACTTTTTTATTTTATTTTTGGACAGAGTCTCACTCTGTCACCCAGGCTGGAGTGCAGAGATGTGATCTCAGCTCACTGCAACCTCCATCTCCTGGGTTCAAGCGATTCTCCTGCTTCCTGAGTGACTGGGACTCTAAGCACACACCACCATGCCTGGCTAATTTTTTAATGTTTTTAGTAGAGATGGGGTTTCACTTTGTTGGCCAGGCTCTTGACCTCAGGTGATCCACCCACCTTGGCCTTCCAAAGTGCTGGGATTACAGGCGTGTGCCACTGCGCCTGGCCAAGAGATGACTTTTTAGGGGAATCTGGGTGATGGCTGGAGAGAATCATTCTGTGCGCTTTTAACTTTGCAACTTGTGTGAGCCTACAATTATTTTTAAATAGAGTTAAAAATTATATATATATATACACACACACACACATACACATCCTACATAGTATACTATAATATATTCAGGAACACCTCTATGAGGTGAAACAAGCACATCTTCATTGCATACTCAGTCTAGGTGGTGACTGATCTCTCTTTGCCTCTGCCTGGTAAGTTATAAAATAAAGTACTGGACCTGGAGACTGTAATGCCCAAATCCCATGGTAGCTGATAGCTTCAATCACTTAATCTTTCACCAAGGGGGCATCAACAGCAGAAAATAAACTCATTTTAAAAATCATGTTTCCTTATCTCATGACCTAGAAAAGGAGCAGAGATCCAAAGTGAGTAATCTGCTTTTGTGATGTTTGCCAGAACCAAATTTATCTCCCTTGTCTTTCTTAAGTTTAGCACCTGAACTTGATTATTGTATCATTCTAATTTTAATTCTGGTTAGAGTGAGTTAGTTCTACCCAATTTTAGTTGCTTAAATGGAAAAAGTGGAAATAGTGGCAGAAGTTAAAGGAGATTATCAAGGAATTGGACCTATTGGATGAGATAGGGAGAACAGGAAGGGAATGTACTTAGTCATTCACTCTTTCAACGGTGAGTCCTCGCCTCTGGGCTCTGTGCAATACATTCTCTGATGACACGAGGATGGACACACTCTGACCCACTGGCACTAGCTTTCCAGGCTGCAGGAAGACAGCAAGGCAGTAAACAAGTTGTGGTCTGGCAGCACCAGGTAGCCATAAATGCTATGGAGAAAAATAGAGCAATAGGGAAAGCTGTGGGGGTGGGAATCAGAGAAAGCAATTTGTTCATACTTGGAATGACGTTGCTTCTGCAGCAAGAGTAAGATAGAGTTACAGCCATCATAAATTTTATAGATTAGCAAAAACAAAGTTAAATCTTAATCCTGGTATTGCGTTAGTGAAATGGAACTGGATTGCTATATCACTTTAATTTTAATTCCAGTTAAAGTCAGTTTATTTTCCCCACTTTTCCAGATCCTGGCAGGGTTTGATTCTCACACTTATTTTATATAGCAGCAGCCATAAAAATGTACATGTTCTTTGACCCATAATGCAGTGATTCTCAGTCTCACTGGACCTAATGCCCTCTTTTTGACAATAAATATTTTGTAACACTCCCTTTACTATCCTGAATGAAATCACGGATCACATAACCTATCTAGAGACATAATTGCAAGAATTCAAGACAACACTAAGGAAACCAAAGGAAAGTTATTTATATTATAAATATATTTATTTAATAATAAAGTAAACATGAACACAGCAAGATATACAATGCCTGCATCTATACTCAGAATTACTGTGTCAGCCTTGAATGCAGATGCCCAGACTTACGGACCGGTCACACCTGGGAGCATTGCAGGTTGCCATGGCGATGGGAAAGGAGAGGAGGCTGTGTCACTTGTGCGCTGGCCTAAAGCACCTCTAATTTCAAGGGAACAGGGGAGTTTAATTCTTCCATAGGCCTGGGACTTGGAAAACCTGAAAGCTTTGGTGTAACTAAGTTCAGGGCTCTTAACTGCCTGCATGTATTTGACCACATGGCATTTGACAGGACACAGGGTATGGCACAGTCCTCTGTTGGTTGAGACGATCCCATGCATTTCACACCTGGCTCTGCCCACCAATGCCAATAAAGCTCCCCCAGGCAAAAATGCTTTGAAAGTTTTCAGCATCCGTCTTATTAGCAGAGTGGCCCTCTTGAAGAACCTCTGTGTCTTTTCCACGCTACCTACAGAGGGATCCATACGGCGTTGTTCTGGATTCCCGTCATAACTTAAAGGGAAACTTTCACAATGTCCGGAGCCCTTGATGTCCTGCAAATGAAGGAGGAGGATGTCCTTAAGTTCCTTGCAGCAGGAACCCACTTAGGTGGCACCAATCTTGACTTGCAGATGGAACAGTACATCTATAAAAGGAAAAGTGATGGCATCTACATCATAAATCTGAAGAGGACCTGGGAGAAGCTTCTGCTGGTGGTTCGTGCCATTGTTGCCATTGAAAACCCTGCTGAGGTCAGTGTTATATCCTCCAGGAATACTGGCCAGAGGGCTGTGCTGAAGTTTGCTGCTGCCACTGGAGCCACTCCCATTGCTGGCCGCTTCACTCCTGGAACCTTCACTATCCAGATCCAGGCAGTCTTCTGGGAGCCACGGCTTCTTGTGGTTACTGACCCCAGGGCTGACCACCAGCCTCTCACGGAGGCATCTTATGTTAACCTACCTACCATTGCTCTGGGTAACACAGATTCTCCTCTGCGCTATGTGGACATTGCCATCCCATGCAACAACAGGGGAGCTCACTCAGTGGGTTTGATGTGGTGGATGCTGGCTCGGGAAGTTCTGCGCATGCGTGGCACCATTTTCCGTGAACACCCGTGGGAGGTCATGCCTGAGCTCTACTTCTACAGAGATCCTGAAGAGATTGAAAAAGAAGAGCAGGCTGCTGCTGAAAAGGCAGTGACCAAGAAGGAATTTCAGGGTGAATGGACTGCTCCAGCTCCTGAGTTCACTGCTCCTCAGCCTGAGGTTGCAGACTGGTCTGAAGGTGTACAGGTCCCCTCTGTGCCTATTCAGCAGTTCCCTACTGAAGACTGGAGTGCTCAGCCTGCCACGGAAGACTGGTCTGCAGCTCCCACTGCTCAGGCCACTGAATGGGTAGGAGCAACCACTGAATGGTCTTAAGCTGTTCTTGCACGGGCTCTTAAGCAACATGGAAAAATGGTTGATGGAAAATAAACAACAGTTTCTTAAAAAAAAAAAAAAAAAAAAAAAAAAGAACCTCTGTATCAATCAAGTTCATGGGGAATTATTCACAGGTAATAATATAAAATATGACTATGCTATTTGTCTGCTTATATTGCTATCAAGGTTATTACGACAATGTAAAACTGGAAACAGCCTAAGTATCCAACCAAATGGAAATGTTTAGTTAGCTATGATTTATCAAAACAAAATTACATGGTCAGTAAATACACAGAATTGTACACAACAGTGCAAACCAAAAATGTCATCTATGATATACTGTTGATTGAAAGCATGCATAACATTTTGTTTAATCTATATAAAAACATGTATGCATATAAAGAAAAGAAGAAATATTCTGAAATTGATAATTGAAAGAGAATGAATCAGCTATGTATTGATTTGTAACAAACCACCCCAAAATGTAGTGGTTTGAGACAACAATTTGTTAGCTCATGATTCTGTAGGTCAACAGTTTGGGCTAAGCACACATGATGTGGTTTTTCTGCTGGTCTTACCTGGGCTCACTCATGCTGTGGCAGCAGCATGTCGGGGCTGAGTGGAAGCATGCTGGTCCAAGGTGGCCTCACTCACATGTCTAGTGGTTGTTGCTGACCATCAGCTGAGTTTCTGCAGTGGGCTAGCCATGGACATCTTCTTTGAACCACCACAGAAAAGCATGCAGTATTTTAGGCCCCAATTATAACTTTAAAGCTGCTGAAGTAGAAGATTGATAGAGGGTAGACACTGTTTTATTTGTGCTATTCCCCAAAAGTCTAATTGACCAGAGAATGTCAGGGGTGAAAAAGAGAACAGACCAGCCCTCTGTCCATGGAAGATAAGTGGGTTTTACCAAAGTGTCAGCTAAAACAGTTGGTCCCAGGACCAGTGTTAGAGACTGGTACAGGCAAGAAGAGAGAGCAAGCAGTAAGCAGTTAGTGAAGTCGGCCACAGGGGAGAATGGGGGATGGTGTGATAAATGCCCCACATTTGCCTTGGGAAAGTAGAGGCCATTTTAAGAATCAGGTCTTGTATTTGATTCCTTCCAAGGAGTTTGCTAAGTGACAAATAGATCTTATTGGGTTGCAATATTAAAGATACTGTCGTTTTTTACACTGCTGAGACTGATGAGTGATAAACTCTCTGCACAGGTTGTGGGGCGGGAACTGCTGGCCCAATACACCAAACAGTATGAAGAAAAACCACTCTTTGGCCTGCTCCAAAACTGGGCTGAATCTGTTGGGGACAAGCTGAGAACAAGGTACGTATTACTGAGACCATCGTCATCATCTGCCTTCAGTGGCTTATCATGAAGCCTGTGTTAACAGAGCCTTGGCATAACTCGCTCTCACTTGAGATTTTTAGTGTTTGCTATATGCAAGAAATCTGTGAATATGTAAAATTAATGCTTATATACTCACTACCAACTTAAAAACTAAAACATTGCTCATTCTGTTCTTTCTCCTTGAGTTCCCTTTTAATTTCATGTTTACTGTTCCAAGCAGTTTACAGGATTTAATCCTAAAAACCCCACGAGTTTTTATTTCCATTTGGCAAGTTTCCAAATGGTGAGTTCTTATTTCCATTTCACAGATGAAGAAACTGAGACACAGAGGTTAAGTACCTTGCTTACCATTTCCAAATGATAAGTTCTTATTTCCATTTCACGGATGAGGAAACTGAGGCACAGAGGTTAAGTACCTTGCTCAAGGTTACATGGCTAGTGAGTGGCAGAGATGAGATTTGAACCCAGACAGTCTGGCTTCAACATCCATGCTTTTGGTTATTTGTATTGATCTTTCAGTATTGTCCGTTAGCTTTATAAATAAAACATAATATATATAGTATTTTGTAACTTTGTTTTCACTCAGTATTTTGTTTCTCAGAATCATTCACATTGTTATGTATAGCTGCAGAACTCCTCTTCACAATATTCTGTAATTTTCCATCCTGTATGTATGCCACACTGTACTTATCCATTCTAATCTCTGATATCTTGGACATTTGGGTCATGTATGGTTTTTTGGTATTTTGCATGATGCTGTTATGAAAAACCCTGTACATGTTTTCTGGGGGATGTGCACAAGAGTTTTTATAGGGCTTTCAAACTTAGTTAACATTACTTAGAGTAAGAAATATGCTTTAAATCACCATGGACACCCATATATCCATAAGACCTCCATTTCAGAAGCAACTGAAGCAAACAGTTCATGGAGCAGTGGCTACCTCCCTGTTTATTACTAATGATGCTCTCTGATACTTTTAAATTTTATTTTTAAAGAAAACTGATCTTAGCAGAATATTGATTTCAGCCAGACATGGTGGCTCATGCCTGTGATCCTAGCACTTTGGGAGGCCAGGACAGAAGGACTGCTCAAGCCCAGGAGTTCGAGACCAGCCTGGGCAATATGGTGAGACCCCCTGTCTCTATAAAATTAATACAAAAATTAGCAAGGCATGGTGGCACGTGACTGTGGTCCCAGCTGCTCAGGAGCCTGAGGCAGAAGGATCACTTGAGCCTGGGAGGCAGAGGTTGAAGTGAGCCAAGATCATGCCACTGTACTCCAGCCTGGGCAACAGAGTGAGACCCTGCCTAAAAAAATAAAATAAAAATAAAAATAAAAAAGGCCAGGTGCAGTGGCTCATGCCTGTGAGGCACTTTGGGAGGCTGAGGCGGGCGGATCACAAGGTCAGGAGATGGAGACCATCCTGGCTAACACAGTGAAACCCCGTCTCTACAAAAAAATTAGCTGGGCGTGGTGGTGGGTGCCTGTAGTTCCAGCTACTCGGGAGACTGAGGCAGGAGGATGGCGTGAACCCAGGAGGCAGAGCTTGCAGTGAGCGGAGATGCACCAGTGCACTCCAGCCTGGATGACAGGGCGAGACTCTGTCTCAAAAAGAAAAAAAAAATACCCCAACCCTTAAACTGATTTTATGACCTATTAGTTATATGCAATCTGTTGTTTGAAAAACACTCCCTTATGGTATATATTACCTAGGAATGGAATTGCTATGTATGGAGTAATGTTCAACTTTACTAGATAGTGACAAATTATTTTTCAAGGTGGTTGTATAAATTTGCACCCCCATTAGCAGCATATATCTTGTGGGGCCTTATTGTGTTCTCACCAAAACTTGGTACTATCAGACTTCTTAATTTTTGTCAATACAATATAAGAAATGATCTTTCACCCTGACTTTAAACTGAATTTTTGTGATTACTATTAAGGATGAGCATGATTTCACATGTCTGTTTGCCATTTGTATTTCTTCCTATGTGAAATGCCTGTTCATGTTTTTTTGCCTGTGTGTGTGTGTGTGTGTGTGTGTGTGTGTGTCTTGTTCTTATTGATTTTTAAGGGCTCTTTATCCTTTGTTGTTATAAATGCTATAATTATCTTTTCTATGTTTGTGGCTTGTCTTATATTTTCTTTATGGTGTCTTTTGATTGAGATAAATTCATTAATTACAGTTGAAATTACCAATCTTTTCTTTTTATCCAACACTTTCTGCATCATCTATTCTGAGGTCGTGAAATCTATATCTTTAAAAGTTTGAAAGTCGCACCTTTTACATTTAATTATTGAATCCATACACATTCTTGTGTATGGTTTGAGGAAGGGATCTAATTTTATTTTTCTCCTTCAGGGACAGTCAGTTGTTCCAGCACCATTTACTGAACTGGACATGCTTTCCTAGTAACCTGCAAGGTCTCTTCGGCATTTATTAAATCTCCATCTATTTGGGAGTTTGTTTTTGGGCTATTTTGTTCCTAGTCTCTTTGTATATTTTTGATCCAACAATACACTGTTGTAATTACTCTGGCATTATAATAAAATATTACTATAGTATTATATTATTATATCAGAAATGTAATTCAGAATTGTGTTGGCTGTTCAGGATCTTTGGCCATTTCATGTAAGTTTTGTAATCAGTTTGTCAAGTTTCTTAGAAATAAAACACAGGATGAATATTGTAGGATTGTACTTACGTGACATACCTAGAGTAGTCAAATTTGTAGAGATAGAAAGTAGAATATTGGTTCCCAGGGGCTAAGAACAGGAGAGAATGGGCAGTTATTGTTTCATAGGTACAGAGTTTCAGTTTGGGAAGATGAAAACGTTGTGGAGATGAATAGTGGTAATGGTTGTACAACAGTGTGAATGTACTTAATGCCACTGAGCTATACACTTAAAAGTAGATAAAATGGGCCAGGCGCAGTGGCTCATGCCTGTAATCTCAGCACTTTGGGAGACTGAGACAGGTGGATCACCTGAGGTCAGGAGTTTGAGATCAGCCTGGGCAACATGCCTACTAAACCCTACTACTAACCCCATCTCTACTAAAAACATAAAATTAGCCAGGCGTGGTGGTGCATGCCTGTACTCCCAGCTACTTGGGAGATTGAGGCAGGAGAATTGCTTGAACCTAGAAGGCGGAGGTCACAGTCAGCCGAGATCGCACCATTGCACTCCAGGCTGGGCAACAAGAGCAAAACTTCATCTCAAAAAAAAAAAAAGTAAATAAAGTTAAAATGGTAAATGTTTTGTTATTTGTATTTTACCACAGGCCTGAAAACCTGCTGAAAGTTGCTTTGAAAGTATATTAAATCTATAGATTTGCAGAAAATTTGACATATTTATAAAGCAGGTCTTCCCTCAAAGATTTTCATCTTCAAAGTGTCCTCCAGGGTTGTATAATTTTTTCCATACATAGTATATCCTTTCATAGATTTATTACTAGTTACTCCATAATTTTGTTGTTAAAAGAATATTTTTAAATTATGATTTTTATAGTTAATGGTTTATTATACATGCAGTTGGGTTTTGTGTGTAAATTTGACTGTAAAGAAATTTCTTTTAAATATGTCTGTAGATTCTTTGGAGGTTTTTTCCATAGACAATCATTTGCAAATTATAAATTTTTATTTCTTCCTTTCCAACTATTATTTCTTTTATTCTTTTCATGTCTCACAGCAAGAGCTAGGACCACCAACACAATTTGAATAGAAGCCATCTTACAGGATGTTCTTTTGCATTATTGCTGATTTTATTTATTATGTTAGAGATAGGGTCTTATTCTGTCTTCCAGGCTGGAGTGCTGAAGTTTCTGATAGACACATTTTACTTCCTAAAGAAGCTTATACATTTTAAATGTATTTTTGTCATTACCAGATTAATTTTATCAAATGATATTTTTCTGCATCTGTTGAAATGATCATATAGTTCTTCTTTGTTAGTTTGATGAATAACTTTTGCAAATCATCTAATGTTAAACTACCTTGCATGCTTAAGAAATGCTCAATTTTGTTATGCTGTATTATCATATTTATATTTTCCTGGAATTGGCTTGTTAGTATTTTTTAGGGGTAAGAGATTGTATATTTATAGTTTTCTATTCTTGTACATGCCTGATTTAGATTTATGTCAAAGTTTTACAGCTCTCATAGAGTTATTTTGGGGGGAGTGGTTTCTTATTCTGTGAAAGAATTTGATAATTCATCAAATTTGAAAATAATCTGGGCTTAGCAAGTACCTTAAACTATTTAATTAGCTTAATTGTTTAAAAACTAGGCTTTTCTTTTCATGTCAGTTTGAGTAAATTGTATTTTTCTAGGAATTTATTCATTTGGTTTTGATTTTATTGGTGTAAGTTTTTTTGTGTACTATTCTATCATTCTCTTTTTAACCTCTGCTAGATCTGTAGTTGTGTCTCATTTGTCATTCCTAAAATGATTTCTTGTGCCTTCTCCTTTCTTTGTTGTTGTTGCTCAGTCTCATCAGATGTTTGTCTGGTTTATTATTTTTCAAACAACTAACTTTTCCTTTTGATCCTTTCTGTTGTACCTTTGTTTTCTATTTCATTGATTTATGGTCATGAATGTATTGTCTCCTATTATAGAGAGCTTCTTATGCTTTTTTGTTGTGTGTATTTTTTAATTATTATTTTTTTTGGAATGAGATTATTGGTCCCTGAAACCCGAAAGTAGTGAACTAGTTTCTAAGGAAACTATTGATTAGAGAATGTAATCTCACAATCCTGATTAAACACATAGAAAACACAGTAAATGATGGTCTGGGATTTTTTATACCATTGGGATGAAGTGAAATTGAGAAATCTGTAATCTGTCTTTTTTTTTTTTTCTTTTTTTATTGCTGCTCAGGACCCTGTTTATTCAAACTGTGGTCCATCTTAAAGCTTGAAAACACGAGCTCCTACACGTTAGGACTGTTTCACTGGAGTCTCTCTTAGTTTTAATGTCTCCGTTTGTCTTCATATTCTAGAGTTAGTGGGTCTTCCTAATATTTCTAGCTCTTGAGTAGGAAGTTTATAGTATGGATAACTTTTTCTGCCAATGTATTAGTTTGAAAATTGTCCAACATGTTAAGGAGTTGAAAGAATAGCACAACTCCCCACCAGAATCAGTTCCATCCTTGCAGGAAACTTGTTCCCCAACTGGCCACAAATCATCTGCCCTTTCATTTCTTTTTCAGATAGTAGAGCAGGACTTGTTTCCATCATTTTGGAAGTATGACACGCTGTCACCCATATGCAAATCTATATCCCTAGCACATTTTCCAGGACAGAGTTGAGATGTGCCAAAGGCAGTATTCCAATTGTAAATATTTGGAAAGTTGCAGTCCATTTATTTTTGTCTCAGTTATTAACCTCCAAAACAGTATACATCTCTCTCCCACACATCTAGGTTTTACTGATTCAGTCTCTGTGTTTATCCACTTAAATCCCAAAACTTTACTTACTCCAACTTTTATGTGAAGGAAAGCCTTTGTCATCAACATGTTTTCAGCACTCACTGTGTACTCGGCACTTCTCTACGCATTGGTGATCAGCAGTTACTAGGGGCTCTGCCTTCATGGAGTCTGCACTCCGAGAGCACTAGGATGGTAGGCATAGTGACAGCCCTGAGAAAAGCACTCTTGAGAAGGTGGGGACCTGAGGAAAGATGGGCTGAGAACTTCCTGGTACCCTCAAATCCCTCCAGTGTGCACCCATTTGTCCGCACAGTGACTACGCCTCATTTCGGCCTGGGAGGAGTCAGTCATGGTACTGAAAAGCCTCCATGGGACCAGGTAAGGAAGATGGAGCATGGCAGGGAGAGGAGCCCCGGAAGGAAGTGACTCTGAGAGGGGGTTGTACCTGGCCCTACAGACAGCCCCATTTAGCCCTGGCTTGTCCCTGCAAGGGCTGCCTTTCTCCCTCCTGCATGGAAGCCTGCCACTGGGGCCCTTCCCGCTTTCATCAGCTTGTGGACCTTTAGGAGGTAGTGGTAGGTGTCCAGGAAAGTCAAGATTTTGCCTTGCACCCAACATATTTTTCTACATTGTGCTGTAAAATTTACAAATATTCAGCAAAGTTGAAATAATTTTACAGGAAGCACTTACGTACAAACCATGGAGATTCTATTAACCTATTACTGTACCTGCCATATCACTATCATATCTGTGGATCTATGTATGGAACTCACCCATCCATTCACCTTCTCTTTTTGATCCATTTCAAAGTAAACTGTAGACATCAGCATATTTCTAAATAATTTAGCATGAGCCTTATTAACTAGAGTTACATATTTAGTTATAGTTCTTATGTAGAATTTACATACAATAAAATGCACAAATCTTAAGTGTACATTCACGGAGTTTTGACAAATACATAAACCTATGTAACTAAACTCTTATTAAGATATAGATCATCACTCCAGAAAGTTCTTTCATGCCCTTCTTGGTTAATCTTACTACCCAGATACAGCCACTCTTCTGATATTTTGCCACCACAGATTAGTCTTTCTGTGCTAGAACTTCACGTAAATGGAACCAGGCAGTATGTACTCTTTTGTAGCTGCCTCGTGAACCTGACATAATGCTTTTTGACATTCACCCATGTTGTTGTGTGTATTAGTTTGTTTCTTTTCATTATTGTGGTATTTTACTTTATGGATATAGTAGAATCATTCTCTTATGGATGAATAGACACCTGGGATGTTTGCAGTTTTTTGCTTCTGTGAGTAGAACTGCTATGAGCCTTCTACTTTTTTTTTTTTTTTTTTTGTGAACGTATGTTTTTATTTCTCTTAGGCAAATAGTAGGAGTGAAACTGTTAGAACATAGGGTATGTGTTCATTTAGTTTTATTAGGAACTGTGACAACATTTTGCAAAGAGATTTCACCATTTTACGCTCCCATCAGCAAGCATGAGAGCTCTGGTTTCTCCAGATCCTCGGCAACACTCGATGTCAGTGTACTTAATTGTAGTCATTCTGGTGGATGTATAATGCTACCTCACCATGGTTTCCGTTTGCGTTTCCCTGATGTCTAATGATACGTATTTTAATTTAATTTAAACTTTGTTTAATGATAGAGTCATTTGGATCTTGTAAAATACGCAGTTACAAAGAGGTTGCCTTTAGCAATGTTCCTATTTTTTAAAGAGAGTCTGCACACTCTTTTGCACTGGGCAGGCTCCTAGACCTACATGACATGTGACTCACATGACTCAGCGAGTGGGTGAGATCCCCTTCCTGCAGCACATGCAGTTCACAACCTCAGGTGGACAAACATGTTCTACAGTCCGCATTCCAGGAAGGCCAGTTTCCAGCAACAGCCCCTGGAATGACTAAAACATACTTTTCAGTAATATATGAAAGCCCTTTACATCTTTTATTAAGTAGACTGAGGCAGAAACCCAACTTTCTTAAAGCCCAGATTCA
Source organism: Rhinopithecus roxellana (assembly GCF_007565055.1). Lineage (NCBI taxonomy): Eukaryota > Metazoa > Chordata > Mammalia > Primates > Cercopithecidae > Rhinopithecus > Rhinopithecus roxellana. The sequence goes on from NC_044565.1 coordinate 2,702,116, forward strand.
GAATAAACATTGACATCATTTAAATGTCCTGGTAATTGGCATGTAAATACCTCCCTCTTCCCTGTCTAAATGGAGGGCGATTATTAATTCAGCACTTGGCATATCAAAAGCACTGCATCAATTGCTTCTTAACGTTCCTCTCGTGCCTTCTGATTAAGCAACAACAGCCACTTGGGTTTTTTATTTTTAGTTAATATGAATTTAAGTTATTTGGGTCTTATAATAACTTACTTCCTCAGGAAGTGGGGAAAGGGGAGGGCAAGAGGTGGCTGCGCTATGGGAAACTCTAAGTGTGAATTAACTCTTCCCCTGTTTGTCTAGGTTATCTAAAGGTTCATGGTGGGGCCATAAAATTGGCATGAAATATAGAGTTTCATGATGAAAAGCTCACAGACTTTTAATTGTGAACTTGGTTGTTTTGAGTCTGTGCTTACGTCTCTTAACTCCTCTGTGCCTCAGTTTCCTCATTTGCCAAATGGGAAAGATGGGAATTGCTGCCTGCTGAAGAATGCCACCATCTCTGTAGCACACCCTCCCCTGTGCTTGCACACAGCCCTCTCACTTCCCTTCGGGGTGCCTCTTGCTTTAAACACTGATGTTCCCCAACAAAACCTGAGCTTGACTGCCTGTGTGACCTTGAGCAAGTTACCAAATCTTGCTAAGCCTCAGTTTCCTGAACTTTTTACTGGATAATTATCATATTCTAGAATTATTGAGAAAATTGAATAATTCACAGCAAATAATGAGCACAATTCCTGATATGTAATATATTTAATAAATATTATTAATTGATAAATATTTTGTAACAGATATATTTGATTATTAATATCCAATTATAATAATTATAGTAAATGCCCAGCAGCGGTTATTATTATAAACTCACTTCCGTGCCTGAAATCCCAGCACTTTGGGAGGCTGAGGCAGGCAGATCACTTGAGGTCAGCAGTTCAAGACCAGCCTGGCCAACATGGTGAAACCCTGTCTCTACTAAAAATACAAAAATTAGCCAGACACAGTGGCACGCGCCTGTGGTCCCCACTAGTCAGGAAGCTGAGGCATGAGAATCACTTGAACCCAGGAGATGGAGGTTGCAGTCAGCCGAGATCGTGCCACTGCACTCCAGCCTGGGAAACAGAGTAAGACTCTGTCTCAAAAAAAAAAAAAAGATTGTATAATGGTTGAGTCATACATGAATTGTATAATGGTTGATTATACTTGACAGAAATCATATTGCTATTCATTAAGAAAGACGATATAAAATATTGAACACTACTTATAATACAATAGTAAGTGGAAAAATTAGGAAACCAAATCATCTCTATACCACAAGGACAACCACCTAGAATAAACTGGAGCTAAGATTACTGAAAAGAATATTATGAATAGTCAATGAGAGATGGGATGGGGAGATTATGTATACTGACACTATTTTTCTACAGGAAAAAAAATATTTTTAAAAACAAACCCACTCTATTTCTTTCAAATGAAATTCTTTGGTGAGACCAACATAATGATGGTCACTGTGATTTTCTTTCAGTTTCCTGGCATTTATGATCTTGCCTTTCTGTTGAAAGCAGTGAAATTTCGTGAAAGGGTTCTTCAGTGGGGTTTGGTGACCAGAATTTATTATAAGGTAAAGATACACGGTGTTACACTTTTCCTTTTGACATGTGTTTAAGGGATATCCTTGCTGGTAAACTATCTGTTAAGTTTAGTAGAGAACGAGTCAGCTTAATGACAAGCTTCTGGAAGCAGCTAGAGTTCCTACAGGCCATTTTGCACAACACCATTGCTTGCTCTAGAGGCCAGGATGCTTCTGTTTAACCCCCTTTATGTCATCTTGTAGAATTCCACCTGCAAGCACCATGTGGCTGCCATGGGAGTTGATGAGTGGTGTAATTTTCAGCCCTTATCGAAATTGAAAAATCATTGTTTTATATGCATAAAGAGTACATTATTCTCTAAGACAGGGAGGGGAACTGCATCAGGAATATGTAAAAATTAACATTGGGTTAGTCTAAGATGCATTCTATCTCCTATTAAAATACCCACGAAGCTCTGCAAAAGCATAAAATCTTGTGTCAGCATTGATAGAAATCTAGAGGAAATTTCCACCAAGTACAGTGCCAGTGGGATTAGTTTGAGGGATCACTGTCCATCCTAGTAATATCTGTTTCATCTTCTGATCTAGTACAGAATAGCCAATGGAACCCCAGGAGAAGGCTTTACTGCTTCCACTCTATGTCCAGGCCAGGGGCTCAGGGCTGCCGTAACCAGAGTTCAGGTTGCTTCTCTCCTTCTGCATGGGAATTACATTCCAAGAGGGCCAGAACTGGGTTCCTGCAATTCTCCCCATCCAGTTCACCCCTTTTTATATAAATTTCAAGGTCATGTCTCCTAGTACAACACAACAGAGGTAGAAGGGAAGAGGATGGATGGTACATGGGAATGGGTATTCTCTTAGGAAATGCTTTGGAAACAGAAGTGCCCTGGAAGCAGAAAGCGGCCAAGATCCACCCTCATGGAACAGAGCCACACTGGAAGAGAACCTGGCAGAAGCCAGGCTAGGAATTGTGTAAATCAGTTTCTCCCCCAGGCATAGATCTGAGGTGAGGCTTTGCCACACCCTACGAATGCATTCAGGTGGCTTTAAATCACTCCACATATCCTCCACATATCAAACCTGGAGCCAGCCGAAATAAGAGATGGATATATCCAAAAGGAAAAATGCTGCAGTTGCAATGAAGAGCAGAATTAACAAGGGAGAAAATGCAATCTTTGAACTGTTTTCGAAGACTATATAAGAAAAGGCTAAAGACGAAATGCTAAGGGAAGAAAATAGAAGCAGAGTGAAATGGTAGAAGTCTAACCTATGGATAACAAATATTCTTGGAAGTGCTGGAACAAAAGGAGCAGAAATAATAATCACAAACATAATAGAAAAATAATTTCCTTCATGTAAAAAAAATCCTATGCTAATGAAAAAAAAGACTTATACTTGGACATAGATGAAAAATCTAGAATAAAGAGAACAGAATGTGAGCAACAAGACAGGAAATAATAGTTTACTCAAAAACCGAAAAAAATTAGGCTAGCTGCTGTCATTCACTAGCTCCAAATGGAGTAATAAGTACTCTTCTAAAGAGGAAACTTCATGATCTAAGCATAATATTCCAAGCCAAATTTAATCCCTGAGTACGGGCAATAGAAAGATATTTTTAGATATCTAAGAATCAGAAGCAATTTCACTAATATAGCCTTCCTTAAAAAGTTATCTTAAAATTTACTCCATAGAACACCAAAAAGAATCAAAACGAATAACTCAAAAATAAGGAAGTCAAGATATAAAAGGATTGGCGGTCCCTGTGAAGCCAATACTATATGTTTTTAAAAATAGTCACAAAATTGGCTGGGCATGGTGGCTCATGCCTGCAGTTCCAGCACTTTGGGAAGCCAGGGCAGGCAGATTGCTTGAGCTCAGGAGACCAGCCTGGGCAACGTGGCAAAACCCCATCTCTACAAAAAATACAAAAAAATTAGCCAGGTGTGGCAGCACGTTCCTGTAGTGGCAGCTACTCAGGAGGCTGAGGCAGGACAATCTCCTGAGCCTGGGAGGCAGTGGTTGCAGTGAGCTGAGATCACACCACTGTACTCCAGCCTGGGCAACAGAGACAGACACTGTCTCAAAAAAATAAAAAATAGTCATAAAATTAAATATACGGAAGCTAAAAATATTTTTTTGGAAAAAAGCATGATTTAAAAAAAAAAAAACTTGATAAACTGATTCTGTAAGAGTCTATACTGTTTTTTAAGGTAAGATGAAAGACAAAGTAAAAACAAACTGAATTTCTTACATTCATTACAGGGTAAGCAAAAGACCTTGTTTTGTTCTGACTTTAGTAATTAGAGAAACATAGGTTAAAATATATGTTTTATTAAATTGAAAGCTAACATAACTACTGAACACAGAACGCTTGGTTTTCCAAATCACTGCAGCAGACAAAGCAATGAAGATAAACA